>NW_026294491.1:25490107-25705107 GCF_007827085.1 Peromyscus californicus insignis | reverse complement strand
GTAAACAGTCACGCCGAATCCATGAATCAGAAAATACAACTGTGCAGACTCCAAGCCTTTGCCACCAAAGCCCAGCACGTGTAAAGCAACACACTTGCCCAGAAATAAACAAGGAAGCACAAAGGATTTCAAATAGACCAATTCTGAGAAAAGAAAAATACCTCAGATCTTATGGTATCCCGTTTCAAGATTTACTAATAAGATATATGAACAACAGTGCAGTGTGGGCACAATTTTAGATATTTCACCCGATTGAACCAAATAGGAAGTCCAGAGAACACAAAGCAGCTGACTGGCCTAAAAGGAGTCCATGGGACAAAGAACTAAGGTCACACATGGAAAACCATCTTCATGAAAGACCCGAGGAACAGGGTATTCAAGGGGAAAAGCAAACAGATCCCAAGCCTTACTGCACACCACACATACAAGTTAGTAAGATCACAGACCAATCTCAAGCCTTACCCCCCCCCCCACACACACATACCACAGACCAATCCCACCACACACACACACACACACACACACACACACACACACACACACACACACACACAAGTTCAGATGCACCATAGACCAAAACCTAAGTGCTGAAGCTCTGAACTCCCACAATGAAACAGAATAAAGCATTGTAACTTGGAGTTCAACAGAGATTTCATCTCTGATTTTTTTTTTTTTTTTTTTTGGTTTTTCGAGACAGGGTTTCTCTGTGTAGCTTTGCGCCTTTCCTGGAACTCACTTGGTAGACCAGGCTGGCCTCGAACTCACAGAGATCCGCCTGGCTCTGCCTCCCGAGTGCTGGGATTAAAGGCGTGCGCCACCACCGCCCGGCCATCTCTGATTTTTAAAGAAGCAGAAACCATGAAAGAAAGAGCTAGTAAGATGGG
Organism: Peromyscus californicus insignis; assembly: GCF_007827085.1. NCBI lineage: Eukaryota > Metazoa > Chordata > Mammalia > Rodentia > Cricetidae > Peromyscus > Peromyscus californicus. Next base: position 25,704,223 of record NW_026294491.1, on the reverse strand, counting down.
CTTCACACAAAGCTAAAACTGCTGGCCAGTATAGCAGGCTTGGTTACCTCCTAGCTTCCCTGCCAGGCTCAGGCCCTCAGGCTGTATGAGTGAGGATGGATGGATGGACGGGTGGGTGGGAAGATGGATGGATGGATGGATGGATGGTGGGTGGATGGGTAGGTGGATGGGTGGATGGGTGGACAGATGAATGGATGAATGGATGGATAGATGAATGGATGGATGGATGGATGGATGAATGGATTGATGGATGATGGATGTGCAGACAGACGGGTGGATGGGTCGATGGATTGATGGATGGGCAGATGGATGTATAGATGGATGGGTGGGTGGGTGGATGGGTAGGCAAATGCGAGGGACAGAGGGAAGAATGAATGGATGGATAGATGGTGTCGTCTTAGGGTTACTAATAGGGTTACTATTACTGTGCTGAAACACCATGATCACAAACAACTTGGGGAGGAAAGAGTTTATTTGGCTTATACCTACATATGACTGTTCATCACTGAAGGAAGTCAGGACAAGAACTCAAACAGGGCAGGAACCTGGAGGCAGGAGCTGATGCAGAGGCCATGGAGTGGGGGGTTGATTACTGCCTTGCTCATCATGGCTTGCTCAGCCTGCTTTCTTATAGAACCCAAGACCACATGCCCAGGGATGACACCACCTACAATAACAGGCTGGGCTCTCCCCCATCAACCACTAACTAAGAATATGCCCTACAGGCTTACCTGCAGCTCTATCTTATGGAGGCACTTTCTCAATCGAGGTTCCCTTCTCTCAGAAGACTCTGGTTTGTGTCAAGTTGACATAAAACTAGCCAGCACAGGGGGGAATTCTGTGGAAGAGGGAGAGAAAGGATTTTTGGAGCTAAAGGGGTCAAGGACATCTCAAGAAAACCACCCACAGCATCAACTAACCTGGGCTCATAGGGGCTCACAGAGACTGAATTGACAACCAGGGAGCATGTATGGGACTGACCTAGGCACTCTGCATACATGTTACAGTTGTGTAGCTTGGTCTTCTTGTGAGACTCCAAACAGTGGGAGCAGGGGCTGTCTCTGACTCTTGCTGGCTTTGGGGACCTTTTCCTCATACTGGGTGGCCTCATCCAGCCTTAATATGAGGGGAGGTGACTAGTCTTACTGCAACTTGTTAGGCCATGTTTGGTTGATATCCATGGGAGGCCTGCCCTTTCCTGGAGAGAAACAGAGTTGGAGTGGATGGGGAGGGGGACAGAGGGGGAGGTTTGGGGACTGGGAAGAGGGGAGAGAGGGAAACTTCGGTCAGGATGTTAAAAACAACAACAACAACAATTAGCCAGCACATATGGGAAGCGGGGAGGAAGGAAAGGAAGAAGAAAGGAAGAAGCGGGAGGGGATGGCTTCTCCTGAGCAGCAAGATATAAAGGGAACAATGCTGGACCAGAGGGGCAAAAAGCCTCTTCAGTGGGTGACTTCCCTTTCCTGAGATTTAGTGTTGGCAGCTAATCAGAAACAAGGAGAACCTGCTGGCTACCTCCACGCAGAGGAAAGGAGGGCATGATACCATCCTGCTCCATCTCTTTGCCCTGTCCTTGGCACACACTGATCTACTGGCCTTCTGGCTCAGAGCCAGACCTCCAATGGCCTCATAGTGGTCTTCCTCCCTTCTGATCCCCCTTCCTCCCCACTCTCTCCTTCGTAGTTCCAGAAAGCAGATAAGAGCAAGGGAGGAGGCCCCATCCAGATGTGTCAGGTGGAGGGAATATCAGAAACCAGAAATGAATGCTCAAGAGCCTGCTCCAGAAAGTGCATCCCTGGGCTTTGCAGTCTCTGCATCAGGGACCCCTGGACCTCCTAGAACCCTCCAAAGATGGTTCCAAAGGCAGCCAATCCCTCTGTCCAAATCAGGTACACGGGGATGGCAGAGGGATGGAGGGTCTTGCTAATTCCAGCTTCCTCTGGGAGGAAGGATAGAGGCTAAGCAAAGTGTCTGCCTAGTTCTGGGCTCTAGGGCTGAGAGGCTCCCAATGGGCATGGGCAGTGGCTGTCACTCCTGCCACTGAGAGTGCTCCTTATCAGCAGAAAGCCTGTGTGGATTTACCTCTCAGCCCTCTGGCTCCCCACCATGCTGTGCGGTCACCCCCCCCCCATTCACTTCCCTCCTGATGTCACTCATCTGTTAATCCCTCAGGCAGATACAGTCTCTCTTCTGGCATACACACACTTCTGCATTCCTAGCACCAAGTTAACTGGCCTGGCATTCGCTGCAAAACCCTGGCACTGACTGCTATTTCTGGACTGCCTGGGGACACCCCTGGCAGGATCCGTGCTAGCGTTGGCTCAAGAAGGAATCTATGAACACGTGTGTGCTCGCTCAGCAGGCCTCAGGCTCAGAACGCTTGGGTAGGGGCTGAGGCATCCTGTTTAGTTACTATTCCACGCTTAACCAAGAGGCCTCGTCCCTGTGGCTTTCACAAGGTCCTGCAGGGGCACTTGGCATGGGACTTCATCTGGCTGAACTGTTCTTGGCAGCAACGATGCTGAATGTTCCTCTCCTGCCTAATGTGGCCAGCATGGGGCTTGGATTCTTCTCCATGAAGCCCATTCTCCATGTCAGTAAGCAAAGCTGTCAGCCACTCACTTCAATCGGAAAACCCCAGCCTGCCCCAAGTCCTCCTTCCGTCTCCCATATCTAATCCTGCAGGCTCTCAGTGACTTCCGTGTTCCCAAACCAGCCATCATTTCCCCATGCACGCCTCTGCTAGCCTCCTCCTATGGCTCTGATCAAATACCACTAAAGCAACAGAGTTCATCTTCTCACAGTTCCACAATTGGTACCACTGGGCTGAGACCCCGGGTTCGGCAAGACCACACTCCCTCAGACACTGGAGGGGTAGATATTTCCTCAGACACTGTAGGGGTAGATTTTGGTGACAAGCATCACTTGGCTTGTGGCTTCATCACTCCAGTCCCTGCCCCATAGTGGCCTTCTCCTCTCCTATCTCTGTTAAATCCCCCTTTCTCTCCCCATTTGAAGATACATATGACTGCATTTATGGTCCACCCAGATGACCAGGACAACTGTATCCCATCTCAATCACACCACACAGTCCCTTTTGTCTTATGAAGGTAGGTCAAGGTCCCATGGCTGACACTGTGTCTGCTTGCTCTGCGGGTCGCTGTCCGTGGTCCTGACCGACAGGCTTCCGAGGAGAGGAGGTTTCTCTTGTTTTACATTTTTGCTTGTTTGTTTTGAGATGGGGTCTCAGACTGGCCTCCAACTCCCTATATAGATGAGGAAAGTCTTGAACTGCCTCTCCTCCTGCCCCCACCTCCCGAGCGCTGGGCGTGCTGGCCTGTGCCAGCACACCCAGCTTTACTGTTCAAGTTTTTAATAAAGGTTTTGTTTTGTTTTGTTTTAACCTATGGCAGAAGAAAAAAAAATCCTGCCTCTCACTGTGACTCTTCTTGGCCTTTTAGCAATTATATCAAGTTTATTTTCTTTCTTTCTTTCTTTTTTTAAAGACAGGGTTTCTCTGTGTAGCCCTGGCTGTCCTGGAACTCACTCTGTAGACCTGACTGGCCTCAGACTCACAGAGATCCACCTGCCTCTCCCTCCCTATTGCTGGGATTAAAGGTGTACACCACAACCCCCGACTGTCCATCAAGTTTCTAAAGAGCTATATCATCCTCCTGGGTGATGGGGGAGGGCTGAGGACCCACCCATCCTGCACTCTGCCCAAGCAACGCTGTGTGGCTGTGTGAGTGGTGTGGAGACTCCATGGGGAGGCTGGGCATGCTCGGCCAGTGTGGAGTGTGGCAGTTTCCATTCCTGTCTTTTAATGAAATGTTGAATTTGTTCTTTCACTCAGTCACCTGTGCTGAAAGCCTCCAAGTCATCTTCAATTCTTCAATCATTCTCTCCCCACAGTCAAGGCCAGTTCAGAGCTGTGCTCATTCCCTTATCACACCACTCCTCCTCACGGTCTTTGGTCAGGCCTTCATCTCTGCATCACATGACAGCTCAGCTCCTAATGGGTCTCCGTGTCTTCAAGTGATGCCTGGGAATTGACCCTCTGTATAGGCTGGAGGGCTCCATTGTGCTCAAGTGTCAAGGCCAAACTTTTTAACAAGGCCTCTTGCCAACCAGCCATGCTTGCTCCTTTTCCATGCGAGCTATGTGACTGCCTCCACTCCTCCCTTCCTCCGTCCGTCTCCCACACCCAGCCCCAGAGGTCCTCCTCGGGGGCCTTTGCTGAGCTGGGTTCCTGCACAGTTCTTCTGTCCCTGACCCACATCGGCTCTGGGGCAGGACTCTCGAAGCCTCATCTTTCTAGCCCAGACTCCCTGCAGCAGATGCTCGGGGTCCGGAGGAACCTGTTGGCTGTAGAGCTGATAGGAAGACTCGGCTCATCAGTGGGGCTTCTCTCAGAGATAATGCCCCAAAGTAGTACCGGGAGCTTCTCCCAGGCCCACAATGTCTCAGAAAAACACATTCATTTCTTCAGGACACATGGAAGTAGCCACTCACTTCTGGCCCCTGCCTTCCAAAGCCCACATCTTGTCCTAATTGCCTGGGTTCTTTCTCTGAGCGAGAAGAGCTGAGCCCATGCTTCTCATAGACAAGAACATAGCTTTATTTTTCCTATAGAAGCCTATGGCCAGGGAGGGTGAGATACCTGTGAAAGTCACAGGCTGGAAGTTGAGAAATCCTTCCCTCTACCAGCTCTCAATATCCACTTTCTCTACCTCTCCTCCTCCAGCACATAGAAGCTAATGTCTATCGGCATCCTCCCAGCCCTCGCCCTGCCTGAAATGCCCCATGCACCATGCTCAGAATTCAGAAATTAAGCAAATATGTACTTGGTATAAAGAGAAGTCACCCCCCCAACACACACACACACACCAACTTGGGAGTGAGTCCTACTCTCTCCCTGTGGGTATCTACTTCTCTCAGGCTGTGCAACTCTGAGTCAAAAAGCTAGGGAGAGGAAGGAAAGAAGAAAGATTGGAGGACACACATCCAGGATCATATCCAGAATTCTGTCTCCTCCACAGATATCCCATATCTGGAAATCTATTGCCATACATGCACCCAGAAGAGTCCCTCAACCCACACCTAAAACTTTGACCCCCCCAGCTACAGTCTTCCTTCCCCTGTGAGCCCCCTGGAGCCCTTGTCCCACCCCAGCACCTTGCTCTTGCTTTGCGTACCCTCCCTTCTCACTCTGGATCTACACGCTTGCTCCATTACATCAACACCTCCCTTCATATAAGCCACATGAATCTGACTACTACACTTACCCAGGGGAACCCAAATCCCAAATCCGGGACACTTGGAATGCCACACCTATCCACAGCAAGAACCATAGAAATCTGAGTCCCCAGGGTCTGCCCACCTCCCACCAGAGTGTGTGGAGTGTGTGTGTGTGTGTGTGTGTGTGTGTGTGTGTGTGTGTGTGTGTGTGTTGAGCATCACATAGACCAGGCAGCCTGGCCAGCATGAAAACTTAAAGCTAATGACAGCAAGGACCAGAAAGACTTGAGAGGGGACAAAGGTAGAGGCACACAGCAGAAGTCTGCTGGCCCCAGGAGCACAGGATTGCCCTGGAACAGCTCCCTGCTCATGTGCCCTCACTGCCCTATCCATGACTCTGCACACACAGAGTCCCCTTCCCCTTCAACCTCTATCAGATGGATACCAGTCTCACAGCTCGTACAGTGTGACCTCACCATGGGGACACAGAACAAATCAGTCCCAGACATGTTTCAGGAATGTAGGGACATGAGATGTCCCCCAAAGGAGCAGAATCAAGGGGAGGCAGGGAACAGCAGAAAATGTGATGGGGACAGTGGTGATGAGTCTTGGAGGGTAACAGAGAACCTGGGGTGCAGGGGCCAGAGGTGGACCATCAAGGACCAGGGTCTTGGATACACACATGCCTATAGGGGGTGGTTTACAGTAAGAGAATGAATAGTCTGTGGGCAGGAGACAGGTCCACGGACAAGGATGGCAAACTCTCAAGCCTGATGGAGGTGGGTGGGTGATATGGACGAGGGAGGCCGGCCAGGTGCAAGAGGATATTTAGGAACCTTAGATGACCAAAAGAAAGGGATCCAAGGACATTCGAGATAAGAAGCCAGCCCCATCAGTGGGCAGACCAAAGCTCAGTTCCCAAGTCATAAGCGTGTAAGACAAAGTCTTAAGGGCCCAACCCAGTGGAAGAAAAAAAAAAAAAAAGAAAAAGAAATTTCAGTAACTCAGAGAAGGCTGCCAAGAACCACGAGCTAATCCACTTCTTTTACGATCTTGAACTCCTGGACCTCCCACCACCACCTCCTCCCTGACGAGCTTGTAGCCACGTGCCAGCATGCCTAGCAGCTGTTACTTCTTCGGGGAGCATTGCTCGCCTTCTGGACTGGGTTGACTTGGACATGCCCCTGCACTGTGCCTGCTCGAGGATCTCAGTTTCCTGTCCTTCAAGGCCCTCATCCTCAGGCACCCCCCTCAGCAAACCTCCCTCCCTGCTTCTTCCCAGGCTGGTATTTCAGGGTCTGTGGACCGGTCATCTTCCGGTCCACTTCTGTTCTCCAGCACGTATTTCCTGCTCTCCCCAGACTGCCTGCTTCCCACAGAGCATGTCCCTTGGGATGTGACCTCCCGACCACTGCTTCCTAGAGTCCCCCCAATCCGCTTTCACTCGCTCTGGTGAGGTGGGCACAGGAGGGGCACATACACCCCAGCTCCATTGTCTGTGTTCTTTGAAACGTTTAAAGGGATTAGAGACTGGGGGTTGGGCGGGACGGGTCCCCCGGGGGGGGGGGGGGGGCGGCAGAGGGATGCATGTTCAGTGGGTGAAAAGATGCACGGAATCTTTCTTCATCTTCTCTGTCCAGGGGGCTGGCAAGGGCAAGATTGAGGGTGTGGATAAGAGGTCATGCAATTAATTTTGATTTAAACCCAGTTTGGTCTTCTCCATCATTAGAGCCACAGACGTTGTTTCCATAGCAGATTATCGCTCCCTGGAGTTGGCGGTCCGCACTCTTTCCAGTTAGCAAGGAGGCAGAGCTGGAGAGGCAGTGTACTGAGTGTGGCAAGTGCTGGGCAGAGGTGGACACAGGCCTCACTCAGGAAAGCCCTGTCCCGTGCCTCAGTTTCCCCATCCATATCAGAAGGGAAGTGTGTCAATGAGCATTATTTACTAAGCTGTCAGGGAAGAGGCATTGCACCCTTGTTACAGCTCAGAGGGAGATGGAAGACATGAGTCGGGGAACTCTGAGGTGAGCCTGGAAGGCTCAGAGTCATGGGAACTGCTGGGCGGGCCTGAGCACGGCCCTGCCTTTTCTGTTCTGCATTTTCTCACCTATCAGGCAGGACTGGTGGGAACAGCCATCAAAAGAGAAGATCTCGGCCAGGCTCAGAATGCAGCTCAGCTTGCCTGGCATGCATGAAGCCCTGGGTCCCATCTGCAGCAGTGCATAAGCCTGGCATGGCAGTACACATCTGTAATCCCAGCACTTAGGTGGTGGAGGCAGGAGGATCAAGGAGTTCAAGTCATCCTTGGCTACAGTGTAAGTTCGAGGCCAGTATGAGCTACCTGAGACCTTGTCAGAGAGAAGAGGTGATTCTAATAAAAGTGATAATGATGGTGACACGGACTGAGGGGCTTACAGCAGGATGACGTCACTAAACCCTTACACAGAGGCCAGTGTCTCTGCTCCCTTCTCACCAGAGGCCTTTTGGGAATCCACTCACCCAAATCAGTTAGTAAACAGGGGCTAGGGTGGCCTGCCTTGACAGTGCAAGGGCTGGGAGGGGGCCAGAGGACCTTGGACACCACCCCAAAGGCACCAAATCTCTTCTGGGAAAACAAAGTCCCGGCAAACAGTGGGGCTCACAGGCTGAGCTTGAGCCCCACACTAGCTGGTGGTCCCCTGGGCTGGCTGCCGCTCATCTGCTCTGACTGTAGGAGTCCTTTGCTGTGTTTTCCGAGTTTGGCCCCAACCCTCAAGCATTCCCCTGCCAGATGAAGAAACTGAGGCTCAGAGGAGAGAACACTGCTAAGGCTGTGTTCTTATTTTTCTTTGTTTTTGAGACAGGGACTCACTATGTACCTTCTGGCTGTCCTGGAATTCATTCTGTAGACCAGGCTGGCCTTGAACTCACAAAGACCTGCCTGCCTCTGTCTTCTGAGTGCTGGGATTAAAGGTATATGCCATCAGGCCTGGCTTGGACTGCTTATTTATTAGGAGTAGGAACAGAAGTCCCAGGTCCATCTCTGCTTGGAGTCCATCTCCTATTTTGTGGACCATGCCCTGCCCCAGATTCCTATCTCCTGCCTTGGAGACTAGCAATCTTGCTCTGTTCTGGTTCTGAGGCTCTGTCTGCATGGGTTGGGCTCCATCTGCTGCAGCACAATGTACCCCTTTGGCCCACAGACCTGGAAGCTACTGCCTAGCCCACCTCCTCAGCCACCAACGGCGTCTCCCCAGTCCTCCCAGGGCCCTCCGAATAATTAGGAGATCCTCCATTCACCCTCAACACCTCCTGGTATCCAGAAAGGACAGAAATGATGCATTCTCGACACCCACACAAGCATCAGCTTGTGTCAGATGCTACAGGCAGGACCCAGGCAGGATCCAGCATCTCTTCCCCAGGCTCTGCGACATCTGCTCTTGACCACCAGGGTCTCTGTCCCATAGACGCTGTCCCTCCTCCTCCAAGGCCGGGCCTCATACCACATAGAACCCTACCCCCCTACTCACAGGCCTCTCTGTCAGCATTACCTCTCTCTTTCTTGGGTCAATGGAAGTCCAGAGAGGCCAGACCATTTCCCACTTGATCTAGGTTACAAAGCTAAACCAAATAATTTGGGGACCTGATTTTATAGCAAAATACACAAGGAATGCCCCAAATACCCACTGCAGGAGCCAACGGGCCTTCAGAACAGAGGATCTGGAGCTTGCCATTGGCACATGAGCAGCTCAGCTTCAGGTCTCTGATTTCCCCGAGACAGCTCGCTCTCTTTAGATCTAGTGCCCTCCTTGGACATGACTTCAGGGACACCTCTGAGGGGGCTTGCTAAGAGTTTAGATTTGGGACACCCTGGAGACCTCCTCCCAGTGATCCACCTTCATGAGGTTTTTAAGGCGTCATGCACCAGGGAGGGTTGCTTCTTAGAGCAAATATTTGCCCCGCCCTCTACCCACAAAGGACTCCTGTGCTGAGCTCGGGTAAGTACTACCCTGGGAAGAGAGATGCTGGCAAAGACAGAGACTTACCCAGCTAAAAGAAATAATGGGCTGGAGAAATAAGGTTCTTGATGACAACAGGTTTTTTTTTTAATCCCAAGGAAACATGCATTAAAGGCAGGGTGGTGTTTTTGTTTCTTTGTTTGGTTGGTTTTGGTTTTGGTTTTTTGAGACAGGGTTTCTCTGTGTAGTTTTGGTGCCTGTCCTGGATCTCGCTCTGTAGACCAGGCTGGCCTCAAACTCACTGAGATCTACGTGGCTCTGCCTCCCGAGTGCTGGGATTAAAGGTGTGTGCCACCATCGCCTGGCAAGGGTGGTGTATTTATAAATACACACACACACACACACACACACACACACACACACAATATATACATACTAATACATATATGTGTGTATGTGTATTAGTATGTATATATTATATATATAAAATTATAAATGCACTGTATATGTATATATGGAGAGAGAGAGAGAGAGAGAGAGAGAGAGAAAGAGAGAGAGAGAGAGAGAGAGAGAGGGAGATTTTAAGATACTTGTGTGAACTTAACACCCAGCGTGAGATCTTAAAGCTTACAAGTGAAATTTAGTTAGCAGGGTGCCCCTTATTCCCAATTTATTGCTTTACCAGGGACTTGTGTGAGCTGTAGGGAGGAGAAAAAGAAACAGGGAGCCAGCCTGCAACCCAGGCACTGGCTGAATTATGAACCACAATTCACAAGCCATTACAGGCTATGGATTCTGATGAGATTTACTGCAATCTGACCTGAGGAATGTTTTAGCGCCAGGCTTCACTCGAGGCTGCCCCCAAAGGACTCAAAGCAAGAGACAAATGATCTTCCCCACCCCTGGGCCCACCTGTATCCACATTCCCAGCACCCCCAAAGGAGCCACTCAAGAAGCTCAATCCATTTTGTTGAAGGAGGCAGGAGTGAGGCTTCCTCCTGCCTTCAAGGGTAAGACAGCCCACCCCCTAAAAAAGGGCAAAAGCAATCTCTCACTTATTAATGCCCTATGGTATTCTGGGAAGGGTCTTTCTGCAGAATAAGCTGAGAAAGATGTAGCCTTATTGGCCCATTGACAAGAGAAGTTGGGACCCTGTGAGATGCACTGATTTATCCCAGGAGCAGTGCACCACAATGGCTGTGTGGGCTTTGAAGCTGGGTGTGATGGTACACACCTGTAATCCTAGGAGCATACTCAGGAGGCTAAGGCTAGATCCTCTCTCAGAAATCCCAAAGCAAGAAAGACCGGTGTAGGCTCTGGAGCCAGGTTGACTGAGGTTCCAAAGACTATGACATTGAGTAAGTGGCCAAAACAGAAAAACAAACAAACAAACAAATCTTTTTGAGCCTCAGTTTCCTTGACTATAAAAACAGGAATTATGGAGGCTGGAGAACTGGATCAGTGGTTAAGAGTACTGGCTGTTCTTCCAGAGGACCCTGGTTCTGTTTCCACAATCCATATGGCAGCTCACAACCACCTGTAATTCCAATCCCAGGAGATTTAGTAGACTCTGGCCTCTACAGGCACTGGGCACACACATGGTACACAGGCAGGGATGCAGGCACAAACACACAGAAATATTTTAAAATAGGAAATATGCAAGACTGTGGAGGGGTAGAGCGCTAGCAAGCTTCAGGCACTAGAATATCAAGTCCACCATGGTTGGTAAAGCTCCCAAGCTCCGGCACCTTCTACCTGCTACCCTACTTGTCAAATTAGTTAATTTCCTTGAGTTCCAAAGTCAGGGAGCCCAGTTTCGCTCCCTGCGACCATCTTCCTTTGGAGTCATAATCCAGCTACACCTGTTTATAGGGAATGACGACGTGAAGAGATTCAGTTCAACTGGCCACAGATTCTGTAGAGTTCAATGAGACCCAGGGTCTGCAGAACTCAAAGTCCTAACAGTTTCACCATCAAGTGACTTGGGGCACCAGATCCAGTTATGGTGGCATGGGTTTCTCCCCAACAGACCTTCTCGGAGCCTTCTTAGGTAACTGCAGCTCTCCACAAAGAGCATCCAATGGAAGGCTGTGGAGTGGTTCCTGACCCTGTTTATCATGAGCAGAACTGAGAGAGTGGGCTGATGGGTGGAGCTGGTTTGGAGGCACCAGAACACAATCTCTGCTTATTATTATTATTATTATTATTATTATTATTATTATTATTATTATTATTTTGGTTTTTTGAGACAGGGTTTCTCTGTGTGACTTTGGTGCCTGTCCTGAATCTCACTCTGTAGACCAGACTGGCCTCGAACTCACAGAGATATGCCTGGCTCTGCCTCCCGAGTGCTGGGATTAAAGGCAGGTGCCACCACTGCCTGGCTTTTTAAATCACTGGCTTGTGACCTTGGGAGACTCACTTGACCTCTGCTGGCTTGCAGCATATTTGTGTGTATCTCTGGGGCATTTAAAGTAGGAAAAAGACAGATAAAAGCCACGTGACCAATTGAAGACTATGTGTCCTGGGAAAAGCTATACAGGACCTCAAAAACTGTCCCCCTCCCTGGGCCTCTGTCAATCCAATGGTTAAAGGGTATATCGGTTCAGGCTTCATGCAGCTAGGTTGTCTGCAGGGCGGGACTCTGCTCCAGCTCCTGTGGTCCTAGTTTCAGACCAACCCTGGGGAGAATGATGAGGGAGCCAAAGGAACAGCAAAGCTTAATGTAGCTGGTCAAATTAATAATTAATACGTGAGGAGACAGAATCTGTCTCAGAGGAACATGCAGAATGGAGGGGTGGCCAAAGGGACCAGGCAAGGTGCAGGGAGGGGCATTCTGCTCAAGCTGAGTTAGGGACAGGGGCTCTATGGCCACATGGGCTTGCTTAGTGTGGTCCTTTGTCTGTCTCTGTCTGCTAAGACCTAAAGATGTGGTTCAGGGGTCGGAGTCTTGGCTGGACTCTGTCAGTGAGAAGGGCATGGACTTGATTCTGCTTTAGACCATAGAGTCTGATGACCCAGCTAATAGAATCTTTGGTTTGGGTGATTTTATCCCAGAATGTAGACACTGGGTAGCGGATGGGTAGAGGGAGCTTGGAGAATATGGCCTAGGGAATTCATGATACCCTTGATGGCTGCCTGTTTCCCTTCACCAGGGGAAAGGGACTTGGACGACGTCTTCAGACAGCTGCGCCAGCCTGCCCTTGCGGAATGGAGCAGGACTCTCAGTTTCTCTGGGCCTCTGAGATGTGTGATGGGTGGCCATGAGGCTTAAGGCCTTCAGTCTTGCTCAGAGCCTCAGGGATGAGCGACTGGCAGGAAGGGACATCAGAACCTCACCCATCCCATAGGGTCCTGGTCCAGTTAATGGTCATGCTAGCTTCTCCTTGGGAGTCTCTGGGAGGTCACAAACCCCACAATCTTGACACCCCCCCAACCTGTGAGCATTGTGGAAAGGAAGAGAGTATCAGTACACAGTTCCTATCACACAGGACCGTCACTCTCAGCCCCATAGCACAACCAAGGAAGGGCCTGTGGCTCCCTTCACTCATGACCTTAGGGCTCCTCGTCTGGTGGGCAACCTTCCCCAGGCCCCCACTACCTTTCTAGAGAGCCAACCATGCTGCTGGTCCAAAAGTCTGCCCGGTTGAGGAGGAAGAGAGAGCGCTTCTCTGGTCAGCCAGGCAATCCTCGTCACAATTGCCACCAACTGGGGCCTTGCTTATTCCAAGTTGGTGACAGAGGCCCCAAGTCACATTATTTAATCTTCATGAGTGCCCCAGAAGAGGAACACTGGTTTCCCACCTGACCTGAGGCAAGGGGTACACAGAGGTCACATGTCCAAGTCTTCACAGCGGAAACCCTGTCTGTCTGTCTGTCTGTCTGTCTATCACCTCTTTTGCATTCTTATCCAACATACACAGTTCCTTAAACATACAAGTCGCTGTCGGTTCCGACTTGCTCCTGCTCACCTTGTCTCACCTGAGCCCCGGTGCCCAAGCATTCAAAGGAAAGGAAACTGTACATGCAAAGGCCAGGGGCGGTGGGGTGAGAGGAGGCATGGCCCAACCAGAGAAAAGAGATGTGCCGTGGAGTCAGAGGCAGAAAGAGGTGAGGAGGAGGCTGTGGCACCTTCAGAGCTCAGAGAGGGATTTGAACTTCATCCTTAGTCAGCCATCTGTAGGTGAAGTCCCTCAAATGAGCAAGCAACACAGCAGGGCGAGAAATCTCAGGAGAGATTTCTGCAGCTCTGTGTGTTGTGCGGATTAAGAGGGATGGGAGTGGGGGGGGGGGGGAGGCAAGAGCAGACATTCGTGTGAAGATGGTGAGGACTGCCAGGAGTATGCTTGCGTCTGTCTGTCTGTGGGTGTCTTAGCTGCATGTTTGGGGCTGTGGAGATACTGGGCACCACTGCAGCAGTGTGTAGCTAAGAAAATTTGTGTCTGACATGATAACCGGGAGGGAGGGAGGGAGGGAGGGAGAGAGAGAGAGAGAGAGAGAGAGAGAGAGAGAGAGAGAGAGACACTAAGGTCCCAACATCCCCTTCAAGAGCACACGCCTAAGGACCTGACTCAGGGAAGGATATCACAAAGGGCCCCAGCATGCTGCTCTGAGTGGCCAGAGGGCTGGAACATGAAGTTGCAAACTCTGGATGAAGAGATGATGTGGTTAGCTGGGAACAGGTAACTTTGAGGTTCCTGAGTGACCTTCAGGTACATATGTCTACCTACCCTCCAAACATGGGAGCTGAAGTTGTGGGTCCTTGTCTGCCCTCCCTAACTCTGACGGGGTCTCATTCACTGTCCTTGAGGGATGGCGTGGTAGGAGTGACTATAGAGCAGCCATGAATTCATAGTCCCTATACTGCCTAGAGTCCTGACCCTCCAGTTCCTTGAAACCAGGACTGACGCCCCACTGGAGAATCCTGTTTATCCTTTTTTTCAGGCTCAGGGGCCTCTGTTCAAAGGGACCCTCCCAGCTGCAGAGGCACTCACAGGCACTGATTGCAGTCGGAGCTGCAGGAGCCTCAGCAATTAGCCGCCAAGGTGACAGCCCGGACAGAGCTGCTAAATAGGCCCATTAGAGCACATTAGTGAACGGACAAGACAAGCTGGACACTTGGCAGGGGCGCTGGTTTGGTGGGACCGTAGTAGTTGGGGCCTGGGGAGGTTGACCCGAGACATGTCGGGGAGGGCAGGCCCTAAGGTGAGAGGCGGGGGAGGGGTGGAGCTGTTCTTCCCCTGTAACCGGAGGCCTCAGTGGGGTGTCCATCTGTGGTCACTCCAACTCCACTTACAAAGTGACTTCTGCCCAACCCACAGATAATGGCTTTAATGGGGCCTCTTGCACGTAGAACACTTAACCAGCCCTCCCCCCACCCCCAGTCCCAGCCATCAGCCCATTAGCTCAGCCTCTGTGGCCAGGCTTGGGAGGGGAATAGGGGGAGGACCCATGGAGGGACAAGTTAAAGGTTAACCAGTGAGCTAATGGGAGCTGAGTAGAGTTCCAGGCTTCCTTCTCTCAACTGCCAACCTACAGAGTCTTGGCCCCAGGACTTTAATGCCCCCCAAGACCCCAGGGACCCAGAGTCTGAGTCACCACAGTAAGCCTGGCCTAGCGGCAAGGCTGGCATGGAACAGTTTCTTCCCAATAGTATGTACTAAGGAAGTCAGTGAGGCCCCCGGTTCAGGCTCCCAGAGCCCTGGCCGCATGTGACAGTGATCACAGAATCCCGCAGATGTGGCTCAGAGTCCAGAAGAGCTGCTTACTGACTGTGGTTGTCCCGGGAGATGCAACCTCCTGGGGCCTCAGTTCTTCTGTAGCATGGAGCCAATAGCAGGGTGGGTTCCAGGGACATTAAATGAGATGCTGTGTGCAAAGAGCCTGCTAAGTGCACCCAGGGTGGGGTGAGGTGGCCACTGTTGCTGTCATTATTACCTATTAACTCAGTGGTTCACTCGGGGAACTTGTCCGAACAACAACAGCATCCATGGGTCCTAGGCCGCAGCTTCTTCTCGAAGACGCACTAAGGGGTACCCTCGGCTCTAGAAACCTCATGGCTGGACTGAGAACCAGCGGGCACTGCTGGGGAAGTATAACACAAGAGGGGGACAGCCCGGAGTCTGTGTCAGCACAAGCTGATAAATGTCAGTGGCTCTAAGAACATGCCTTCCTTGACAGTGCCCAGCAGCAAGGGCTTAGGCATGGGAATGTAAGCTCAGAGAGCAAGTTCTGATCTTTGCCTGGCTGTCCCAGCTGGGTGGGGAGGTGAGGGCTGGGGAGGTGAGAAAAGCATGTGATCTTCCTGCAGTCGATCCGCAGCATGAGCTCTGGGCAGCTCATAGAGGACCCAGTCCTAATTCTACCACCTGGTGTAACTCCAGGGGTCGGGGGGAGGAGGGGACGGGACTCACACGGTGACAGTAGTGTGGACTGCCTCCCCTGGCTTCTCCTCATCCTATTGCTGAATCCTGTCTGGAGAAAGACAGACAGACAGAGCATCCTCTCACACACAGAATGGGAACCTAAGGTAGGGAAGGGCCTGGTGACTCGCATTCAATGGAGGACTGGGCAGGGAGGTGGGGACTTGACAGAAACAACGTCTTTCCCTTCTCTACCATCTCCCTTGGTCCCACGGGGCTAGAGGACAGCCCTTGCTGACTGTTTCCCACGGTGTCTGCCTGCGGCTGGAGCTGGCTCGAAGTTCCTTTCGGCAGCACCGGGCTCTTGGACTTACATCCTGACGATCACACCGCAGACTGGGAGCATCTTCTTGTTGAAAGTGTGTTCGCCACGCACAACCTCCCAGCACTTCGTCTCAGCTGTCCAGGGTGCCTTGAGTGTCAGCTGTCACCCCTTGTGACTGACGGGGAGCCGTGTCTCACGGACCACTGCTCAACATCCAGAGAGGGGACTGTACTGGATTCTACCAGCTCGGGAAAAGATCCCAGTCTAAGACCGGAAGTCTGGCTTCTGCCAAATGAGAGTCACCGTTCCTCCCAACATGGGGAAAGCATAAGAACATAAGGCTAGCCTGCACCTACCCGGTGTCTTCACCTTCATGTGGCCACGAAGGTGGCGGAAATCACCACTGTCAAAGCAAAACTCTCCACACACCCACTACTGCGCAAGTAAACCAGCCTTGCCCTCAGAGACAGTGCACCCACCCCTTGACTCAGTCTGGACACCTGGGTTTACCCTTGGTAGCTGTCTTTCTCTCTCCTCTGTCATGACATCACTCCCATCCAGGCCAGTCATCTCTTGGCTATCAGAATATTCTCCTTTCTAGTCACCTAACGGCCAGAGATGCCACGGGAAAGCTATATGACCCCATATGACCCCATTCTTTCCTTTGGCCCTTATTATTTATTTAGCTCAGACTGCCCACAAACTCGCTATGAGGCAGAGGATGGCCTTGAAACTTCCAGTCCTCCTGTGTCCGTCTCCTGAGTTCCGAATTTGCAAGCATGTAACGGCCACATCCGGTTTGTGCAGTGCTGGGGACTGAATCTGGAGCCTCACGCATGCTAGGCAGGTACCTTGCCAACTAAACTACACCCCAGGTCTCACAAGACCCTCCCCCTTCTTAACCCCTTAAAAATGATGGCTTTCCATCATTTTTAGAATCAAATTCAGACTCTTAACAAGATCCATGAGGCTCTGTAGGATCTGACCCCAGCGCCCTACGCAAACTGCCCCGCTTGCCTCCAGGGCCCCAGACACGGGGGCTTTCCTTCCTGCCATCTTAGGGCACACTCATCTCCTTCCGGAGCCTGGCCTTTCCCCTCCAGGCCTGTCTCTACCCCACCCTACCCCCACCCATCTGCGGCGCTTCCTCCAGTCACGTGAGCTCCATCACTCTTCTCCCCTCCCGACCCACTCCATCTCACGACACCTCTTCTACCTGCATGTGCCTCTCAGAGACAGAGGACTTGCCCCTCCTGCTTCTGGCAGGGCCACCTGCATACAGGAAGCATAGGTTCCTCTCTGTTAAGGAAACAGGTAGTCTCTTCACACAGATAAGAAAACCGAGTTACAAGGGAAGGTTAGGGGGTTTTTAGATAGTTACGGCTAGGAAAGCTGGTTCCTCACATGGCTTGTCTGTCTCTAACTCAAAGAGATCAATAACCACGGCAGGTCCTGATTTCTCAGTAAGCTGTGGAGGGGGAGTGGGGGGAGTTGGGGACAGGAGGCCCCTGTGACGTGCCCAGCACACCCCCCCCCCCCTTCCTGGTGTCTGTCTGCCTGTGACTGATGTTCAGCTTTGGGATTTTTCCTTCTCATTCTTTCTCCACACTAGATCTTTTTAGGCAGTAATTACAGCCGATGAGGACAATCTGTCTTTTTATTTTTAGGTTCTGACACTCAGACCCCAGGCCCTGGACAGCAAGCCCAGAAATAGATGTGACACCCAGGCGGGGCTCTGCTGGGCTGTTGGGAGAGCAGGGCCACTGTCGCCGCGCTGATCCGTCATCCTCGCATTGGGCAGGGCATAGGGAGACCCTTTCACAGGGTGCTGGGACACCTGGGGACTGGCCACTTCTGCTCTGTGACCTCAGGCAAGTCCCTGTCTCTCTGCATGCCTCCTCTTCCGGCCCAGGCACAATGAGGGGCAGGGGTGAGCAAGCTTTGGCAGCCTGGGTTTCCAGGTAGAGGCCTCAGGCTGGGACGGAGGGGTTTTCCTGACGTTACTATGCTGAGAGATGACGGGAAAGATGAGCTGGCCCTGGGATGACACCTGGATGGGCCCATCCTGCTGATGAGTGACAGTCCCTCCTGCCTTTCCTGTCTCCCTCCGCTTCTTCCTGTGACCTTCATTTTTCCATTGTCTCAAAGTCATTTCTGACCCACCCTCCCTCCTCAGACTGACCTCACCTGGCTTCTCTATTGGTTTAGGACTCAGCGGATCACTGGGTTGACAAACAGGAGGCAGCAGCCCCCGGTCTCTGGCCCTAACAAGCCCAGCTGTTTCCCAGGGTGCTCCAGCTGTCAGCCAACTGGTCAGCCTTCACTGCAGGCTCCATGGTGGCCACCTTTTCAGGGACCCTTTCAGCTCCTCGTTTAGAACCTCCCTAGAGTGCCAGGCACTGGGGTATAGCAAGGAACTGATGAACAGTATCTGTTCCTGCTCGAGGAAGCAGACGCCACCTTCAGACCCTGGCAAAGATTCCCCAGATGCAAAAGGATGCTCTAAAGACAGTGGAAAGTCAGGGGTCTTGGGATGTAGACGGGGCAGGCACCCTAACTGGGGTGTCGGGGACAGCTTGGCAGGGAGTGCATTTGATCTGAGACCTACTCAGTGGGACATGGGGTGTTTGAGCGTTATCAGGTCCCTGTGATTGGGGGAAGGGCACATGTCCCCCTACACCCTGGGAGACTGATTGGAAAGGGGCCTCACTGTTATGAGGTTAGATCAGCTGCTCTCCCTCAGGGTATCAGGCTCCTGACCCATATCATTCTTTCCTATCTATCCTTTCCTATCTAGGCCCAAGGAAGCCTCAGGAGCTTCCGGAAAAATCTTAGTTCACAGCCAAGACCCCTCTCAGGTGAGTCTACCCCAGGTAATTGGCTCCTCTGAGCATGTCAAAACCCACGCTGGTGACTTTGGCTTTCCCTCTTCGTTCTTTGGGGTTCTGCTTAGAGCCCTGCAGGGCTGAGCTGGAAGGCCCCTCATTGGGGAGGTGAGTCCCCAGAGCAGGACTGAGCCTGATCCAGCACACATAGTCAGGAGGCAGCAGAGTAGAGATCCAGGTTTCTGCTCTGGTTACCGCTGCATCCTGCCTCCTGCACACAGGGGCTTAGGAAAATGAAATAGAACACAGATCATCAGACTGCCTTCACTTCCAAGGCCATAGGACACCGAGGTCACAGAAGCCAGAATGATGGGTGAGTGCCCAGGGACAGAATGGGTGCAGTCAATCGGCCCAGCCTGTTCTGTCCAGTGAGCCACGGGGATTGGTTGGGTCCTGTGGTGGTATTGTGTTCCCCAAAATATTGTGCACCCTAATAAACTTATCTGGGATCAGAGACAGAATAGCCACTAGATACAAGGGCTAGAAAATGGTGGCACTCACACCTTTAATCCTAGCACTCCAGAGGTAGAAATCCCTCTGGATCTCTGTGAGTTCAAGGCCACATTGGAAACAGCCAGGCATGGTGACATACACCTTTAATCCCAGGGAGTGAGCCTTTAATCCCAGGGAGTGATGGCAGAAAGCAGAAAGATATATAAGGTGTAAAGACCAGAAACTAGAAGCTTTTGGGTGGTTAAGCTTTCAGGCTTTGGAGCAGCAGTTCATCTGAGATTCATTCTGGATGAGGACACAGAGGCTTCCAGTCTGAGGAAACAGGACCAGCTGAGGAACTGGCAAGGTGAGGTAGCTGTGGCTTGTTCTGTTTCTCTGATCTTCCAGCATTCACCCCAATAACTGGCCTCAGGCTTGATTTTATTAATAAGACCACTTAAGATTCATGCTACAGGGTCCCATCTCTCAGTGGGCCTGGCCTCAGGCAAGGATGGACAGCTGAAGTATTGGGTAGAAGGGAACAGACGCCCTAGAGGCTGTGGGCATCACCAGCAGCAGAGGTAGGCATGGCTAGACACCAGGAGTACTGGATCCAGGTTCCCAAATGGAAACAAGAGACAGAGTTTTGATCTAGCTGCCTCTAGGCTGGGGCTGCCCAGTCCCTGGAGTACTCAGAGAGGGAGGTAAGGTCCCTCCGTACACACAGCTCCATGAGGACCATCATTCCCCTGACTTTTGCCACTACATGTCATTTATAGCAACAAGGTACCCATCCCACATTATCATAGTGTTGTGTGGGTATATGTGTGTGCGTGTGTGTGTGTGTGTGTGTGTGTGTGTGTGTGTGTGTGTGTGGTATGTGTGTATGGTATGGGGGTGTGTGTGTGATATGTGTATGTTGCATGTGTTGTACGTGTGTTGTGCTGTGAATGCTGTGTGTGGTGTGGTATGTGGGGGTAGGGTAGGTGGTGTGCATGTCATATGTGTGTTGTATGTGTTGTGTGTGTGGTATGTGTGTATGGTGTGTGGGGAGGTAGTGTCTCTGTGTGTGTGTGTATGTGTGTATACATATGCACACCCACAAGCAGTGTTAAGTAGTGAGATTTCTTTCTTTTTTTATATTTATTTATTTATTTATTTATTTTTGGAGCTGAGGATCGAACCCAGGACCTTGCACTTGCTAGGCAAGTGCTCTACCACTGAGCTAAATCACCAACCCCAAGTAGTGAGATTTCTAATACAAGAAGGGACTCTACATGGGATCGGTTCTCTCTTCCTGCTGCCTCACTCCAGGAATCCCCTCCGTTCTGGCTCTGATCTCCATCCCTGGCCTGCTTGTCTGGCTCCTATGACAAGAACACCACTCCCTCCAAAGAGAGCCCATAGTCTGGCAAGAGGAGCCCACTGACGGGACAGAGGGGAGGGGCCGTGTGTTCGGATTGCTTGGAGGAGCTGAAGGCTGCCGAGGGCTCCTGTCTTCAGAGAGTCATCCTGGACCCCTGTTCCCAGCTGCCTCCTCCTCCGTCTGCATCCTCCACAC
Source organism: Peromyscus californicus insignis (assembly GCF_007827085.1). NCBI lineage: Eukaryota > Metazoa > Chordata > Mammalia > Rodentia > Cricetidae > Peromyscus > Peromyscus californicus. The sequence goes on along the minus strand of NW_026294491.1, from coordinate 25,683,479 downwards.
AGACCTGTCACCAGGTCCCTGTCACACAGGTGTCCCCGGCTAGACAGGCACCTCACCGGAACGGTGGCCTCTTTTTGACAGGGTAAGAGGATGAAGAGCAAGTGCCTCGCAGGAGGTGTGGGTCCGAGGATGAAATGCCAGGGGCTGAAGTAAGCGAGCTCTTATTCCTGCACCAGCTTCCACCACAATCTCAGCCTCAGCATGGGTGACAGCTCCGCTGGACGTCACCTCCTGCTGCTACAAGAGGAATGAAGGAGGTGTCTCTGGGCCCCACCATGCCTATTAGACAGGGGAGCCTGGGAGATCCTCGCAACCCACGGTGCTCCCATCCTACAGATGGGTCAGCTTGGCGGGGGGGTACGGATGGACGCACAGCTGGACAGAGTGAGACGTGGCATAGTGAAACAGTCAGTGGTAGAGTCTGCACTCCCACCCGCCCCTCTCCAGCCATCTCAAGTGGCTTTGACCTTTGGGACCCATGTAAGCAAGACAGAGTGGTCACCCAGTCTCCTGCCTGAGTCCTGGAATCCAGAGGCAGCTTTTAAACATGGCCATTCTGTCACTTGTCCCTTGCCACCCTAAGTGGGAGGGGGGGGTCCTCGATCAGTAGGGGACTCATCAATGTGGCTTTTAGAAGAAGAGACTAGGGTTTTCTGGGAAAGCAGAAGAGCTCAGCTCGGATGCCATGTCCCCACCACAGAGTGACAGCGCTCCCCCGGAACACTACAGCCCGCCCGCTCGCCCGCACACGTGCGCACGATATTAAAGTCATATTTTTGGTTGCTGGGAAGGCACGGTTGGCACTTCCTCTGCCCTAGGCAACCCGCTGGTCCAGCTCCCCTTTCACTTCCCCGCCCCACTGCAGAGCACCATCCGCCATCCACCCGTTTGTATTTATATAGATAAATCGGCCAGGCTAATTAAAGTGCTCTCGCTGCAGTGAGGGAATTAATAAAAGAACTTGGAATGGAGCCGACCTAAAGCTGGGGTGCTGGGAGCCAGAGCTGAACCCTCAGCAGCAAAGGAGGCCAGAGGAGCCAGCAGACACGTGAGCCACCCTGAGCCACCCCCTCCCCGCCCCGCAGGGGAGGCTAGGGGACCAGGGAACAAGGCTCTGCCAGGATGTGCTCACCGGGAGTGCTGCTGGAGGCCATGATATCCCTTCATACCGGTACCCTCAGCCTGAGCCCTGGAAGTGGGAGAGGTGTTGATTTACAGCTTGGAGAGGAGGGTCATTTTGTGGTGGTGGGTTGTATCAGGGACAGCTAAGAATGCCGACTCCATTTGCAGATTGCCCCTTACAGCTGTGTGACCCTCCGTGAGTTATTTTTACCCATCTGGGCCTCAACTTTATGTGTGTAATGCTCAAAGGCTGAGGCTTGAGTAAGACAAAGGAAGGTCATGGGAAGCCTGGGAAGGTGGAGGAGGATGGAGAAGGGGTTTGTGTCTGCTCTACAAGAGGACCAGGCCCTGCCTCAAATTTTGGCTCACCCACTGAGCAGCCTTGGAGCCAGAGACCTGCAGTGGTTTGAGGTGCAAATCAGATGCCCAGAGCCTGATTGTCACAGAAGGCCACACAGAGTGTCTATGGAAAGAGACCAAGACACAGCCTTGTCCAGAGTGGCCTCCCTTCATGGGCTCTGTCTGAACCTCAGAAACGGTTTTTAAGTTCTCAGCCCTGTGCCTCATAGGATGAGGAAAGAAGTCACAGGGCCCACACTCGGTGCCCCCTTGAGTGACAGACACAGAAAACCCAGCAGAGCCACAGAAGCAGCCAGCCTGTTCTTAGCCCATGTCCCGTCATCACACAGAGAGGAGGTTTTTTATGAGGATGTGGGAGAGGGAGCTGCTGGACTTAACCCTGTGTGGGTCAGGATACCCCTTGGAATTGGAGAAGACCCCATTGTGCCTGGGGGGAATGGGGTGTAGCTATTTGTGGAGGTCAAGACTGCAGTCAAGCAGGCCACCTTTCAAGGGGGCTCATAGCAGGTACCATTAGGTAGATGTCATCACCAAGGCCTGAGAAGGATTTGTCAGGGAGACAGGAGGCCCTCTCATGGAGCTGGGGTGGGGGGGGGAGGGGTTGAGCATCCAGCCAGCCTTCAATCTAAGATATACAAGGACCCTTGACACAATTAGGAGTCCCTGTCAATTTGGCACAAACACACACTACATGGCTGGGGGCCAGGCAGAGCCCTTCTCTGGCCCTGATTTATAAGCCCCACACTCTGTGAGTCTTGGCATTTAGGGAGTATTGCAACCATCACTGGGACCCAAGCAGGGTCAGAATTGAGAGCAGCTTGGCTGACTTGCAAACCCTGGACACTCCGGGGTCATGCATTGACTCTGACAAGGGGTCTTATTTAGTACCATGTGTCCCCTTTAACATGACCTATGAGCGTATCTGTCTGGGAAGGGAAGGGTCATATGTTGGGGGGTCACAGGTTGGGCTAACTTGATTGTGTTAGGTGGGACAGTGCCAGGTGTGAAGAGAAAGCCACAGACCCTGCCTCCCTCCTGCCCTTTGTCGTAGACAGCACATGACTGCAGGGGACACGTACGAGGAGAACTCATGGTTGATAGCTGCTTGGGAGGAGCAGGTACCCATCCCCTGGTGCCCCCTGTGGACCCTCTCCCCTGCTCCCCTTAACCTCCATCATCTGAATGTCCGCTCTCATTAGTCTCCTCTGCAATGGAAGCTTCTGGTCGGTGGGACATGTCCCTCCTCCTTCAGCCTCAGCCCACTGCCCGAGCAAGTACCCCTCCAGCGCTCAGCTATGCGTGATCAGGCTCAGTTGTCCTGCTTCCCCCAGCCCCGGTCTTCTGGCCACTCATTTCCTTGGTCATTAATCATGCAGGTCTCCAGCAGTGACTCCTTTTCCCTCCCCAGCTCATTTGCCTACAGAAACGCTTTGCTTTGTTAAGGAAAAACAAGCGCTTCCTGGAGCTAGCTCTTTTCTCTTCCCTCTCCCCTCCCTGACCTCAGATATGGGGCCAGGATCCTCTCTGAGACAAAGAGGAGGAGATCCTGCACTACAAGGCTAGCCTCAGACCCATCCCACCCCATCCCACCCCACATCACGACAATCAAAAAATTCTCAGGGGCTCCTGAAAGATAAAAAGAGTTTTGGGAGCTCTCTCTCTGGGGGTGGCCAGAGCAACATCCTTCTACACACAAGCCTCTGGGTCCACCCCACCCACCTCTGCTCTGCCAGCTAGGATGTTGTATAAGCTGATGAGTTCTGGATCCTCCAATAGAATAGGATTTGTCATCTGGCCTCTCCTGGGCAAACATCAAAGTCCCACAGCGCAGGAAGTGACTCATTACCCAGCCACCAGGGAAGAAGCAATATGGGAGGGGCTCCCCAAGGGACAGGCTGTGGGGAGGAGGGGCCTGGCCAGACTGCAGCTACAGACTCCCACATTCAAGACCCACTAGACTGCCCACTGCAGCATAGGCTAGCCCCAGGAGATGATATTAGAAACAGTTCCAAGGGGGTGGCTAATCTCAGGAATGAAGTCCTCCCGATCTGGGTGCAAGTCAGTCCAGGAGAAGTGATGTCTCTGAGAATCGGGGCTTCCATCTGAAGGGTGGGGCAACAGTGTTCCTGGCTTCCAGTGGGGTGCTGCAAATAGAGCACTCAGCAGTGCCTGGCACCTAGGATGCACCCCATAAATACTATTATTTATTATTGCTATTATCAGGGGCTCCTGCGCTAGCATCGGAGGCAAGCAATTGAGAGAGACAGCATGCTAGGGGTGGCCTTGAATCGACTGTTTTTTCAGAAATAAATTATGTGCTAAATCTGTTCTTCTGTCACCGCCAGTGAGTGTGACACAGAAACCCCTCATGGCCACAGGAGCCGGCATAGAGCCCAGAACCAGAAGTGAATGCTGGGCAGTCTGTCCTAGGCCCCTGGAGCCTCAGGCATTGGGTGTCACAGCTGCAAAGAGAAGACGCCACCCCGCAGTCATAGAGTCTACAGCCCAGCCAATCCCACGGTCTCTGCCTTGTACTGGACACCCGATCTGGTCTGTGATGGGACAGGATACTCCACAGAAGCCCCAGTACCCAGCTCAAGTGCAACTGCAGATCCTGGGCTTCTGCCAGCACCCTTGACTGTTCTGACGCTGAGCTGCCTGCCCCTCCTGCCCCACATCTAAGACCCAGGTTTGAGACTCCTGGATTTCAACGCCTCAGGCTGGACCAAGGTAAGAGGCTCTATCTGGAGTTGGACTACTGTTTCAGCTGTGTAGTGATTTGAGGAGCGGATCTGATGTCCAAAGGGTCTTTGATTGCCACAGCGAGGCCACAAAGCATCGGTAGAAAGTGTGGTCTCTCTTCTTGGGCTCTGTCGGAACCTCAGATATCAAAGTTCCCACAGTGACTTCAGCAAATAGGAACCATCTGTACCTGCCCAGAACACAAAGGCACTATGTGGGCCCGCAGTGCCACAAGGGGACCGTCCTTCACGGCCCTTCCTGGTGGGGGGTTCCTGGTGCAGAGGACGAAGTCTGCACACTGGCTTTAGCCTGAGCTGGGATCACTTGTCCTCCTTCCACTTGGCTGCTCCATGACCCTGACTCCGGAGGGGACACTGAATCAAAGCTGCCCTGTGATTTAAGGTCCCTTCCAACAGAAGTGGCTGAGAGCGACGTTGAAATTGCAGAGGCAGGAGGGAGAGGGGTGTTCTGGAGAGGGGACACCTGCGGTGGGTAGGTATGACCTCACCCACTCAGCACTACCTTCCTGCTTGTAGATGGAGGAGCTGTCCCTTTCTTTCTTCAGTGTGGCCTAGTCATGGGGATGACCATGGCTTTACCGTTTGACCAGAGAGCCTTTATTGGCTGAAAGAGACCTCAAGACCATTCTAAGTAGTCGGGGCTATTGCAGTCAGGTTGTTTACTGAACAGGGGTGCCTGGCTGAGGGGCAATTAGGAAACGAGCCCAGCCTCAGTATACTGCCAACCCCAGGCTTTCCAGGGTGGGACGGAATCTGCCCACAATGTAAAGACATGGTGAGGACCAGTGGTGCCTTGGGAAGGCCTTCCTACAGGGCTGCTGCTAGCCTCAGTTTCTTGAGTTGAACCATAATAATAATTCTCCTTGCTCAAACTTATCCCTCAAGGGACATGGGACCAGTGAGGGCCTGAGAAAAATCAATAGACTACAAGCGCTTTGAGTGCCTTGAAGATAAGCTTTGGGACAAGGGGAGTGAAACACTTTCTCTGTAATACCAGTGGGGATGGTGAGGGCTCAGGATGTCTGGTTGGGAGGTATGTGTGTGACAGATAGCCACTTGTGAATCTGTCCCTCTTGCTGGCCTGAATTCTCAGGTCAGCCAGTGTCTGGCCTGGTGATGGATCCTCACTGTCTTTAGTGGGTCCACCACATTATTCTTCTTCTACACAGCTCCCTCTACCCAATGCACAGACGCACGGACATTTCAATGCAGGGCTGGGAGTGTGCAGCCCAGGTTAAAGCCTGACTCTGTCCCCATATTTAACAACCTCTGCCCACCATCCCTTCCAGACCTCAGTTTCCAAGCATGGCTTTTCTGGGCTGCAGGGCCCCTCTATACAGTGCTTCCTGGAGTCATGCACACGCGCCTGCACAGAGCCCCCTACCCCCACTTCATCTCTGAAGGAGCCCAGATAAAACAGAGCTAATCCACGCCAGGAGACGGCTCTGTGCCTGTGGGGCCCAGACACAAATTGGGATGTCCTGCTGCATTACTTCCGCCAAGTTGGACCTCAACATCTCACCTCTGCATCCAGGCAAGTGGGGAGACAGCCGAGGGGGTAGGAGGGGGGTGGAGGTGGGGGCCAAGCAGCCACCAGGCCTCCATCAAAGGCAATGGAGAGAGAACAGCCCAGCCGGAGAGGATTTTTAATGACCCCAAATCCTGGCACCTCATTACGACTCTGATAAGATGGTTGGGCTGTCACTCCCAGATGCAGCCAAGGGCTCCCCAGAGAAATTTCCCTGCCTTCCTGCTAATCTTCTTATAAACATTGTTATTTATTTTCCCTTATTTTATCCGACATGTGTCAAGCAGCCCCTGCTAAGCCTGTGACATCTCCAGGGAGACTGGAGGAGGTTGGCCTGTCACTCCCCCAGCCCTGCCCCCTTTCCAGGTCCTGGGTATGAGGCCCCACAGGCCTGTTTTCTAGCCCACGAAGTCCTGGTCCTGACGGATGATTTCTGAGGTCTCTAAGAGTTTGGGATGGGCCAGGAGGTCTGGACAACTGGGACCCAGGTGTTGAGTTAGCAGGTCACAGGTCATGCCAACTGGTGCCAGTTTCAAAGAAAATACATATGTGTACCATGGACAGTGTAGTGTATCAGCCAGCTGCTCTGGAAGCCTCAGGCTTGGTCTGGGTGGTTCTCAGCTAAAACCCATCAATGTGTGTGGCTCTGACCGAGGCCACCCTGTCTCAGGCACTGTAGTAAACCCTTCAGTCTCCTTAGCAAGGAAAGCAAAGGCCAGGGAGGGAGGTGAGACTGTACATGCAGGCAGGACAGCCCAGGCTACAAACGAGCTTTTACTCCGGTACCCAATTCAGGACCGATGTCACATTTCCTTCACACTTCCCAAGGACCACCTCCCGCCAACCCTCTAGGAATCTGGGAAACGAGTGAACCCAGGGTCTTCTCCCCACACAGCAAAGAAACAGGCCAAGAGAAGGTACATGGCTATCTCAGGGTCACACTGCCAAGGCAAAAATCCAGATTGTCTGTTCCAGGTCTGAGATCTTTCTGGAAGGCTTAGGGACAGTTCTAGAGAGTACCACCAGGAATGTGCCCACTGTTATATGGTGCTGGACCCCAACAGTACCGCTGACCTTCTCTGTCACCATGACAGAGCCTGAGGTGATGCTGGAAAGCCTCAGAACTTCCATGAGACATGGAAGGTTCTAGAAGGTCTACAATCCTCCCTCCCCTCCACATCCCCCCAGTGTCCATGCTACATACATATATCCCCTTTGGAAGCAACCTCAGTTGACACAGCCTGTGAAGTAACTCCACACGACCCCAGCATGACCGCAACAGCATTCTAGCAGGCTCACCTCGGGTGTGTGTGTGTGTGTGTGTGTGTGTGTGTGTGTGTGTGGCAGCACTCTGGTCTTATTGTTGGTGTGGCTGTTGTTAGTAATTACAATAGTTCCTTGTCTCGTTGCTGTGTCAAAATACCCAACACGAACCACTCAAGGAAGGAATGCATTGTCATGGCCCACAGTGGCAGAGTATAGTCCATGACCCCAGGAAAGGCATGGTGGCAGGAGTGTGTGACATGGTTGGTCACAATCAGGAAGTTGAGAGAGATGAGTGCTGCCGTCCAGGTCACTTTCCCTTTTTATTCAGGCTGCAGACCCATCCGTGGAATAGTGCTACTCACATCTGTGGATGAACCTTCCAACCTTAACTAACCCCATCTGGAACCCCCTCAAACACGTGCCCAGGTGATTCTGACAGAATTAGCCGTCCCTGTGACTAACACTCACTGAGTATCAGTGAGCCTCCCCCTAAAGGAGCTGGCACTCCATTCTACAGATGAAATAAGTGAGGCCCTGAGAGGTGTGCCACCCACCCACCCACCGTCACACAGGCATCAGTGACAGAGGACGCTAGACCCTGTGTGCACAGTCCCCATACAGATGGAGCCGTCAGAACTTGCCCGTGTCTCCCCAGCCTTCACTTATTTCCACCCTTCCCAGTTCAGATGCAGAGACCCCGCCAAGGAGGAGGCACTGAGCCTGCCTGTGTGCCTTTGTGACAACACCCATGTTTCTGGGGCTCCCTCCCCAGCCTCGAGAACCTCAGAGGCTCCTTAGAAGTAGAGGAAAATGTCAAGAATATTAAATTCATAATGGAGTAAGACCTGGGGAAAACTGTTAAACTGGCTTCGTATTTCCCAAGTGGATCATCGACATTTTGAAGACATGCCAAATTCTTTGACCTAAACTTTCTCTGTGTGCAGATGAAAAGGGAGATGTCTAGCTGGGCATGGTAGTGCATGTCCCCAATTCCAGCACTTGGGAAGCTGAGGCAGGAGGATTGCCTGGAGTTCAAGGTCGGCCTCTGCTATGGAGAGAGACATTGTCTCAAGTGGCATGGGGTACCAAAGCCAGCTGGGAGCATCACTTTAGTGCCAGCCATGGAGACTGCCACCCTGCAGCACCATGATGTTGGAAGGTCAAACCAGGCTGAGCTGTTCACACCCAGCTGAGCTTTCACAGATGTATGCAATTGCAGAGGTCAAATCATCTGGTCACTTGACTGTGCCTGATGCCAATTCACTTCCAGATAACCAGATGCCCCCCTTTTTTAAGCATAAAACTGTCATCTGAGGCTGACCTTGAACTCAGGATCCTCTTGCCGCAGCTTCCTGGGTGCTGGGGTTCCAGGTGTGTGTAGATTCCACAGTAAGAATGGCTTTGAGCAGAGTCCATGGAGGACACTAAACACAATGGGTGAGACTTAAAGAGAGGCCAAGTCCTTGCACGGCCTCCCAGGGGCTCTCCGGGAGTTTATTATCACCATGGAGATTCAAACATAAATCCACAACTTCAGGGGTGAGGTGTGAGCCTGCGCTGCATGTGGACTAGACTTAGCAACTAGCTTCTAAGAAAGAACAGTGGAGGGGAAATCCATAACCCTACATCCAGTGGAGGAACCTGGCAGATGACACCAGACACAGGTCCTCAAGGGCAAGTCCTATTGTGTGGATCTGGAAATATTACATATATCATGGCATGTTTATGCTGCTTTTCAGATTGCTTTCTTTCGCTTAGTAATATTCATTTAAGCTCCTTCTTTGACTGGTCATGGCTTGATAGTCCATTAGTTTTTAAGGCCAAATAGTATTTGTCTTAGGGTTTCTATTGCCATGAAGAGACACCATGACCATGGCAACTCTTACAAAGGAAAGCAATTAATTGGGACTGGCTTACAGTTTCATAGGTTTAGTCCATTCTCATTGTGATGGAACATGGCGTGACACAGGCAGACATGGTGCTGGAGAGGTAGCTGAGAGTTCTACATCCTGATCCATGGGCAGCAGAAGGAGACTGTGTGCCATACGGAGCGTAGCTTGAGCATATAAGACCTCAAAGCCCGCCTCCACAGTGACACACTTCCTCCAACAACGCCAGGCCTCCTAATCGTGCCACTCCCTATGAACCAAGCATTCAAACACATGAATCTGTGGGGCCATCCCTATTCAAACCACCACAGTGTTCTTCTGTCTTCATGCACCAAAGTTTATCAGTTCTCTATTAAAGGTCATCATCATGATTGCTTAAGAGTTTGGGCGGTTATGAATAAAGCTGCTATGCCTAGCTCTCTGCATCTTTTTATATGGACAGAAAAAGGTTTGCTTCACAGTTAAACATGAAGAAGCAGAGCTGCTGGGGTGTGGGGGTAGGAAAATGCAGATGTTTTATATAGATATATACATACATGTATATATAAAACTGCTAAACTGTCTTCCACAGCAGAGGCCCCATTTTGCCCCCCTGCCATCAGCCAGTGAACAGTCCCATTGCTCCCTGTCCCCACCATCACCCGCTGCTGTTAGAGCCCCCATTCTGATCATTCTCAAAGGTGTGTCTCCAGGTGCTGGCTTCACTGAGCCTTCTTCCTCTCAGGGCCTGTGGCCTGTGGTCTGAACATCCTTTTTCTATATATCCTGGCAGTCAGTCTGTCTGTCTTCTCCAGATTAGGACTTTTACCTGTTTCTAATTGGGTGAGTTGCTTTCTTTGGAGTTCTCAGAATTCCTCCAGCATTTAGGGAAACAGTCTCCCAGACACACACTCCTTTCCATATATGCCCCCCGCCCCACCACTGCCCAGGTCTGTGGCTTGTCTACTGCGTACTTCACAGGTATGAGGAATAAATCCTACAGTCCATTCTCCCTGCAAAGTGCGTTCAGAGCTCATCAGAGAACCACAAAGAAGTGGGAGACACTAGCTTCCCGTCTTCTCCAGCTGGTGGATGGAGCCTGCTTGTCCAAGCCCTCTCAGTTCCTCCTAGGGTTACAGGCAGTCTGCTGTGTGATGGAGCCCATGTATCAGAAAAGGCCCATGTATCTCAAGCCCCAGGACGGACATTAGGTAAGTCTTTGTCTTCTGAACCAGAATGAGAGGACTGTTACAGACATCAGGAAGATGGAACATCCCCGAGAACTCAGCCAATGAGGAGTTCGGGGAGTAGGAAATGGGATTCGGGCTAGAAAAACCACGGTTTTGTGCCAGGTCTGCTCGCCAGCCTTTCCCCCTTTACTCTAGGTTGATTCCTGATTCTTTTCCAGGTTGGAAAACAAACTGCTCCGCTTTGGCTACAGCGAGAGTCTCTAGTACTCTTATTATGAAGTGAGGATATTGTTTCACACAACAGAGCGGAAGCTTTTCATTTGAAGTCCAGTTTATCACTTTTTTCTGCCATGGATCCTGCCTTGGGTGACAAGTCTAAAATGTCTTTGGCGTTCGAAAGGTCATCTGGGTTTTCTTTCTTGGACTCCAGGCTTGCCTTCAAACTTGCTGTGAAGCCAGGGGTGACCTTGAACTCCTGACCCCTCTGCCTTCCACCCCCTGAGTGTTCAGACTACAGGCACACACCACTATGCTTCCGTTCATGTGTGGTGCTGGAGACTGAAGCCAGGGTGCATGCTCGTTAGGCAGGTACTCTACCCACGGAGCAACATCCCCAGTCCTATTTTGTTTTCTGTGGCAGGCTGTTATGTAGCTCAGGTTGGCTTTGAACTCACTGTGTAGCCGTGGGTGACTCTACATCCTCCTGTCTCTGTCTCCCAAGCGTTGGGAGACTGCAGGGTTTATGCCATGATGGGGATCAATGTGAGGGCCTCATAATCTAGGCAGGCACTACCAGCAGAGCTGTATCCCCAGCTCTTTGGTTACTCTCCGTGGAGAGTGTAAAGTCTGCCTTCAGATTCATCTTTTGCATGTGCTATCTCATTCATTTCAGCCTAGCACCTTTGTCGAGAAAGCAGTATTTGCTCGATTCTCACAGATTTTCCATTCTGGCCGTCTCAAGGACATCCCTTCACAGAGCCCCCACATTCCCCAAATGCCAGCTCACCATTCTGGCAGGGAAGGACCCTGTGGCCAGAATTCTTAGGCCTGATAGGCAAAACCCTGACTGGTGAGGACTCAGCAGCCAGGCAAATCCTCAAGATGAAGGGCAGGGCTGGATGCTGGATTGGACTGGGAATGGGGGTGGGGTGGGGCAAATGGTCCTCTGTGCAGGGATACCAAGGGGTGACCTGTCTCCAGATCAGTGGAATGAGGCGAGGCTCAGAGCCTTTATGACCATTGGAGTGACACAGGTTTCTAGAGGTGAGTTCAAAGCAGAGGTGGCCAGCCTGCAATCAGATCTTAGCTATTCACTCATTCACACCCACCTTCTCTAGGATGTGGGTTTACGCTTATCACACCACACCAGGCCTGGCCAATTAGACTCTCCAGTTGTTACCATCCCTTACAAGGTTTAATTTGGGGCATCCAGCTCTCCAGTAGCCTGGGGGAAGGGAGACCAGGGATTGGGCTCTAGGCAAGCAGCACCCCTGCAGGGCTGCTTATTCCCATGCTTGGCCAGAACCATGGACAGGGCCCAGTTTCCCTGGCTGGTGAAGAGTCGGGCACTTGGACACAAAGCCAAGGTTCAGAGGGCAGAGATGCAGAGGCTTCTCTCTCCACAACACGTACTCAGCCTTGCTATTACCACTGGCTTTCCCTCCAAATAAGAGCCAGGCCAGCTCACAGACAGCATCGGCACCATCAGGCGGGTACCATAGTAGTCCATCCTCAGCCCCACGTCTCCTTCACGTAGACAAATCCAAGGTGGGACCTTTCTACCACACCAGCAGGTCCGAGGTCCTGGGAGGCCCTTCAGCATCTACCCACTCAGAGCAGGTCACTGAGGTGCCTGCACTTCAGTTTTCTCCCCTGCAAAGTGGGACGAGGCACACCTTTCCCACTGGCCACTGTGAAGTCATTCAAGAACTCAGCAAATTGACAGTGGCGGGTCGTGCAGTTCTGGATAGATGGGGCTCCCAGTGCCACCCCTGGTAGCCCACCCTGGGGTGTGACCAGAACACCCCTGTTTCCGCTCATGCACCACTCTACTCACAGCCTGGGTGTAAAGATGAGGGTGGGCTGGGCGTGGCGGAAGGCCTTCTCCTGTGGGTCTGCCTTTACCAGCCATATTTCTCTGCATCACTCTCTTGCAAGAAAGGGCACCAAGCCCAGAGAGGGTCAGCAACAAAGCCAAAGTCGTACAGCACATTCACTGACTCCCAGCACGGATGTTCCCCAGAGGAGCCAGCCCTCTTGATGGTCAAAGTCCTTCCTCACCTCGGCTGCTCTGTGACCACAGAATACAACATGCTCTTGTGCATCTGGGCTGGACACAGGGTCCCCAGGGCGTGACATTCGTTTTCTTTCTATCTCATTGAGGATCGAATGCTTGGCTAAAATCCAACAAATCCTGGCAATTGAAGGAACAAGCATGGTAGGGGCCTTTGTGCACAGAGCACCTCATCCTACATGGTAACCTCTTATCCACTTAGGCAACACTCCCAGGCACACTCACTGACACTTAAGCACTGATAAATGGGGTTACCACTGTTCCCACAGGCTCACACGCTCACTTGGCACTTGGTCTCACGGTTCTGCACCAGTAATGACACATGTCTCCCCATCCTGGGACACCCCCAAAACAGCCATTGCCCTCCACCCTTTCCAGATCTCATTGTGGCCAAGCAGAAGACCCCTAAGGTAGCTTGCACTCTCCTCCCAGCAGCCTGACCCCTTGCACCCTCTGGGTCCTCTCAAGGTAGCATCAGCACCCACTTCTCCTGTCTACCAGCCAGTGCCGGCTGATCACCTACTGGCTGCCTCATTCACCCACCCACCCAAGGTGAATCTCACAGTCCCTTTCCGGGGTACAGCGTCTCTCAGTGGGAAGAGGCTGCGGTACTGTTGTACCCAGTACCCAGAGCACCTGGGCACAGAGAACCTATTTAAGCCCCAGTAGGAGACAGATGGATGTACATTTAGGGGTTAGGGGTATGGCTAACTGGGAGAGTGCCTGCCCAGCATGCACCAAGCCCTGGGTTGGATCCCCAGCACTGTATAAATCGGGTGTGGTTAGGTATGCCTGTCATCCCAGCACTCAGGAAATGGAAGCAGATAAATCAGGAGGTAAAGGTTATCTTTGACTGCATAGTTAATCTGAGGCCGACCTGGGCTACATGAGATCCTGGTTTAGTTTGGTTTTTTGTTTTTAAAAGAAGAAGGAAGAAGGGGAAGGCCTTCCTACTGACAAAGCGTTTGCCATGTAGTTCCCTCCCAATGCCTTCCTTTTCATTTCCCACCTCCTCCCACGCATCCGTCCACACCTACCGAAGAGCCACCTCCCTTCTTAGTCCTCTCCCCCGTACTTAGCCAGTTCTAGGTAGGCGTGACCTTGGAGAGAGGAAGCTAGATATGATGTGCAATGGGCGTTTTTGTACCTCCCTGTCTGTTGGTTGGGTTTATTGAATGGCCGCTGTGTGCAGGGTCTGGGGCTGCTGCTAGGATCCGAACAGATGTATCCTCATGCTCTGCACAGCTCGGAGAACAGATATAGGTCCTAGAGGTGGGTAGCAACATAGACCAGGCCACAAGGGAGGTCTCTAAATGAGAGAAGACTTTGGATTGAGGCTTGGAGGAAGCGGGGAGAGGGCTCAGCTGCAGTTCTCCATGCAAGCAGCAGGCATGAGGACCAGAGTTCAGACCCCCAGAACCCAAGTCAATGTAGGGTGAGCACAGTGGCCAGCTGTCACTCTGATGTTCGGAAGGCAGAGACAGGAAATCCCCAGAGAGAGCTGCAGGCTACACTAAGCTGAATCAGCAGTCCTGGGTTCGAGTGAGAGGCCTACTTTAGCAGATAAGATGGGGAGCAGTAGAGGGAGACTCCCAGTATCAGCCCCAGGCCTCCAAGCGCAAGTGTCAAAGGGCTGAAGGGGCTTCTGCAGCCCAGCCATCTCCGCAAGGATACCAGCAGTCGTCAGCTTGGGAAGGAACCTACATCATGGCCCTCTGCAGCCCGCAGCACCATTCTATCTCAGGAAGAAGGAAGTCTTTGAGAGGGACAGGGCAAGCCTCAACGAGCCAGCTCTGCATCCAGTGCCTCCTCATATCCACCCACTGTCCTACATGCTGCCTTCGGAGCCCATTCTCTCTCTCTCACTGGACAGTGGTTGAGAATATTCCCCGCAAACTCCTTGGGGTCTTCTATCCATCTGTGACACCCTACTGCACCCAGTGTGATTGTGGCAGCAGGTGGCCATGCCCTTAGCCCATCACCAAGAGAGCCTTTCATTCCGACATCTTGACAAATGAAGCCTGGGGAGGCTGAGGTACAAGTCCAAGGGGCTCCAGGAAGGGACCACCCTGGTCTAGATGATGAGGAGAGCTGGCCACGTGGGCAGGACAACTGACAGGCAGCCCAGGCCCCTGACTCCGCTCTCCAGCGGTTGACTGCCAGGGTACAGAGAGTTTTTCTCTTTCCTCTGTCTGCTCTTCTAATTGAAAAATATAAAGAAAGGGCCTATTGATTCTGTGTAACTGATAATCTCCCCACTCCTGGGCCTTTTCAATCAAGAGCCTGAGCAAAACTGGAAGCCCCGGGGAAGAGAGGGGAGAAAAAAGAGAGAGGAGAGATGAAGGATGGGGGAGGATAGAAGGAGGGGAGGGAGGGAGGGAGGGAAAAAGGGAGGAGGGGAGGAGGGGAGGAGTGGAGGGAGGAGGGAGAGGAGGACAGAGAAGAGAGGGGGGCAATGGAGGAGGGAAGGCGAGGGAGAAGGCTCACCTACCACTCCTAATCTGCCTGACCAAAATCCCCTCTGAGAAAGAGCTTGGGGATCTCCCCCTTTGAAGGAAGCTTGCCCAATTCCTGGAGGTGTAATCACCCTAGATATTTACACCAAGCCATTTACAACAGAATTTACACCAGCAAGTCCCATGGAAAACCTGGAGGCCTATACAGACAGGCCGTGAGGAGGCAGTCATGTGGTTGGGTTTACAACCAATGAGAAGGCAGAACAGGAACTCTATATAAAGACTTTAACACAGGGGTAGCTCTGGTTCGGAGAGGTAGGACCCAAGAACTCTCTCCTCAGAGTTGTGTTTACTGGAGAGCATTGACTCAGGCTCCTCCCCACACTGGGGAGGGTCTGAGCACAAATCTGGTTTACTAACCAGGATTCTGAGGTTCAGAGACATCATTATTTGCCCAAGGTCACACAGCAAATGGATAGGCAACAGCTAGTCAGAATGAGGCTTCTGAGCACAGCCTCAGATGTTCCATTCCCCAGAAATGAGGTGCCAGGGTCGGTTGGTCCTCAAGATAGGGAGCTTGCTGCCAGGCATGGTAGCTCAAAGCTATAAACCCAACACATTTCAGGCCACCCTGGGCTGCACATCAGGACCTTGACTCAAAATAAAGGAGGAAATAAAAAGATATGGACTCGCCTATCAGAATCCTGCTCAGTATGGACTGTAGTCAGACTCAGAGGAGAACTTCCTAAGAAAAGGGGCCATTGTTCATGGTAATGAGCTAACCTTCCATAGAGAATGTTCATGCGCATCCCAGACTCAGGGGGACAGACCAGTTGCCCTGTCTGACTCCCTTCCAGCACAAGGCCCTGATTTCCAGAGTGCCAGGAGAATGGATGCCCGTCAGCCCCAGTGAATCTCCCCCAATCTACTTGTCTCCCCTCAGCTCACACCATGATGTGAGCCAGGGAAGGTGCAGGGCGATTTATTGCTTTATCAATATTTAATATCTCTAGGGAGGTGACATCAGCAAAATTGCCTGGCCTAGCAGAACCATCTAGATAGACAGTGGGACAGGCCCTCCATCTCTCTGGATGCCCAGTCCTCCCCACATGGGGGACAGATAAGATTTATAGGTGCCTGGAAGAGGTGTAGTGCTGTAGAGGGCGGCCTCCTGAGCTGGTCTGGAGATTTGCTGCCCAGGACCTCCACCCCTACCAGGGTCCCTTGGTCCAGCAGCATGCAGGCCAGGTGGCTATGGCATGGGACTGAGGTCTAGGGTCCTTGACTATTCCAAGACACCAGTGAAGAGGAGGTTATCAGGAGTGCTGTGTGCTGACCGAACCCTTAGGTGGAGGTCACCAGGGATGGTGCCCCTGACCTTCCTAGCCTCCGCTCTACCTGGCCACTAGGCTCCTCTTCATCCTTCCTGGGCCTCAGCTTCCCTCTCTGGAGAATATGTTGTGGTCTCTGCCTCACAAGTTCAGGATGAGACCTAAGTGATGCTTGCCACTGGCTCTGGAGGGCAGACACCAGGCCACCCGAGGTTGTCAGCCCTCTGCTCTGCCCCCCAGGGGAATAAGGGAGGCCCAAAGGCATGAATGAGCACAAGGGGGTCTTTGGAAACTGGGATGAGGGAGAGGGTATGCAGAGAGGGGACCTTGTGTTGTTTGTCTCTGGGGTCTCCCCATTGCCATCATCTGGGGACACTGAGGCTCAGGAAGGCTGACAGGCTAGCTAAGTTGATGCATTGTGAGTCCCAAATCAGAATCTGTGTCTGTGTGGCTCTGCCACCCCACATCCAGGTGAAATGGGGAAACTGAGGCAACAGCAAAGGCAGTCTTGAAGCTGTATGAGCCGATGCCCAAGAACATCCTTGAGCCAATCAGCCCTGGAGAGGATTCCCCATGAGCTTCCGGTTCTGCCTGGGGTATGGTCTCCTGCCCGGCCTGCCCAGCATGCCATAGCCTCACCATCAGTAAACAAGGTCTTCCCTGCTGCCCTCAGGACTCAACCCCATGGAGGCTATGAGGTCTGGAGGTCAGGAGGTCCCAAGCTGCCCAGGATGTGGCTCCTTCTTGTGGACACAAAAACCACTGCCCGGTGCTGTTTCAGCAGCATCCAAAGGAGCCCAGCTTGGTGTTGGCTGGCTGAGCAAGCTTCTTCTGTCTCTGGCCACAGTTTTACATCTCTAAGGAAAAGAGAGGGCTATGTCAAGCTGCTCCATGACAAGTCTTCCTGGTCGGCACAGAGAAGGTGCATACAAGGACAGATTCCCAAATAAGCCAGCAGAGACAATGAAGCATGTGCTGAGTAGCTGCTACCCAGGGTGCTGGGGCCATCCAGACAAGGGGTGGTTCCCAGTCCAGCCTGAAGGACCAGGTAAAGCTGGTGGGCAGGGCACAGCTGGAGAGGTGGATGCAGGGACTTGGGGTATTTGCTTGATTCAGTTAGACCAGGAGGGACAGAGGAGGAGAAGCTGGCCTGGGAGTGAATGGCAGAGGACAATGGGGCTATCTGGGTGGCTGGAGGTGGGGGCGTTGGTTCCTCAGGATCAGGATCCCAAGGTGAGAGCATCAGACAGTGAGGCAGGTAGTGGGAGGAAGTGGAGTCACGGGCAAAAGAAATGGACAAAGGATTTGAGGTCGAGTTCTAGGGGAGAGGGTTGGCATGGTAGCTGAAAGCAGCCAGGTGACATCTCTGAGGAGAGAGGATCGCTTACATTTCCTGGGTCATTAAACAAGTTACTACACAGTGCTGGCTTCCTCTTGCAGCTCCAGAAGCCAGGCACCTAGAATCCAGGCATCAGCGGGGTCGGCCTCTTCCCAGGGCTCTAGAGGGGAGGCCCTCCTTGCTTCTTTAAGCCTCTTGCGGTTTCTGCTGAGCCTAGGGGTCCCTGCCTCACAACCACGTCATGCCAATCTGTCACCAGCATCCTTGGCTTTCTCCCATGTGTCCCCTCCAGTCCAAATTCCCTCTTCCCACCAAGACATCTGTTACAAGAGGGGCTCTCTCAACCTACCATGACCCTATTTTGACTCGATAAAACCTGCAAAGACCCTGTTTTCAAATGAAGTGGGGCTGGGATGCGGATTTCAAGGGACACTCTTGGTCTCTTCCAGGGCTGGCAGCAGGGTGGGAGGTAGGCAGGCTGCCTGAGCCTGTTTGGAGAGCATGCTTGGCACCTGCTGTTGCTGTCCTGTAGGACTCAGTGCCGGGCGGGTGAGTAGGCTGGAGTCACTCATGGGGTTTAGAACCCAGCTGGGCCTACTTTCAGCAGGGTAGCTCCCCTCCATGCACACGATCCTTGGTCTAGAAGAAATGGAGCAATGAACCGAGCAGCCTGGAGAAGTTGGTAGATCTGCCCATAGAGTAGGGAGGGCTGGCCCACCAGACCTAGGGGGCCTCATTCAAATCCTGAACCTTTTGCCTCCCCATGGAACCCCGAAGAAGCAGCTCCCCACATCTGAACTTTGCCTTCCCCAAGGCACAAGTGTTGGGCCTGGCTCCCCTCCACAGACCCTTTTAAGAGTGGAAAGTTACTCTCAGAGACAGAGGACTCAACTGGAGGCAGGCTAGGATCTCCCCCTAAACTGGACCCTGGAAACGACTGCTTCTGGTAGAAAGCTGGGCACTTTCCTCCTCCTCCTGAGCAGAGTCCCACATTTAGCCCCACTAACACACAGCCAAGGTCATCATTTAATTAGCAGAAAATAAATAATGAGACTTGGTGTGCAGTTCGGGTGACATAGGCATTTGCTTCTCCTAGCAAGGTTGGCTCTGCAGATCCTGGATCTGGGGACACGAGAGACACTGTCCCCAATCAACTTGATGTTAAAGGCACCCAGACCCAGCTGACCTATACATTGAGCCTTTCTTGAGGGAGAGCAGGGAGCCACATTTCAACATACAACACTGTGTGACATCCATGCCCCTACCTGCAAGGTAGGCTCAGTCTCAGGCGGCTGCAGTACTGTTCCCCATCCACACAAGCAGCTCAGCTCCAGCCTCCACTAGAGGTGGCTCTGCCCTGCTACCGGCCAACTTTAGTCTATGCAGGCAGGGCCAGGGCCAGCTGACCAAATTCTCAGAGAGAGGCTAGAAATACCCACATACATATACACCCACCTGCATGTACCCCACCCCCCCACATACACCCCTCACATATATCTCTCCCCCATTCTTCTTCCTCTTCTTGCTAGATCCTCTCAGCTTCCAACCCCCTAGGCCCTCTCTGGCTCAGGGAACCAGGAGACAAGTTTCCACACCCCGAGAATGGCCACCACTGGTGGGGGAGGAGAAAGGGGAACCCGGCTCACAGGACTAGGGCTCTCTGTCCTCGAAGCTCCTCCCCACTCGGCCTTGGCTTTCAGGTTCCAGGGCTGGCCCCTGCCCAATCTATCAGCTGAAATCTCAGGCTTTGAAGCTGGAGACGTCCCAGACAGACAAAGGGGAGCTGGGGGGGTGGGGGAGCCCTGTGGGCGCCAGCCCAGGTGCGCAGCGATTATCTTGAGGGCCTAATCAAAGTGCCTTGTCCTTAGCTGTAGTCGTGAATGACTGTCAAGGGTCCCTCCCACCGCTTCCCTACACCATGCTGGCTGCCAGAGCGGTGACAGACACCTGCTAAGCCGTGGACCCCATCTATCCTCTGCCTGTTCTCCTTTTCTACTGTCACAAAAAGGGACAAAGCAAGGCCCACCTGGTGGTGGGGGAGAGCGCAGAGCTCCCTATTTCTCAGCTGTGACCATGCCCTCCCCTGGGTGAAAGTTGTGGGGGAACCTGCCTGAGAAGGCCAGGATCTAGTGATGAGTGTGGGGGCTGCAGAGAGATGAGCAGACAGACGGGAGGTGGTCCAGAGTGAGCAGGGGGTGAGGGAAGACCCAACCTGACAGATGCCAGCAGAAGTCAGGGCTGCAGACATCTAAGACCAGGGCTGTGTGGTCGCTGGGTGCAAATCCATACTCTCCAGTGACCTATGATCTTCTTTGTCCAGGGCCCGCCTTACTGAGTGTGTGTGTGTGTGTGTGTGTGTGTGTGTGTGTGTGCCTGTGCATGTGTGTGGAGGGTATAAGTCAATGTCTCTTCCTCAGTCTGCATCTCACATTTTTACCAATTTTAGGCTAGGCTGGCTTGCCTGTGTGCCCAAGGGCTCCACCTGCCTCAGTCTTCTTGGCACTTGGATTACAAATGCCTGCCACCACACCTGGCTTTTATGTGGATTCTGGGGGCTAAGTTGAGGTCTCTGTGCTTGTGCTAATCATACTGTACTGATGGAGCCACCTCCCCAGCCCCCAGCCTCAACTTTTACGGAAGCACTTAGAACAGAGTGGTGTCAAGAGGGAGCCAGGTATATCCAACCACAGTGGTGCCAAAGAAGACTAGCTAGGTGTCCAGCCAGACATCTCCCTCAGACAGCTGTCTTGGTGACCCTACAGGGTGGCCACATGGGTGTGACAGGGGATAGAGTTCAGTAGTAGCTGGGACAGACTAACAAAACCTAGGCCAATCACAGTCAAGTCATACTTTTCTTTTTTTTTTTGGTTTTTCGAGACAGGGTTTCTCTGTGTAGCTTTGCACCTCTCCTGGAACTCACTTGGTAGCCCAGGCTGGCCTCGAACTCACAGAGATCTTTGCCCTTCCAGACTGTTCCAAAGATGAATGTAGTGGTTCATGCCTATAATCCCACCATGTGAGAGGTGGAGGCAGGTCATCTTTGGCTACAATCCTGGGCTGCATAGAACCCTATTCCCCAAAATAAATAAACAACAACAACAACAACAACAAACTAATCCCAAGCCTGCCTCACAGCAGGGCTGGCGATGGCAGACAGGATAAGAGTTGTAGGCGTGTAGCTTGTGGCCTTAGTGGCCCCTCCACTTTTCCCTGGAAGAGAGAGGGGGGCATGCGGGAAGGTTAACTCAGACCCATCTGGAGAAGTTAGAAACAAGGCAGACAGAGGGCAGTCCCCTGGGTGGGAAGTGATGAGTGCTGGGGACTGGCCTGCCAGGCTCCTCAGCAGCAGGCCATTAAGATGAGCCATGGCCGCCCCAGGACCATCCTTCAGAACCAGGGATGCTGGCGAGGGGAGGACCCATTATTCACAGCTAAGGGAAGGCTCATTCTGTGCACCAAGCCTTGGCCGGTATTGAACACACATTCACCCTTCTCTTGATAAATGGCTTCTGGAAGGTTTAATTAACTTCTTAGCACCCTCGGGCTAGCAACCCAGCCCCCCCTTCTGGGATAAGCCAGAGTCGGCCACACAGAGGGCCAATGGCAACCTTCATGAGAGGCTACGGCTGTCCCTGCAGAGTGGAAGTGTCTCTCTAGGGTCTTGGCCAACTATCCACGTCATGTTCAGGAAGACTACAGGAACTGGCAGCATAGGTGACTTGTTCAAGGTTGCATGGCAAATGGAGACCCAGACGGGATTGGAATCCAAGCCTTGAGCAAGCAGGATCCTTCTGGAGGCTTAGCTATCTAGGCCTCTCCTGGGCCATGGTTGCACTGGATATGCAAAGTAGAGTAGTTGGCCAGCCACAGGTTCAATCCTTAGGATTCAGGGCCAAGTTGGCCCAAGAATCAGTCCTTTCTCCTCCTTTTCCTCCATGCTCATCGTCATTGCTACCACCACCACCACCACCACCATCATCATCATCACCACCACCACCATCATCATCATCATCACCACTACCACCACCACCACCACCACCATCATCATCATCATCATCATCACCATCATCACCATCATCACCACCACCACCATCATCATCATCATCACCATCATCACCATCATCACCATCATCACCATCATCATCATCATCACCACTACCACCACCACCACCACCATCATCATCATCATCATCATCACCATCACCATCACCATCACCATCACCATCACCATCACCATCATCATCACACTTACCTAGCTTTTCTGGAGTCAGGTACTGTGCTAGGCCCTGGGTTATATTACCACATTTTGGCCCTCCATGGTTCCATGAAGCTAGCCTGACTAGACCCCTACATCTATTTTCCCAAGTTGAAAGCTGCAGCTCAGAGAGATGGACTTTCCAGAGGCCGTCTTGCCTAAACCTCGGGGCCATTCTATCTTTTTAGAGAATTTGTGCCATTAAAGACCTAATCATTGAACAAAAAGGAGAAACTGAGGACTTGCCCCCAGTCACTCAGAGAGTAGACTCAAACTTCTGTCTTCTGATGCCTTGCTGAGCTGAGGCCCTCTAGGCCATCCCCTCTGCTTCCTTCCATGGGGTATGCCCCCAACTTTTCCTACTTTCTCAGGCCAGCCCCCCACCTTTATGAGACAATCTGAGTTTTAAACATTTTAAACATTTTGAGCATTTTAAACAGCTAAAACTCAGCATTTGGGACTGGGCAGACCTAGGTAGACTCCTGCCAATTGTGTGTTCTTTGGACCAACCACTCACCTGCCTCCTAGAGTCTGTACTTCTTCATGTGGCAAATTAAGATGGTGTCTCCTGGGACGCTTACGAGACACTCGTGCTCAAAGCACTTAGCTCAGCGACTGATGTCTCCTAAGACTTACTCAGTGAGAGAGTACTGGGACAAGGGGTCTACCTGGCCAGGGTGTACACCTCCTGCCTTACACCCAGATCCCCATCTTATACCATAGTACAGGTGCCCTCTCACCCTGGAGGGCTTGTTCTACACCTCTGCACAGTTAAAATTGGGACAAAGAGGGCTGAAGGACACTAGATGCTGGAACAGAGCCCTTGGGCCCAAGGGGAACACAGGCTGTGGGCTAATTAATTGTGTGGGACTGACAGCAGACAGGGCCTGTGCTTCTTGCCGGCAAGCCCAGAGCAACGATGGAATAATGCACTCTAATGCGCTGCTCTTCTCCAGGGACCTGTCTTTCATCCCCAACAAAACTAATTAATGACAGCAGTAAATAAACCAAGCCAGCCTGGCCCTGCCCAGAGCAGCTAGGATTCGTAGAGAAAAGAATCTGGATGGGGTAGGGAGGGATGTAGCCTAGGGGCTGAGGGGAAGACCCATGATGTCATGTGGGACCAGGTCGAAAGGACAGGGCCTCGTGATCCACTGGATCTGGTGGTGGGTGATAGCACCAGGTTCATCTGCATTCCTGAGCGGAGAGATGAAGGGTTAAGACTGCCAGCCAGGAATGGCCCCATTTCCCCTTCTGTCAAGAGTGGATAGGGATCTGTGGAGATGGTTTAGTAGGTACAGGCATATCCATTTAAGTTCAAAACCCAAGAAACCACACAAAAGCAAGACTTGGGGGAGATCTGGGGAGTAAGTGTGGGGACAGGCAGATCTCTGGAGCTCATTGGCTGGCCAGCCAGCCTAACCAGTGGAGCGTTGAGAGACCCTGACTGACAAAATGAAGTGACCAGGCATGGCGGTGCACACCTTTAATCCTAGCACTCGGGAGGCAGAGGCAGGTGGATCTCTATAGTTGGAGGCCAGCTTGGGCTACATAGTGAGTTCCAGGCCAGTCAGAGCTACATAGTGAGACCCTATCTCAAAAAAAAAAAAAAAGAAAGGAAGGAAGGAAGGAAGGAAGGAAGGAAGGAAGGAAGGATAGTGAAAGGCAATCAAGGAGGACACATGACATCAAACCCTGGCCTCTGCACACTTGTGCACATACCCACACGAAAGGTGCACAACACACACGGTGGACAGGCCAAACACATCCAAAGAAGGATCTCCCACCCACGGCTTCAGCTCAGTCAATATCCTAGCAGGAGAATTAGTAATGTCAGCATAGCCCTCAACTGCTAACACCCGTGAGGATCCCCTGGGGGTTGAAGAACCCTAGACTATGGGTTCTGATCCAGGATTGAAGAGTCAAGGGAAGGGTTGAATCTTCCTGCAAGCTTCCATGGAGGAAGAGGCTGACCGTGGGCCCTGCCCCCAACCGACTCAGAACACTGCTCTAGACAGAGGGTCAGAGTCTTTGGTCCTCATCCAGTCTGTGCAGGATTCATACAGTGCCAGAGTCAGCACTGGATGGGAGAGAGGCTCTGCCGTGATCTGTATAAAGCCAGTAGAAGTCCCACCTCCCCTGGATTAAGCATTAGGTCCATAGAGGTCTGTTCACTCTGTTTAAAATACTAGATCTATCTGTCTGTCTGTCTATTTATTGTAATTCGCTGATTCCAATTAGTGCTGCTTGATGGCATGCTGACTGGTACTGTTGGCTTGGCCTTGTGAAGGTCTCGTGCAAGTGACCACAGCTGCAGGGAGCCTGTGAGTGCAGCAGCCATGTGTCTGGAAGACGGCATTTCACAAGACTCTTCCCCATCTACCGGCTCTCATCTTCTCTCTGGCCCCTCTTCCATAATGCTCCCTAAGTTTGGGGGCTTGGGGTTGATATCCATGTCCCATTTAGGGCCGAACACTCAACCATCCTTTATCCTTTGCATTTTGGCCACTTCCTAGTCTCTGTATTAACTTTAGCCCACTGCAGAAGAGGCTTATCTGGCCAAGACTGGCTCTGCATGCCTCTCCATAAAGCATCAGGTCCCATCAAGATGCTGCCCGCTCTGTGTAGATTATCAGGTTCCAAAGAGATTCCACCCTTTCTGCACCATGAAGGCTCACGGATACAGGTAGCAGAAGTCAATACTAATTAAACAGAAGTAGGCTCCATTGAGTGGATACTAGAAACTCAGAGAATCACTGGAAAGGACTGCAAATCCTAGGTCCCAGACCACAGGCCAAACCAGCGCGAGGAGGACATGGCTACTGAACACAGGAGGCCACCACTCTCTTCCCTTCAAGGCTATGAACTACATTGCTGCCCACCATGGCTTCACCTGGACAATCACCACTAGAACGAGTGAGCCACCAGAAAGGCCACCTAGAGCCCAGATGACATGCAGCATGGCCCACATAACCAGCAGACCTTGCACTGAGGTAGAAGGGAGGCTGGGAAAGCGCCGCACTTTCTGCCTCTGTAGCAGCAGCGGGCAGGGGCGGGAATTCTCCAGATCCAGAAAAGAGGGTTCAGATCTGGGGCAGGGAACTCACCAGTGGCCACTCTCGTTCAACACAGCCCACCTTTGGCACGTGTCCACGGGCAGACAGGCCACGGGAGGGACGAGGACAAGAATAGCAGCTCCGCTGAGCGTCTGCCATGTGCCAGGCGCTCTTGTGAAGCACATCAAAAAAAATCAGCTCATCCGAGCCTCGGCTCCCCACGAAGGAGGCGCTGTCACGTTCCCTATCTCACCACAGGAAGACTGAGGACCACGCAGCCAGCAGGAAGCATGCTGTTACCTGGTCCTCCATGGCAATAAGTGCCTGGTGTTACCAACTTCCTGAGAGAGAAAAAGCTTCACTGGGCTCACAGTTTGGAGGGTGCTTTGGACCCGTGAATAAGCATCAGGTGCTGGTAGGGGCCCAGAGCGCAGCCGGGCAGTCCATCATCTCATGACCCGGAAATTGAAGCTAGAATGAGGAAGAGACAAGATCTCACAGTCTCTGCTTGAGGATAACGCCCACCCTGAAGATCTCCCACCAGGCCCTACCCACTTTTTTAGGTTTCTGCCATTGCCGTCTGTGAGTGGTACCAGGCTGCTCGAGTGCTCTGTGTGTGTGTGTGTGTGTGTGTGTGTGTGTGTGTGTGTGTGTGTGTGTGTGTGCGTGTGTGTATGTAAGTGTGTTTGCTCATGTGGGCACATGTAGAGGCTGGAAGCTGATGTTGAGTTCTTTCTCTGTTGCCTTCTACCTCATCTTCCATGAGACAGGGTCTCTCACGGAACCTGGAGCCCACACTGGCCAGCCAGCAAACCCCTAGATCTACCTGACTCCACCTCCCAGCACTAAGGTTACGAGATGTGTCCCACCATGCCTGGCGTTGCCCATAGGTACTGAGTGAGGATGTGAACTCAGATTTTCACACTTGCACAGAAAGCACTTTACAGCCCTTTACCGACTGAACTATCTCCTTAACCCCAGATTTCCTTAGTCCTGAGTGAAGAACACTCAGCCACTGTCCTCAGGGGGCAGGGGTGACACAAAGTCCTGGACTATTATGCTGGACCGGAACCACTAAGCAGCCAAGAACCCAGGCATGGGGGCGGGGCAGGCAGTGTTAGCCATTCTGTCTGGAATATGAGGAAGGGGCAGCTGGGAGGGGCCTTTCTTTCGGAACCCATCCTGCCTCAGCTCCCTGACTGACCTCAGAGACTCATTTCTGTTGAGCGTTTGGTCACAGTGACACCAAAGTAACACAGAGATGCTGAAGGTGCCAGGAGCTAGCCACACCTCCACCCTACAGGCCCCACCCACTGGAAGGCGGAGCTAGCCCTGCCCAGCCAATGCCAGCTGTTTCCAATAGTGAGAAAGCTGCTTGTGCGATCTCCATCACGTGATATCTGGGTGTGGGGGTGATGGTCCCATTCCCTCATCTGCCCACCCAACACCCCCTGCGCTTCATCTAGCCCAGCTTCTCCAAGCACTTCTCTCTTCCCAGGGTCATTGCTATGTCCCACCCAGGTCTCCTCAGCCCCTATGAACTACCTCATGATACATGTTCCAGAATAGTGTCACTGTCCCCTAAGCTTCTGTCCCCCACGTAGTACAATTCCTCTCCCATGATAGACAACGGCACTGATTCAAGGCCATGATTCTGGGACCAACACGCTTTCTGACAAATGTCTTTGGGTGTCGCCCCCCCCCCCCCCCCCCCCCCCGCCTTTGGGGGGTGGGGTGGGTCTTAGTTGTCTTTCCATCCACAGAAAGGGTAGGGTGTGTGGAGAGAGTCCTCAGCCCCTTTCTGCCTCAGGCATTCTAGTCTTGACCAGGCAGGAGAGAGCCGGGGCCTACTCACTCAGCTCCCTTTCTATACATATCATGTGGTAGGCTGAGGGCTCTTTTGATGCTCTGATCTACCAGCTTTCTAATCTTCAAGATCACAGCCCTGTCCCCTCTATTCCAAGGAGCTGGTGCGAGGGTGGGCTGAGGCTGGCAGACCCATGTGGGTGCTCCTGTCAGCTGAGAGGCCAGAGCAACGGGTTCCCAGCACTACTGCCCACCACTGAGAGCTCAAACTCCTGCTGAGAGCCTAAGGGGAGGGATACTTACAGTTTAATAACTGGCCTATTGATTCTCATTTATATGCTGCCAATGGGGCTTACCCGAGGAAGTGAAGGCGAGAGGAATGTTTGTAAATACGTTTCTGGCCTGCCCATCATTCAGCCTGCCAGCCTCGCTTCTGAGCAGGAGGTGAGTTGGGTTAATGGACTGCGTGCCCTCCGCTTAGCTAAACCCCGGGACACTAGCCACACCGGCCAATCCTGCACCCTCCCGAACCCCAGTCCCTCCTGGTTCTCTTCACTATTGACCATGTGCTTCCACAACCACCCTCATGACTGACTAAGAACAACAGAACATAGTAGCCTGCTTAATGGGTAAGATCCCAACACCAGACTCCAGCATTCTAGGTGAGTGCATCACCACACCCACTCACCCCTGAGATCATTTGAAGTCCTGTGGCCAGAACTGATGAGTGGATGTGTTGGAGCAGCGCCCTTGGCCACTGTGAGGTGACCAACCTCTGCACAAGCTACCATAAAGCTAAAGCCATGATTCCCTGTGAGGTTTCAGGTCAGCAGACCGATGGGACTAGACTTGAGCCGCTGTCCCCACAGTGGTGCCTGCGATGAGTTGGAGACCTTTCTGGCATCGGGCCGCTAGAGGCTGACCTTACAGGGGACAGCTGGATTCCATTTCCTGTGTCTCTTGCATCATTCCATCAGGTTGGGCAGGGCTTGCTTTTATGGCTGGTGTTGGGGTTCAAGAGAGGAAATAGAAACCTC
This sequence comes from Peromyscus californicus insignis, assembly GCF_007827085.1. NCBI lineage: Eukaryota > Metazoa > Chordata > Mammalia > Rodentia > Cricetidae > Peromyscus > Peromyscus californicus. The sequence goes on along the minus strand of NW_026294491.1, from coordinate 25,655,810 downwards.
TAAGTACCCATATAAATCCCTGCTTACCTCCAGTTTGCCCTCAGGCCACTGGCCGGAGGATGTGCAAAGAGCCCTATTTAAAGCGCAGACTCAGGCAAACAGGGCACGGTAATGCAACCCACCCCAAGAGCATTTCTTTCTCCACTATTCTTCAGCAACTTGTCTCTCTCTCCTTGCGTGGAACTGGATGGACAGGACTGCCATCAGTCTTACCCAAGTCTAGGCCATGGGTTAGCACGCTGGAGAAACACGAGGCTTCATCCCGGTGTGGCCCCAGCATGTAAGACTGAGACCTGAAGATGGAGCTTCGTGGGGGACTTTTCAAGATCTGAGGCTGTCCCCACAATGGAAATGGCTCCTTCAAGAGATAGTGAGCTCCCCATCCCCAGGGACGTGTAAACACAGACAGGCGTCCAACTGCAAGGATGTGGGGGACTTTGCCTCTGAGGAGAGTGGATATAGAACATAAGCATTCAGCTCACTTCCTGCTCTAGAAGTGGGCCTGTTGCTAGAGAACTGAGGCCAGGTGAGTACTCTTTGTCTCCCTCACCGGCCCTGGGCATAGCGAATCCCAAGAACCAGCCAACAGGGCGCTGCTTCCTACCAGGAGAGGCCTCACAAGTGTCCCTTCTGTGGCCCCTGTGAAGGAGGATGATTGTAAGGCTTGGTGCAGAAAGCTCACTGGCAGGAGCCAGGAGGCAGCCAGTGCCGTGAAGCATGAGGATGCAGGGGAGAGACATGTGGGTCCCCCAGTTCTTTTTGCTAAAAACAAGAGCCGACAAAATCCACAGAGATTTTAGTTACATCCTCTCTGACCAGAGGGGCAGCTCAGACTCCTGGGTCTGGGAGAAAGAGCCATGGGCTCCCCAAGGGAGGGTCAAAAACCAGACAGGAACGAGGGGGCTCCTAGGATCCATTCTTAACCTGGGGGTTGGCCAGAAAAAGCCACCAATACCTCTTGTCATTCCACTGTGGCCTCGAGGAAACTCCACCCCGCGTCTGTAGCAGGAGCCTCACTCGGGAGGAGCCAGAGAATGGGGAGGGAGAATTATTGACGGTCTCTTCCACTCCTCGGAGCTGTGGGAGGTTATAGGTAACAGCAGTAACAGCCATGACGGAGACATGAGGCCCTGAGTCCCCCCCCACCCCCCAAGTGGGCCTGGTTCTTAATGAGGCAGCTCAGCTCTGGAGCCAAGTCGGTCCCGGGGTTGCCCGCCTGGCAGGCTGCCTGAGGACTCAGCTCTCTCTCTACCTGACAGGCTGACGAACTGCTCCAGGGATGGACTGACAGACAGCCGCGTCTGGTGGGTTGACTAGGGGCTGGCTGTCTGTCTGGAGACACAGTGAGGGTCTGAATGACGCACCTGCGGAGCGACTGACCGGCCAGTTAACTGCCCGGCAGATTGATGCGGCATCCGACCGGACAGACTTTGTGAGTGGTCTGACTAAAGGCTGGCCTGGCCGACTCCTGCCCGGCTCTTCCACCACAGAGCCCTGGTAACTGTCCGACCGACTCTCTCACGGACGGACGACATTATGACGGACCAACTGAACAGCCACCTGCCTGACTTGCCAGCTGATAGGCGGAAGGCAGACCACTCAGCCCCGAGGCCTCTCACCCGGGCTCTTCTCAGTGAGTGTCAGTAGGCTGCCTCAGGATGACGGATGGACTGCCTGGCAGCGGTGGCTAAACCTTGACTTAAACTGGACCACGGACCGCCATGTTAATGAGCCGGCTTGCTGGCTGCTTGAAGGCAGACCAAGTCTGCCCAGTGACTGCAGGCTGACAGGCTGGCCACTGCTTAGCTGCCTGGGCCGCTGCCTGCCCGACCCAGCTGCTGACAGATGGCTGACAGACTGACCAACAGCGTCCACCGCCCGCTGTGCTGGCTGACAGGCCCAGCAGCGGCCTTGCTTCCCGGCTGACAGGCGGAAGTATTTTTAGGAAGCCTTTCTGGTTTCTGGCTCTCTCTTCTCCGACCCCTTTCTCTCTCTCTCTCTCTCTCTCTCTCTCTCTCTCTCTCTCTCTCTCTCTCTCTCTCTCGGCTCGGCTCTTCTGCCTCGCACCCTCTTTCTGTTTTATTTCTTGATAAAGGGTGGACTCATATGTACAAAGAAACGTGGGTAGCATCATGAGAAGCCTAGGTCAGTAGGGAACATGAGCCTCTGTGTACAGGCATCCCATCTAGAGCTGGAATAGAGAATCTACCTGCTGTATAGCCCAACTTCCGGGAGAATTGCCACCCTGCCCCTGTCTGGCCCCCACCACATGGGTGCTCATCTTGGGGATACCAAGGTGCCTTTGATAAGATCCATGGTAACTCTGATATACAGCGAGGGGTCAGGTATCCCTAAGTACCCCATCTCTGTGTCTTGTCCCAGCCTGCCACTTACACTCTGTCACCCCCTGGTCTCTACCCCACCTGGGAGCTGGCGGAAAGCATAGTCCCCACAGAAGATGCACTGTACATACTAACCAGGCCTCTGGGGATTGGCATGCATGGCAATGATGACAGCACCGGATGGTTTGTGCATTACCCTCCCTACCTGTCCTCCTCTCTCTTGCAGAGGTGGCCGCTGACCCATCTCATTATCCATTTGCCTTTCTATACAATTACAGCACAAGTGCACATACCGCCACCCTACCCACTACCTTCGTCAGCTCTCTATACCACTGGGATTGCTTTGCACACATCCCCTGTAGCAGTACTGGGCTCCACATTGATTATTCTGGATATAGCCATGCTACACACACCCAGCTCCCTCATAGTTCACCACTGGGTAGAATTCCAGTGTGCTCTGAAAATGGACACTGGGGTGTTTCTAATTGTTCTTTTAGGGGTATTACGCAATGTTTGTTACTTGCTGATACACACAGATTTGTATACATTTCTCTTGGTGTCCTTGTGGAAGAGTTCTCTATGAGGTAGGGGTCAAAGGGCACACGTGTCTATCTGGTAGGGACATAAACATGTTATGATATCTAATCTTGGTGGTCAACCTGACTACATCTGGAACCAATAAAACCCAAGCAGCTGGGCACACCTGTGCGATTTTCTTGATTGGCTCGTTTGAAGCAGGAAGACCCACCCTAAATCTGGACCACACCTTCCGGTGGCAGCTCACACAAACGGATGGAGAAGGAAGCTTTTGCTCTTTGCCTGCTTGCCCTCACTCTCACTGCCAAGTTCATCATCCCGCTGTTGAGCATTCCTTCACTGGGGTTAGAGCCTACTTTTTCAGGATTCCAGCATACCCTGAAGACCAGGTGAGACATCCAGCCTTGCAGACCAAACAACTGCCAGATTCCTGGCTTTTAGATTGGGAGACAGCCATTGTTGGACTCGCCAGCCCACAGCCCATAAGCCACTCTGATAAATCCCCTTTTGATAGCAGATTCATTCTATCAGGTCCTTTCATCTAGAGAACTCTGATAAACATCTGTCATGCTCAGTATGTGAAGTTATTCCGCACACATACAGAGCCTGGTTCTGGTGCTGTGACCTTCAACATCCACTCTCATGCCCCCCAAGTGGGGCAGGTGGGACCCCAGAGGAGGAGGGAGTGTCCTCGGTGTCACGGAGAAAGGAAGCCTGAGTGAGCCGGTTTCCTGTGGAAACTGTGATGAGAGCCACAGAACTCAATCCTCTCTAGGCTCCAGCGGTCAGACGGCAAAGGGGAGGTTACACCACTCACTGTGATGCAAGAGCACGAACTGAGGGGAGGAAGGATGTGTTGGGTTCAGGGTTGAGGTTTCAGCCCGCGGTCACTCGGCTCTGTTGCTTCTCAGCCCTGGAGATCGCAGCAGAGAACACAGAAGTGCAGCCGTGGCTCACCTCAGAGAGAGGAGGAAGAAATAGGGAAGGGCAGACCCAAGAACAAGGTATAGACCTAAACAGCACATCCCCAGTAACCAGCTCCTGTTATGAGCCACCCCCGCTGCAGCCCATTGAACCATGAGCTCATCTGTGGCTTAACCCATCGATGACGTGCCTTCATGGTCCAAACACCCCAACAGTTTCAGCACCTGGGGACATACGCCTTTGGAGGGAAACAGGTACATGCTGTGGGATGTGAATATGTTTTGCTCTCACTGGTTGATAAATCAAGCTGTTTGGCCAATGGTGAGGCAGAATAAGGTTAGGCGGGACATTCAAAACTGAAGTTGGAGATAAAAGAAGGGTGGAGTCATGGGCAGACACTTGGGGCCACCGCCAGGAGAAGCAAGATGTGAGAGAAGAGGTAACACCACAAAGTCACGTGGCAATGCACAGATTAATAGGAATGGGCTGAGTTAAGTTGTAAGAGCTAGATAGTAAGAAGCCTGAGCCATAGGTCATACGGTTCGTAATTAATGTAAGCCTCTGTGTGTGTACTTGGGACCGAGCGGCTGTGGGATAGGGTGGGACACAGGAAAACTTCCAGCTACAGATATGTCATAACAGAACCATGACAAAGCTTCCAACAGGGCCATGCCCCCTATAGGGCTCTGGGCAACAATTTGTCCCTGGTCTTCTGCCATCTGGTGATGGCTGGCATCCTTGCTGGTGCTGTGTGGCTTCAATCCCTGCCTCATCTCGGTTCATTTATCTTTGCCTCATTCTTAGAAAGGTTCTGTTATTGGATGTAGGAGGGACCTAGTTAATCAAAACGGCTCTAATCTTAAGACCCTAACTTAATACCGCAAAGGCCCTTTCTCCAAAGAAGGCAGCATTTACCATGCTAGGGTGGGACATGGATATGCTTCTGGGAGGCTACCATCCAACCTGCAGCCACGGGACGGAGGTGCCAAGTGGAGCTGCTTTGGGGAACACTTGGTGGGTTGGAACTGTGTGTGCCAGGCTCCAGCAGGGTCAGATGGACACCAAGGCAGATGATAAAGCCAAGTCTGCAGTCTGGGTCAGGCAGCAGAGGACCCACTGAGCAGGTGGAGATGTTCAGCCATTTTCTCCCTAAACCATAAGGAGCTGAGATGAGCTTCCAGTGTGGAAAACAGCCATCTGATCATGCCTTGGGGGTGGGTGGGTGGGCCAGGGAGAGTGAGGCCCAGGCCCTGGCTGAGAGACACAAAACAGGATGTGCATTGGGGTACCCTTCCATAGCAGAGCTGGCTGTGGAGAGAAGACAGGAAGAGTCCAGATGGGCTCCAGTGTTCTCCCTTGAGGAGAAGAAGGATGGGAGGCACTGGGAAGGGACAATGTGATGGCTACTACTGATTTTCAATTTGTCAAGACCTAAACCCACCAAGGAGACAGACTACCGGGCTTGTCCAGGAGGGAGTTTCTAGATGAGATGCACTGAAGAGGAAAACTCAGCCTGCACGGGGGTGGTGCCGTCCCATGGGCTGCAGCGGACCACAGATACCATGTAACCCGCTGCCTTATGCTCTCACCACTGTGACTGCCTTTCCATGGCAGACTGTAGCCTTTCTGAAAGTGTGAGCCTGGCTAGACCCTTCCTCCCAGGAGCCATTTCTTGTCCGACTTTGGCTACAACAGTAAGAAAAGTAACTAAGTCAGGCAAGAGAGAACCTGGGCTGGTTTGGGAGCTCTTGAATCTCCAAGCTCCCCCTGCATGGTGTGGTGGGTCTGTAGTTCAAGAGAAAATCCTGAAGCAGAGTTCAAAGGCGTCATCTGCATCATCACAGGCAGCTCCTTGGAAACAAAGAGGAAGCTATGAAGGCACACTCCAGAGCCCAGGGGTGAGGAAGGCATCATGTCCACCTGCCCAGGGCTGTGGGACGTTCCCAGGGTCCAAGTCATTATGCTGGATTCTAGTTCCGGCCCTTGTATGGACATACAGTGTTGGCTGTGGAGTCTTCTGAGCCTTTCTCTGAGATGACAAAGCTTAAAACTCTAATGGCTTTTATCACCTCGCAATATACTTGTGTCATGAGCTATCCACTGTCCCACCTGTGGGTCAAGGAGACTGTGGCAGGGGACCTAGGCCAGGACCCAGGATAGTCCTGGCAAGGTCTCCCATAAAAGGAAAGAGAGGAAGGAAGAGCAGGGGAGGAAAGGAGAAAATGGTCTGGGGAGACGGCTCAGTTGGTGACGTGCTTGTCGCATAGGCATAAGGGCCTGACTTAGATCCTCAGAAGACAGGATTAAAAAGTCAGGTTCCCAGCATCAGGTGGAAGGTTTGGGGGGAATCCTTCGGGCTTGCTTGCACCACAGCCTAGCCTTGTTGGTGAGCATCAAGGCCAGTGAAAGACCCTGTCTCCGACAACAAGGAGAGGGTGTGGCTGAAGAGTGGCATCTAAGGGTGACTTCTGGCCTCCACTTGCACATGAGTGTACACACACACACACACACACACACACACACACACACACACACACACACACACCCATATGAACATAAAAAGACAAATAGAAATGAAGGAAGAGAGAGAAGAGAAAAACAAGGGGTGGGGGTGGACCAGTCCTGGAATAACTATGGAGCCTCTGTGGAGCCAAAGTCCTACCTTCAAAGAACTTCTCTTCGGATTTGGGAGCTCCTGGGATGATGGGCAGAAAGGCCCACGCCTTGTTGCTAAGCAACAGGTGAGCGAGTTAGCACAGTCACGGCTTCCTGGGGGAGTCTGGCTCCAGGACCCCAAGGGGAAACCGAAATCCCCAGCTGCTCAAGTCCCTTCCATAAAATGCAGTGTTTGTGAGTTGCCCCGTCTCCGATATACTTTAAACCACCTGTGGATTGCTTGTAATTAATTCCTAATGCCTGGTAAATGCCACACAAATAGGTGTTGTTGAGAAAATGACTAGGAGCAAAGCAACTCCCACCCCAGTTCAGGACAGATGCAATCTACGGTTCCAAATAGCTCCTGTGACAGTTCGTTGACTGTGAGGCTGCAGACCCCATGGATAAAGAGGGCACGGTGCCCCCAGGAAGGCAGCCACTGAACCGTGGTGTCTGTACCTCCCTGGGTTGGGTGCTTTTTAGTATTTACTTACCTTAAAATTATCAGGCAGTAAAACTGGCACACAGTTCTGTGAATTTCTTCTGCTTTGTTGAAGCAGAATTGTCGATTAAAAATGCATGTATTTCAGCTGTGCAACTTGATAATTTGATATGCATATATACCGTAAAACAGCGTTTTGTGAATTTTAACATATATATATATATATATATATATATATATATATATATATATATATATATATATATATATATATACACACAGATTTGTGTTGGCACCAGCACAATCAGACTAAAGACAGTTCCATAAGACTCCGAACCTCCTCACACTGTCCTTTCCTGGTGGCATCGCCATGGCAACCACTGATTTGTTCTCAAACACTATCATCTATCTGTTTGAGGATGTCACATACACGAAGGCATACCAAATGTAACTCTCCGAGATTGGCTTCTATCACTCAGCGTAATGCCTTCTGTCCCTTGCCTGACCTTGAATCCTTTTCTTAGCTGTGTAGCATTCCACTGTATGGACCTACCACAGTTTGTTTCTCTATTCTCTAACTCAAGGCTGTTCTGCTTCAGTAAAACGGAGTTTCCATTAACATTTATAGACAGGCTCTTCTGGGAAAGCAATTTTCATTTCTCTAGGGCAAGTGCCAAGGAGTTAAACTGCTGGGTCAAATGGTAGTTGCATATCTAACTTCATGAGAAAAATAGAAACCTTTTTTTCCCAGAGTGCCTGCGCAGTTCTGCATTCTCATCAGAAATGTCTGAGAATTCCAATTGTTCCACACCCTCCTCACAAATTGGTGTACTTGTTTTGCTTAATTACTGTTATTCTGTCAATCATTCTGACAGGTGTGCCATTTTAATTTGCATTTCTCAAACCTTTGAAGGATACCGAGTCTATTTTCATGCCTTTATTTGCCACCTTTATTCCTCTTGAGGGATGTGTCTTTTCATTCATTCATCCATTTTTTATTTGTTTGTTCTTATGATTGGTTTTTGTTTTTTTCTTTCTTTCCTTTTTTTGAGACAGGGTCTTCCTTTGTAGCCCTGGCTAGCCTCAAACTTGTGACGATCCTCCCTCAGCTTTCTTAAGTGTTGAGATTACAGATATATGATGCCATGCCCAGCTTTACTATTGAATCATGGGAGCTTTTCATATATTGAGGACCCACGTCCTTTGGCAAGTATGTCAGATTATAGTGTGTGCTCTTGCTCTTTTGAAAGTTCCTTTACATTTTGACACAGTCTGTGTTGTTTCCTTCTCTAGAATGTATTCTCGGCTTTGTATCTAAGAGTTCTTTGGATGATTCTCAAAGGCATTATGCTGAGTAAATGCTAGATCACAAGTATTTTATCCCATATTTTCTTCCCCTAATGCTGTTGGAGGATTATGTCTTACATTTAGATCAACCACCTATGGAGCTCATATGTGTATAAGCTGTGAGGTTCAGGTTCATCTTTTCCATATAGATGTCGCATTGTTCCAGCCTTATTCATGGAAGTGTCATGCTTCTCTGCTGAATTGCTTTTGTCAAAATACTACTGGTCATATTTGTGTGGGTCTCACCTCTTTCTTCTTTTCATTGATACCAGGGATTGAACCCAGAGCCCCTAACATGCTGGACCAATGCTCTGCCTCTGTGCCACACCCCATTTCTGTGTTTACCTGTTTCTTTTTTGTTGTTTTGTTTTTCAAGACAGGATTTCTCTGTGTAGCCTGGTTGTCCTAGAGCTTGCTCTGTAGACCAGGCTGGCCTCGAACTCACAGAGATCTGCCTGCCTCTGCCTCCTGAGCGCTGGGACTATAGGCGTGCACCACCCCCGCCTGGCTGTGGATCTGTTTCTAACCCCCTCTTCTGCCTCATGACTGCACCTTCTGTCCTGTCACACTATTTGGATTGTTAGAGCAAGACTTGGCACCCAGAAGAGACCCTCCTGGAACCCCTTCATTCTTTGTTTTCAAAACTGCCTCAGTGACTGTATTTTCACTGTCCTGTGTACATTTCAGAGTCAGCTTCTTGGGTGGGTGAGATGGCTCCATAGGTAAGAGCACTTGCTACACAACCCTGGAGACCTGAGTTCAAGATCTAGAGCCCATGCTGGGTGGTGGTGGCACATGACTTTAATCCCAGCACTCGGGAGGCAGAGCCAGGCAAATCTTTGTGAGTCCAGCATGGTCTACAAAGTGAGATCCAGAACAGGCTCCAGAGCTACACAGAGAAAGAGGAAAGAGCCACCTCCACAACATTGTCCTCTGACCTATATACACACACTACACACATGCTGTGCTGAGCATGCCCAAACACACCCTTATACACATCATCATAAATACATGAAGTAAATTCAAGACCAGTTTGTGCAATGGTTAGTTTTCATTGTGAATTTGACACAACTTAGAAACACTGAGGAGGAGAGTCTCAGTGAGGGGTTGTCCTAGGGACATGTCTATGGGGGGCTGTCTTGATTGTGCTAATTAAAGAAGAGAGACCCTGCCCACTGTGGGCAGCATCATTCCCTGAGTTTGGGTCCTGGTTATATGAAAGTAAAGAACACTAACTGAGGACGGCATGCCCACATTCATTCCTCTTGACTGTAGATGGGATGTGTCTAATTATATCAAATTCCTGCCTTGACTTCCCCACAATGATGGACTAGAATCTAAAATTGACTTTTGTGAGGTATTTTATGACAGCAATAGAAACAAACCCCAAACTTCTTGTCTCTGCATAAAAGTCATGCTGATATTTTGATGAAAGCAGCACTAATGTGTTGATTAATTTGGTAAAGATTGATATAGATTCTTTTGAGTCATAACCAATAAACACAGTTCGGTCTACATTTAATAAATAATTACTCATTAGCTTTTTTAATTAAACCCACCCTATTTTGCAGTGTCAAGTATATAGCCTCTACATATGTTTTGTTACATTTCATCCAATAATTTGATTTTTTTGAAGCTATAATAAATGATAATTCTTTGTTAGGCTGGGTTCTCTAGAGAAACAGTGAAGAAAATGTACATATACTATAAAGGAGGTTTATTAGATAGGCTTACTCTATAACAGCTGGGTAGTTCAACCATAGCCATAATGTGGTAGAGAGGCTGAGACTCCACCAGCTGTGAATCTGGACCCCTCAGCAGTCCCAAGCCTCACCGAAGGCCTGGAAGCTCCCTGCAGAGTTGCTGGGATTGAGTCGGAGTTGGAAGGGGGAAGAAGCTGGGGTCCGAGGATGGCAGCGATGGATCAGAATGAACAAGGTAAGGCAGAGAGCAACATGGATGCTTTTCCGGGGACCTCTGCATCGGGGCTGCTGGGAGGGTGCTGCCGCTCACTTTGAGTGTGGGTCTCCTCCCTCCCCCCACCCCAGTTAATCCTTGATGGAAATACCCTCACAGAGGTGTATCTCCTAGGCATCCAATCTCATCAAACTCACTTGCTTTCTAGAAATTTCCCTGGCCTTTTCCGGAGTGTTCCACCTGGGCAACACTGTGATCTGAGACTAGAAACTGTTACTTTTCACCAAGCTACTTCCTTCTTTACCCCTTTCTTTCTTTGAGATAGGTTCTCCCTCTCCACCCCAAGCTGGACTGGAAATCATGGTGATCCTCCTGCCTCAGTCCCCAAGTGCTGGGATTCCAAGCATGAGTTACCATACTCCTTTTTATGACCTATTGTACTGGCCAGAACTCCCATCTAATGCTGAGAGGGGGCTGTGGGGTGAGCAGAGGGGGCTGTGGGGTGAGCAGAGGGGGCTGTGGGGTGATCAAACCTGCCTTGTTCTCAGTCTGAGGCCAAGGCCTTCAGCCACAACCTTCACCACCAGAAATGATGCTAGACATAGGGATTTTGGGGGGTTGGGGTTAGGTTTTGTCTTCTGAGACAGTGTCTCCAACGTAGAGAGGGGATTTTCACAGATCTTTCTCTTCCTGATTTGATGAAAGTTTTTTTTAATATATCTTTAAAATATTTGTTTATCTTATCTGTCTGTCTGTCTGTCTGTCTGTGTTGAGGAGGTGTGTATCTTCCACCTTGCTGAGGCAGGATCCTTCTGAAGTAATTCTGTCTCTGCCTCCCCATCTCTCTGGGATGACAGATGTGCACCACTGTATCCACCTCTTCTTAATACGGGTTCTGGGGATTGAACTCAGACCTCTGGACTGATGTAGTTAGAGCCTTCTCCCTGGCTGGAGAGCTTTAAAAAAAAATCATGAACAGATGTTGAACCATGACAAATGCTTTTTCTACATCTGTTGTGGGACATCTTTCTGTATGCTGTGAATATGTGTTGCTCTGATTGATTGATAAATAAAGCTGCTTTGGTCTATGGCAAGGCAGCTTAGAGGCAGGCAAGAAATCTAAGGAGCGAGACAGGAAGAAGAAAGGCAGAGGCAGGACAGACCAGCCCCTGCCAGAGGAGACGCAAGATGCCAGCAGAATGATAAAGCCGCGGAATACATGGCAAAGCATAGATTAATAGAAATGGGTTAATTTAAGATATAAGAGCTAGCTAGCAAGAAGCCTGACCCATAGGTCACACAGTTTGCAAATAATGTAAGCCTCTGTGTGTTTACTTGGGATCAAGCAGCTGCAGGACACAGGAGGGAGAGATTAGTCCCGACCACAGGGCCGGGCAGGACTGGAGAAAACTTATGGCTACATACATCTACTGATGACATCTTCAGTCTTCATCTGTTAATATAATGGGGTCCATTGACTTGTGCAGTTTAGCCACCCTTGCATTTCCAAGATGAATCTACTTGATTACAGTGTTTCTTTACTCTGTGTCTCTGGATTTCTGTTGAAGACTTTGGTGTCTGTGTTCACAGGAGGTCTGAAGTGTTCTTTCCTCACGTTGGTTATCTGATTTGGGCATCAAAGTAACACTGGCCTTCCAATGAAACAGGGAGCTGGATGTGGTGGGGGTACCCCTATAATCCCAGCCCTTGGGGGTGGAAATTGGAGAATCTGGAGTTCAAGGCCAGCCTAGAAAGTCCTTGTCTCAAAATAATAAGGAAGGGAGAAGTATTTCCGCACCTCTTCTATTTTCTGGGAAAATAATATAAATTTGGTGCTAGTTCTTCTTATTTACATCTTAGAACTTCCTCATGAAGTTCCTGGGCCTAGAGGTTTGTTTCAGGACATCTGAAGGCTCCCATTCCAGCTGAACAGCAGTTGGCAGGTCATTCAGCTTGACCCAGTGCATCTAGACCCACGTCAGTGGTTTTCTGGCTTTGAGACGTTCGTCTAGTCTGTAGGACATGATTGTGCTGGGCTCCATGTGCCCCCTTTGTTCCTGGCTTCCAGTTCACAAAGTCTCTTCTCTCTAAGTCCTAATTTGGCCATTTTTTTCTCCTTTGTCTTTGTCAGACTAGCTAGAGGTCACGACCTTACTGCTTTCCTCAGAGAAGCAGCCTTTGTGGTTACCAACTCCCCACCATCTTTCTGTTTTCATGTTATTGATTTCTGTTACCTTTATCCTTTCTTTCTTATTGTTTACCTTTACTCCATGCTTTCTCTAGTTTATGTTCTTAAAAAAAAAAGATTCGGTCATTTTATGTGTATTAGTGTTTTGTCTGCGTGTATGTGTTGAAGGCTGCTTTAGCTGCACATCTCAGACCTGACTTTCCAACCTTGGCGTCTGCTCACACCTTCCTTGGGAGTTGTTCTTTTTGGAGTTCACTCTGTATTTTGGATCTGTATGCTAATGTTCTGAATTTCTTAGGCCTCCTTTTCTCAAACCCTCTCTCCACACAGCAGCCCTTCTCTCCTCCTTCTGAGACACTAACAACACAAATACGAGAAACTCTAGTTGTTCCATAGTCCTGGGGAAACCTACTCATTGTTTTCAACCTGTTTTTCCTCTCTATTGCTCAGTTGGGATCATTTCTATCACTCTATCTTCAAGATATCTTCTGATGTTTTCCCGCTCTCTCCAGTCTCTTGCTGGATGCATTCAGGGAGTTTTTATTTTAGCTACTGTGTTTTCCTTTATAAAATGAACATTTGGTTTTTCTTTGTATAGTCTATGCAGCTGGGGGCAGTTTTGTCCCCTGGGAAACGCTGGGCACTGTTGGGAGCATTTGGGATCTCCCAACTGGTTGGGTGGACTGTTACTGGCACTTAGTGAAGACTAAGGCTGCTGGGGTATCTTATAATCCAGGTGAAACCCTGCCCTACACACCACAAATAGGCACCCCATATCAACATCAACAACACTTGGGATGCCCCAGCAAGCCATCCCCCCCCCAAGTAACTTGCTCTTTCACTGAGACTCATTCTTCCATGTGTGTCAAGAGTGTCTGGGCATGGGCCAGCAAGATGGCTCATTGGCCGAGCAAGCCTGGAGACCTGAATTTGACTCCTAGAACCCACATAAAGGTGAACGGAGAAAACTGACTCCACAAAGTAGTCTGAACTCTACAGGTCTGCTGTGGTGTGCACACCCACACAATAATAAATAAAAAATTAAAAATAGCCGGGCGGTGGTGGCACACGCCTTTAATCCCAGCACTCGGGAGGCAGAGCCAGGCGGATCTCTGTGAGTTCGAGGCCAGCCTGGGCTACCAAGTGAGTTCCAGGAGAGGCGCAAAGCTACACAGAGAAACCCTGTCTCGAAAAACCAAAAAAAAAAAAAAAAAAAAAAAAAAACGAAAAAATTAAAAATATATTTTAAAGACCCTCCGGAAGTTTGTACAGAAGCTGCTTTAAACTCCGATTGTGTGGCTCCGATACCTGTGCCTCCTCGTGGTGGACACCCACTGAACTGTCTTCTCCCACGAGTCCCCCTGCTCTTCATATGGCTGTATTTTTAGCATTGCGACTGCTACATTGAGATGCTGGGTCTTGATTCTTCTGTGTTTACGGTAATTCAGTGTTCGGCCTTTTCTTCCAGCCCATCTGCGTCTGCTGCCTTTCGGAGTCCTCAGCTAGCTGCTCCATGCGCTGCCTGCGTTTTACACGCTGCGCTTGGTGGAGGAGACAAGATGAGGGATGGGGCGCTATTGTCTCCCAGACAAGAACTCCACTGGAAACCTCATTTCGTTTTGCTTCTTTACCATTCAGTCAAACTGAATCTGTGTTCTAGTTTTCTTTCTGTTGCTGTGATGAAACACCAACCGAAACCAACTGAAGGCAGAAAAGGGTTGGTTTATCTTCTACTTCAAGGTCACAGACCGTCACTGAGGGAAGTCAGGGCAGGACCTTGAAGCAGAAACCATTGAGGAACACTGTTTGCTGATTTACTCGCAGAATTATGCTCAGCTAGCTTTCTTACATAGTTTAAGACTAAATGCTTAGGGAATGGTGCTGCTCACAGTGGGCTGTGCCTTCCTATAACAATTAACAAGCAAGGTACCCACCCCAGACATGCCCACAGGCCAATCTGATCTGACAATCACTCAGTTGAGACTCTCTTCCCAGGTGACTTTAGGTGGTGTCAAGTAGATAGTTAAAACTGAGTAGGATAGTCTGTAAGTGGGGGACCTGGGGTTCTGCATTTCCATATACTCTAGGGACTTCTGGGGGGATCTTTAAGCTTGCATCTATAATCACAGACCAGAATAGTGTTAGTGACTCCGTGCCCAGGTTGGACAGATGTTTCTTCTCAGCTGTCTCACCAAGTGTGATGATTAACGTCACCCCCACAGGCTCTAGAACCACCTGAGAGACAAGCCTCTGGATGTCCGTTGAGAGATTATCTAGACTAGCTGAACTGGGGAGGGAAGACCCCACCCATCCCATAGGCTGGAGTCCTGGACCAAATGTAAACAAGACAATGAGCTGGGCACTGGCACTCCTCTCTCTTCTTGCGGACTGTGGATGGAATGTGACCCCTGCCTCAGGCTCCCGCTGTCGTTATTGCCCAGCCATTGTGGACTCACATTATCCCTTTGTCCCGTAAGTTGCTTTGTCAGGTTTTGTTGGTGTTGGTGTTGTTGTTTTGTCACAGCAACAACACAAGTAACAGATACTCCAAGTGACTCCTGCCTCTGCCTGGATGGCCGGTGTACTTCAGATCACCTCCTCAGAGACCAACTGCCACGGGGCTTCCTTCTTTGTCAGAGCTGTCTGCCATGCTCTCTCTCTCTCTCTCTCTCTCTCTCTCTCTCTCTCTCTTTCTTTCTCTCTCCCCTCTCTCTAGGTCTCTCTCCCCTCTCTCTCCAGCTCTCTTCTGTCTCTTCTTCTCTCTCTAGCTCTCTCTCTCTCTCTCTCTCGCTCTCGCTCTCGCTCTCACTCTGTATTCTTGTGTCTGTATCCTGAGGCTCTTGGAGTAGTAGCCAGAGTTACAGTGTGAGCCCCCTCCGAGGCTCTACCAGCCTAAGGTCTCTCCTCATTCCCCGCCAAACCCATGCTCTTCTCAAGTATTGTACACACACACACACACACACACACACACACACACACACACACACCTCTTCTAGAGCATCATCCTGCTTGATTAGGAGTGAACTTTGAGCTCAGATGTCAGTCAAGTGATGAAAGCAACCATTAAATGAGCATTTACTGTGCAACTAAGAGTATGTCCTTCTGTCTCCATGACAACCCCATAATGCCTTAAGCCATAGTCCACTTATACACAAGAATGTATGAGGCATGTTTCTGCACAAAAGGCAGCATATGCTGATCTCTACCTTGATGCTTTTCTTCCCACAATACACCTTGTAAATTATTCCATTTCATTACATCCAGAGCATTCCAGTATATTGTTGTCTCATAATTCATAAAACATTCCTCCCTTGATGGACATTTAGACTCCCTGCACCCCCAACCCACCCTAACATTCATTATTAGGAAAAGTTCCTAGAAACTGAGCACTCGGAAGCACTGGAGGCCAGGGTGGGTTCAGGTGTGGGGAATTCAGTCGGGGAGGCTGAGAGAGAGTGAGGGAGCGAGGGGAGGCACCCCATTTCTGGAGGCAGCAGGGTGGAACTGGGCTGGGCAGAGCTGTAGCTGCATGCCTGGGGACTTGTTGGAGTGTTCAAACGGTGGCAGAGGGGACAAAGAAGGCCCAAAGACTGGTCCAAACTGCCAGGCTCTGCCTTCCTCCTCCCTCCCTCTCTCCCTCGCCAACATGGGAAAATCGAGTTAGAATTAATCAAAGCATCAGGTTGCTTAGAGATGAAGGGTGAGGGGTGGAGAGAGCTGGGGGCCTGATATTTCCCTCATGCACAATAATCTGGTGGCAAGATCTGGAATTAAAACCTCGTTCCTGAAGCCTTTATTAATATTAGTTCCTAATACATAATTACCTGGCAAGCCCAGGGGGGTGCTGCTGGGGCTGCCTAGGCTAGGATACCTGCTCCGTGGGCACAGGAGGGTAAAGCACAGAAGGCGGGGCATGGGCTGGCTTAGCTGGCACAGGCAGAGGCAGTCTGGTGGCCCAGGCTCTTTGTGACTTTGAGCATTCTACTGTCCTTTATAACCAGAAGCCCAGGCTGGGGATCGAGTAAAGGAGAAGGTCTCCGATACTTTCCCCTCCCTGCAGTCCTCTGGGCTGCTCAAAGGGTCACTAAGAAGGTGACAGGAGCTGTGGCCAGCACATTTGGGGGAGTGGGTGGGTTCAAGTTCCAGCAGGGTTCAAAGCAATGGCTGTCACATAATCCTAACTTTGACCGTGATATACAGATCAGGCCTGAGAAGGAACGAGGGACAGCTGTGACCATGTCCCTTCTTCTAGTGGCAGGAGGTTTGTCCCTACAGATCAAGATCTTTAGCTCTGCACAGCTCCCTGCCATGGGCACTGGGTGACCTTGGTGATATACACTTGCCTTTTCCAACCTCTGTTTCCCAGCAGGACACTCAGGTGATGCCTGGCTTCCTCCCTGTTACCTGAGTCCAGAGTCCCAGAGCTGGCAACAAAGTCTGAGTATGGAAAGACCGAGGCTGGGGGGTACGGAGTGCCCCAATTCCCTGGGTCTCCACGTTAGCACTAGGAGCTGTACCAGCTGCCGTCACGGCTCCAGCCACACACCGGCTCTGCTTGCACAAGGAGAAGAAACGCCTCATAGTCCACCTGACACTCCCCCCTGCACAGGGCCTTTGCCATCTCAGGACCCTACTCCGGGCAAACGGAAACCAAGATGCCAAGTTCCGAGCCAGTCCCTCCAGCTCCAACCCCAGGCTGTCCTCCTAGGTCCTCAGTCCAGCAACAAGTGTCCTACCTGCCATCAGCAGCCAGGCTGAAGGGCGCCATTCTCTGCCCCCAGTTGGGCTGACCCTGATCCACAAAAAAACAAACTCAAGCTTACCCCACCTCTATCCCCTGCCTTCTCCCCCCGGAACGGCCACCAAGCTCTGCCTGGCCCCGGCCCCACCTCGGCAGAAGCTAGAAGGAAAGCAAGATTAAGAGCATGGCCTGGCCGGGCGGTGGTGGCACACGCCTTTAATCCCAGCACTCGGGAGGCAGAGGCAGGCGGATCTCTGTGAGTTCGAGGCCAGCCTGGGCTACCAAGTGAGTCCCAGGAAAGGCGCAAAGCTACACAGAGAAACCCTGTCTCGAAAAACCAAAAAAAAAAAAAAAAAAAAAAAAAAAAAAAAAAAAAGAGCATGGCCTGGAAAAGGAACCACCCTTCCAGGACTTTCCGTGCCTGTCAAACCATCTTTTAATCTCATTTGTCCACACAGGAGCCAGGAGGTGGGCACAATGGTCCCCATTTTGCTAAGGAAGAGCCTAAGGTTCAGAGATGTGGAGAGATTTGCCCAAACGTACCCAGCGCAAGCCAATTGCTAACAGCAAGGCTGGTCGGGCAAACACCAGAGAGGATGCTGGCTTCATCGCCGCACTTGGAGGCCTGCCTGCCCACCACCACATTCAGGAATCCTAAATCCTGGCCCCAGGGCTTCCAGCGGCACCTGCAGTCTTATATGTCCTGCCACTGCCCTGCCCTCAGTGAGCCTTGCTAGGGTGGTGCTCTGGAGGTCCAGCTTTGCGCACCTGTCTGGTGTCGGATACAGAGAAGGCCACCTAACAGACCCCAGCCAGGGCTCCGGTGAGTGATGTCAGCAGGTGACTGCTGAGTATCTGCCCGTCTGCCTTCTCTGGTGGGGAGTGCCTTCTCCTTCCTGATAGCTCAGACAGGACAGTCCTTGGGGCGGGGCTAGGATCCACCTCCTGATAGCGCCATCCTGTGTTCTTAACACTGGAGCCACCCGGTCACTGCTACTCCACCCCCGACACCTCTTCCTTGTATGGAGTTAAAGAGCTTGGGCTCTGGACCCAAATGCCTGATGTGACCCCTGTCTCAGGACACATCCTAGTGGTGTGGCCTTGGGTGACTTATCCATCCTCCCTGAGCCTCAGTTTCATTTCTTGTTAAAAAAAAAAAAAATTGAAGATCCTCATAGAGTCATCTAAGCCCACACGCTCAACATGATTTCTCTTCCCTACGTGAGAAAGGGTGTGGCTTCAGCCTCCCAAGATCCCACTAATCCTTTTATAGAGAGCAATGGGGAGCCATGGAAAGACTTGGAGCAGGAGTATGGCCTTGGTAGAGTTAATTCTGGTAGGACAAGATTCCTGTGAGCATGCACTCAGGGAGGAATTCCTTGGAAAGCCTGAGGGGATGTCAAACTCCCTGTTGGAATGGTATCTGTAGTGGACAATATTTGTGTTTGATTCCTGGTGAATGACAGGAATCATCTTCTATTCTACGGCCACACCAGTGTGTCCACCAGACATCCAGTTGCGGTCCATGAGCCCCTTATATGAGCCTGGGTTGACAGAGAGCCAGCAGGGGTGGGTAGCCAGGAACCTCTTCCTAGCCTCCCAGAGAGAAGCAGAGCCTGGCTCCTGGAGGGACTCCATACCAGCCTGTCTATTACCCCTTTTGTTCACAGAGGGCCATCAGGAAAGAGAAGGACCCAGGGACACATCCCTTGTTTCTTAGCCTAAGTCTATGGCATCCTGATGTTCAGTGGGCCATTTAACATCTGTGAGCTTCAGTTTCTATGTCAATGTCCACATCATCTCCACCTGCTTGTCTATCCATTTGTCTATATATCCACATATATTCTATCTGTCTGTCTGTCTGTCCGTCCGTCTGTCTAACCTATCTTATCTACCTATAACCCATCAATCTATCCACCCACTTATCTATCTATCTATCTATCTATCTATCTATCTATCTATCTATCTATCTAATCTATCCATAACCCATTACTCTATCCATCTACTTATCTATCTATCCATGTAGCTATCTATCTACCTTTGTTATAGGTCATCTATTATCTATCCATAACCCATCAATCTATCCATCTACTTATCTATCTATCCATATATCCATCCATTTATCCATTATCTATCTATACATCCATCTATTCATCTGATCTTTTTGAAAATGCTTTATTTTAAAATTATGTGCATGGGTGGGGGGGTGCATATGTGCAGTTGAGTGCAGGTGCCCTTCAAGGCCATACGGGGGCATCAGCTCTACTGGAGCTGGAGCTGGAGCTAAGGGTGATTGTGAGCTGCCTGATGTGAATGCTAGAAACTGAACTTGGGTTCTTAGCCACTGAGTCAACTCTCCAGCCCCCACATTTGATAAGTACTTAGCTACCACCTATGCATTGATCCATCCATCTGACATCAACCTAGCTACCATCTATATATCCATCCATCCATCTGACATCTACCTTGCTACCTAGCTACCATCTATGCATCCATCCATCCATTCATCCATGTGATATCTACCCAGCTACCACCTATGCATTGATCCTTCTATCTGACATAGACATAGCTACCATCTATGTATTCATCCACCCATGTGATATCTACCCAGCTACCACCTATGCATTGGTCCAAACCAAACTTCTGTTGGTTTTGAAAGGCCATTACAAGAATCAGATGAGAAAATAGATACAAACTGTAAAGGCCTGTCCTTGTGATGGTATTGTTCTCATTGTGCATATTGTTGTAGATGGCACACCACTAAGCTGTGGGCCTTGAGGAAGACCCTCCTCCAAGCCTCAGTTTCCCTACTGATACATATGCTCTTTGGACACTTCAGGCTCTGAAGACCAGGCAGCTGATGGGCCTACCCTATCAGCAACTTGATCCCCTCTCTCCTGAGAGACACAGCTTGCTGCATGGCGGATGATTAATACGCTCTGAGTGGGGCCCCGACCCCTGTCAGGGACATCAAGGTAAGTGCCTGTGAGCAGGCCAAAGCTCCGCAGATGAATAAGTAATAACAGCAGAGGCGTAATGGGATCCGGGGAGGCTGCTTAGGATAATGGAGTGACAGACATGGCATCAGAGTCCCCAGGGACCTGAAAGCCCAGAAGAGCTGCTGGGGCAGCAGGGAGTGGTGTGTGCCCTTCCCAGTGCACGCACGTTTGTGTGCTGACCACGGCACCTGTCCACACCTGTTCTGGCCCCAGGGGACATGGCTGTGTGGCTCCCAGGGAAGGGACTGGCTCCAACTCTAGAGTCACTTGGACCCGCTGCTGTTCGGCCTGGCTGGGCCAGAGCCTCACACTGTGCACACTGGCAACTCAAAGCACAAAGAAAGGGAGTGAGGTCAGCTAGCCCACCACAGCCCTGATGGTTCTGGTGCTGATGGTCCCTAAGGGGGGAAGGTCTCTCCTCTCCGGTCATTTGTCCCTTAACTCAGAACTGTCCCATGGACTACACAGGGCATGCATGGCACTCATTGGCCATATGAGAAAGCAGAATCTCTTGACCAACAAGCATGAGGACCTGAGTTCGAGTCCCAGAACCCACATTAAAAAGCCACACATGGTATTCCACACTTGTAACACCAGAACTGGGGAGGGAGAGACAGGCAGATCCCTGGGCCTTGATGACCAGCCAGCCTGGTCTACTTGGTAAGCCCCAGGATCAATGAGAGACTGTCTCAAAAAAGTAAGTGGACAGCACCTAAGGAACATCTGAGGTTGACCTCTGGCCTACACACACACACACACACACACACACACACACACACACACACACACACACACACACACAAAGAGGGGCAGGCAGAATGATACATGGGTCCCCAAACAGAGTCTTAAATTAAACCACAATGAGATTGCACCAGAATGGCCCTATGAGAAAAGTTGGTAACGTGGGTCACTATGGTGCGCACATGAGGGCAGGTGCTGCAGAGGCCAGAAGAGGGCATCAGATCCCTTGTACCTGTAGTTACAGGCAGATGTGAGCCTCCTGATGTGGGTGCTGGGGACTGAACTCAGATCCTCTGTAAGAACAGTATGTGTTCCTAACCACTGAGCCATCTCCTAGCCCCAACCTGTCTGTCTTTGAGCAAGTCCCTTCTTCTCCCTGTGCCTCAGTTTCTCCCTTGTCAAGTGGGAATCAACAGTTGTGAAGACCTCGTGATATAATAGAAAGGAGCTTGCTTTGAGACATGGGACAGGCTTGGGGTACATGCCACTCCCTCCCTGGCCTGTCAGGTGGAAGGTGGATAAATGGTTGGGTTGTGTGAGGGTCAGTCTTCCTCATTTCCTTCACTGGATTTGGGACCACCTGGGAGATTGGTGAGGCACACCTCTGAGTGTGTCTGTGAGGGGGTTTCCAGAGAGCATTAGCTGAGGGGAGGAGACCCACTCTGAACACGGCTTGTACCATCCCAAAGCCTGGGACCCTGATCTAAATAAAAGCTGAGTGTGGTCACCAATTTCTCTGCTTCCCGGCCACCATGAGGTGAGCTGCTTAGCTCTGCCATACAGCTTCCCACCACCACAGACCAAAATCTTCAAACGTGTTGGCCAAGGTAAATTATTCCTTCCTTGTTCCTATCAGGCAGAAGTAACTAACGCAGAAGTAAATGCCTGGTAGGTAGACGGAAGCATGAACCGACAGCTGAGTGGACAGATAGAGAATGCAGAGTGGGTAGTTCGGTGGATGATCAGATAGATAGAAAATGATGGATGGATGGATGGGTGACAAGATGATCTCTCAATTCCAAGTCTTAATTGTGTTCTTCCTGGGACAATGGGAGGCAAGAGATTTGGAAGCCATGCACTAGTGTCTTCTGATCTCTGTTTGGCCCCCAGCTATCCCCAATTCAGTCTATCCCAAGCTCCTGGCCATTTGGATCACAAATGCCTCTGGAAAACTTCCGATTGGTGGGAAGGGGCACGGCAGGAGGGTGGAGAGAGTCTAAGCCCCACCCTCATGAGGCCCCGCCCTCTATGGGAGGGAGGAGCAGAGTCCCCCTCTGGGGCCTGATCTATAACGAGTTAACTGATTGTTCTCGCCTCCCAGCCTCCTTTTTGATAAAGGGCTAGACAGAGATGAGGCGATTAAAAGGCGGTTCCCAGCCGCCCAGAGAGATTCAATGAATATTAACCGGCTTCCAGCTGCCGTCTGGCAAAGGCCTCGGAGCGGACAGTTCCAGAAAGGCTTCCGGGGCCCAGTGGGATGACTCAATTTTCAAGAGAACAATAGGGGAGCTTGCTCCGCCTGGTGACCACTGAGCGTCTCCTACAGGAAGGGACACGGTCCTGCAGCTGCCCAGCTTCTGACGGATGTGATAAGGCTTGGAGAGGCCGGACTGGGATACAGAACAGGGACTCTGAAGTCAGGCACGTGGCCTCTGTCACGGATGCAAGCATCTGTTTGCGTATGCGAGACAGAGGTGACAAGGAGGCGGACCTCAGGGGCCCACCCTACCTGAACACATTTGTGGGAACCAGAGGAAGGCTGGGACCAATATGCTCAGGGTCACCACCAGCCTTTGTGGGCTTTCTTCAGAGAATAGGAGGAAGGGTGAAGAGAGGCGTATGTCTGACTGTCTCTGTCTCTGTCTCTCTCTGTCTCTCTGTCTCTGTCTCTCTCTCTCTCTCTCCTCTCTCTCTCTCTCTCTCTCTCTCTCTCTCTCTCTCTCTCTCTCTCTCTCTCTCTCACACACACACACACACACACACACACACACACACACACACACACACACCCCTTACTTAACCTGTCATTTGTCCTGCTGGTCCTCGGGTCCAGAGTAGACAACAGAAATACAGGATCTCAACACAGGTACTTCAACCTCGTCCTGCATCTGATTCTCAACATGGCAGGCAGTACAGAAGAGCAGAGACTAACCCAAAGCCCTGCAGCTACAGAGGGCATGAGTGTTAACCCTCCAGTTCACATCTACCTGTACGACAATCATCTTTGAGCTCAGCATATATTGTTCTACTCTAAGGATCCTCTTAACCAAAACCAGATGACAGCCCCGTCTCACCCTTCATGGACACTGGCAGTCCACTTTCTATGGACTCAGGAGTCCTGTCATTTCGTGTTTAGTTCTCTCAATGTTCCCAGAGCCAGGGTGACCCTAAGGGCATTTTGGAGTCCTCAATGGCTCATGCAGTGCCCATGTGCCACAAATGGGATGTAAACATTCAGACAACAAATATGTCTGCACAAACCCACTCGGGACTCTCAGCTCTTAAAGCTGGAGTGGGTAGTTAGAAGTGTCAACAGACAAACTGTGGGTGTTTGCTCTGTAATAGACAAGACAAGCCCTAACCAGAGCCATGACCTGCCTACCTTTCTGGGCTGCTAATATTCACCGACAGGCAATCAGGCCTGGCACGGGAGCCCCTGGCTTCCAAGGGAAGGAAGTCTCCAGCTGAAGATTGACCAGGCAGTGTGAAAAACCAACTAGGGTAAGGGCCTCTTCAGCGAACGAGAAGCTGAGGCTTCTGCTCTGGCCCTCTGTCCCACACTCTGGCTTCAGAACCCTCTAGCAGACTCTGGGCTCGCCACTCATCCCAGCCCTGCCCTGGACCTAACCTGCTGGGCCCTTTCCAGATGCCTCTGTTGTTCAGGAATCATAGAGGAGCTGTGCTCTTCCTTTCAACATCCCATCTCATTTCCCATGAGCCCCTTCTCATTTCCCACAAGCCCTTTCTCACTGCCAATAAGCGGGGGTGGCACATGCCTTTAATTCCAGCACTTGGGAGGCAGAGGCAGGCGCGTGTGACATCTCTGTGAGTTCCAGGCCAGCCTAGTCTACAGAGTGAGTTCCAAGACAGACAGGGCTACACAGAGAAACCCTGTCTTGAAAAACCCAAACCCAAACCAAAACAAACACACAGCAACAACAACAAAAACCCCTTCTCACTTCACACAAGCCCCTTCTCATGTCTCTTGAGCCTCCCAGGCCTCCTTCTTCACCTGATTCCTCACCGGCCAGGCTGAGGTTCTGAGACTGAACCAGGCTTCCTGTACCAAGAGAGTCCAGAGGCCCTGTTCTCAGCCCTCCTGCCAGCTCCTGGCCGTGTACAGGGGTGGTGTCACATCAGACCCCAGGCCCCACCATCAGCCACACAGGAGGCTACCCTCCCTGCCACCAGACAGGACAAACAGGCCTTACAGACCCCTGGGTCAGAACACCTTTCTTATGAGTTTACCCACCCTGGTGTTAGAGGTGGGGTACATATCTAGAATCAGCAAGAAGTACCTTGCGGTGCAGGCCACTTGGGGCAAAGTTACCTGGAACTGTGATTTCTTCCCACACCTACTCCCACTGTCCTGGACAGCCTCTCCCAGTCCTTCAGCAGCACCTGAACCACCTCCTCCAGGAAGCCTCCCCTGATCTCTGAGAGTCTGTGGGTCCTACCTGGTGCTGGCCCTCAGACAACCATGGCATTCTTCCTAGCACGAACCCAGGGGTAAACAAGTGCGTATTCATGGGATCATGTCTTTCTTTTCCTAAAGCTAAAGTCTTAGTAAGAATAGGGATGGATCCTTACTTATTGTGGCCTACCAAGAACCCTTACAGCAAGGGTCAGAGCATCCTTGGGAGGCACACAGGTAGACCATGTGGATGCTACACAGTGCCATCTCCATGGGGGTACACAACATGCAACTTTAGAGACCTGGACTTTGAGGGCTGCTGCTGTGGCTTGGGTGTGCATACCAAAACCTACACCAACACGGAATCCCTAGTGTGGGGTGTTCGGAGGTAGGTCCAGAGACAGGCAACATTATTCAGTTGGTAGAGTGCTTAGGTACATTGAACACAAAGCCCTGGTTCAATCCCTAGCATCTGGTAAGCTGGGTATGGTGGTCCATGCTTCTAACTACAGCACTCTGGAATCAGGGCAGGAGGATCAGAAGTTCAAAGTCAACACCGGCTCATGTGAGGGCAGCATAGGATGCATGATAGTCAGTCAAAAAAAAAAAAAAAAAAAGACATGGTTTAGGGGAGACTAGAAGCAAAATGCCACCCCAAATTCAAATGTTGAAGTGTCCATTTTGAGTACCACCTGTGTATCTGCATTAGACACCTCAGTTCCCTCAACCACCTTTCTCCCTCCAAGGAGAGGCTGAGCAGAGAGCCTGATCTCAGCCTGGTTGGTGAAGAGCGACTGGCAAGTCCTCCTAAAGGAGAGACTGTGTCTGCCTATCTCTCTAGTACAGATGAAGCACGTCTGGAGACGCAAATGACGCGTACACATCAGCCATGAGGCCAGGAGATGCCCAGAAAATGTGTCCCCCGTTCCCCCTGGGTTGGTATTTAACCTAGCCCTGATGGAAGGATGCCAGTGGGGAGGCATTCCTGTGGGTGGTGCTTAGCCTGGCTTCGCTGGAAGCCTCCCGCTGGAACACTCCATCTTCTGCCGACTGGTGAGAGTTCCCTTTCTGGCCTGGGTCCCCCCTGGAAGTTCCTGGGCTTGGAAGGGGCAGCAGTGAGTGACCCCCAGGGTGTCTTGAGTGTTCCCAGAAGGCCCACGAGATGTGTTTCCTCAAATCTGAGGGAGTCATTCTTGTCACACCAGGCATCCCGGGTAAAAAAGTCAGAGCCCTGAGTTTTGTCCCATGATCCAGTTCCCTCCCACCGTAGCAGCAGTCACAATCCCCCCCTTCTCTACAAGTCATCTGTACCCCAGGACAGGGGCATGTGCCTGTTCTCAGCAGGGTCCTGAGGACCCAGAATAGTATGTGACGACATCCGCACCCACACTCCAATAGGTATCTAGTGAGCAGGTGAGTGGGCAAGTCCCTGGGTGCTGAGTGCCTGTCACGAGCCAAGTGCTGGCCTCGAGGCTGTATGTGCGATCACAGGGTAAGCCGCTGGGGTTGGCGAGAGTCACAGTGTGGGAAAAGGGGGCTCTGCCTAGAGCCCAGAGAGAATGGCCAGGGTCACCCCTCTACAGGCTCCACAGCCTTACCACCAAAGCCTCTTCTGTAAGCTAGTCGTGAGTCTCGCTTGTCTCCCTTTGATTTCAGTGCCTCCCTTTGCTTCTCAAACAAGGAGACAGAACCGTGTGAGACCAGGCGTCCGCGTACCCAGACACCTCACAGCTTCCTCCCAGGAGCGCTCCGGCAAGTCCAATCGCGGATGGCCAACTAGGCAAGGCATTTGTAGCACCTGAGAGACGAAGCCCACATCAACACTGGGAACGGCTAGGCTAGGAACTCTGGATTCACACAGCTGTGAACTGGCAGGAAAAGTTGTATTTATTTGTATTACTATTGTGTGGGGGGGTGCGCGTGTGCCACAGAACACTCTGGCGGTCAGAGAACAACATTGTAGAGGTTGCTCTCTCTTTCTGCTTTTGCGTGGTTCTGGGGGGTCGAGCGCAGGTCACCAGGCTTGCACAGCAAACACCTCTACCCACCGAACTATCTTGCCAGTGTAGGGAACGTTTTTATTTTTTACATTTGTTTATTGTTTTGTTTTTTTTTTCCCCAAGACAGTATTTCTCTGTGTAGCCCTGGCTGTCCTGGAACTTACTCTGTAGACCAGGCTGGCCTTGAACTCACAGAGATCTGCCTGCCTCTGCCTCCCAAGTGCTGGGGATTAAAGGCATGTGCCACCCCACCTAGTTAGGCAACTTCTTAAAAATCGTCAAAATCATGAATAATCCAAGACTTGCAAATTCAAATGAGAGGAAGTATAATGTATTGAGTTGTATGTGTGTCCTTATGACACACTGAGGGTGTAGAACAACAAGACAATGTTGTTGTGGGTCATGGTACATAGCCCAGGCTGGCCTTTAATCTGTGACAATCCTTTTGACTCAGCCTCCTAAATGCTTGGATTGCAGACACGAGCCACCACACCTGGCTTGAGGTATAAAACCCTTTAAAATGTGTGCATCAGCAAGCCAGAGAACCCCCCACTGAGTGCTGGAAGAAAGGCCTGGAGTACGATTACTCAGTACTGTTAATGAACACCTGGCTGCCCAGTAGCACAGGGCGGGTCAAATGTCGCTGACCCTTCCCCACACTGGGACACTTGAAGCCATGTAGCAGGGGGACTGCATCTTCCTCATCTTTAGGAAGACTATGGAAGGAACAACATGAGCCCTTCAGAGGAGCATGATGGGTAGGGGCAGAGATGGGGGCAAGGGTCAGGGTAGGCAAGGGTGGGAGGCAATTTCATTTCTCATTCTGTTCTCTTTAGTATTCTGTGAATTATTCATCACGTGCAGGTATTAATTTATTAATTGAAAATTTAAAAAACATAGAAATATACTTTGGTCAGAGAAATAATTAAAATAGAGTTGGGATGCATCCATCAAATGGGGTGGGCTTCTTGTTTGGTTGGATGGTTGTTTTGTTATGTGTACTTATTTAGTACAGGGCATTAAACCTATGGCCACGTGAATGCTGGCCAAGCACTCACCCACTGAACTATACACCCCTAACCCATTCTTTACTTTTTATATTGAGACAGGTCAAAGTAGCCCAAACTGGTCTTGAGCTTTCGACCCTCCGGCCTCAGGCTCCCAACTAACAGAGATGTCAAGCCTGTACCACTAGGCATGGCCAATGTTTCATACATATTACTCTCTTAATTCTGCTTGGGGTCAGGCAATGG
This sequence comes from Peromyscus californicus insignis, assembly GCF_007827085.1. Lineage (NCBI taxonomy): Eukaryota > Metazoa > Chordata > Mammalia > Rodentia > Cricetidae > Peromyscus > Peromyscus californicus. The sequence continues at coordinate 25,628,090 of NW_026294491.1, read as the reverse complement.
GGCCCTGGGCTGGACCTTTCTGGGCATCTAGTTCTACTTAGTAAGTCCAAAAATGTCACCCGAGCTCAGAACAGTTCTCTCTGGGAGGCAGGATATTAAAAGACATTTTAATTTTCAAGTTCCTGTCTGTCTACATTTTCAAGTCTATCCATTATTTAGTAATTTTGAAATGTGTTTCTAAGAATAAGGGAGGAACTCCGTCCCCTCTGGGACAGACTGACTAAAGATGGGGCTTTGGCCAGTGTGTTTTGAGAGATGGACACCTGGCCTCACAACTTTTTTAATCAGGTCATTGGATTCTCCAAAGAAGTCTTTTGTGGACATCAAATCGCCTGTGCGCTTGGAGGGGATTATAAAATGCCAGTTCTCGTCCATGGGGATTGGTTTTCAAGAAGAAACGCATCCTCTAAAGACCAGAGGGGCTGAGAGAGAGGGCCTTGGAGTCAACACGCATTAATGCCTGACATTTGTAGAACTCCCTGTGATTTACAGAGAGCATCCGTGTCCATTATCCCCTTTGATCTTCCCAGAAACCTGGGGGGAGGCAAGCCTTCCTCCTGGGAACACTTGACTCCTGGGGAAACTGAGGCAGAGAATGGGGGTAATTGCCCAGGTGGCAGAGCCAGGCCTTAACTGTAAGTTGTCTAAGTCTACACCTCACACCATGACATGATACGTGAGGCGGCAAGGTAATGAACTTTCTTGGGCCTCAGTTTCCCCAGCTGAGAAATGGGAAAATACTACTACCCACTGAGGTTAGGAATCAATTGAGTTCACATAGTCCTAAGACTATGTCTTGAATATAGTAAGTGTCGGCACAGGACCTGTTGGTCAAAACTCTGTCCCCAGGTATGTACCAGCCATCCCGAGCTTGCTCATCCAACCAGTCTGTTTTCTATATCCGCTAACAGAACCCCTCTGACAGGAATCTGTGGGAAGAATCCAAGGCCAAGAACCTGTCTAAACGGTTTTGCTGCCAAGTGGCCAGGGTGCCTCTAACTAAATATAACCAAAACTTGGAGACTGCAGAGCAGGAGACTTGATTCTTCCACTGGGAGAAGGGCACTGGTCAGGCTTCCTGGAGGGGGAGCTGATGGGTGTAACTCCCCTCCCCCACCCCTCACCCCCCACCCCGCAATGATGTCTGGGTTCCCAACCCAGTTGTGTACGGAGTGGCAAAATAGGTCACCCCCCTCCCTGCCCAGCCTCAAACAGGAGGCAAATGACGGCTTGGGAGAGGCTGCTTCCTGGAGCTGCTTTTCATCCTGCAAATCAGGTGGCCGGGCCGGGTGTGGCCAGTGCGGCATCACTGGGCTCCGAGAAGGTCGAAGCAGGCCTCTCCCCAGCCCCTCCCACCTCCACCTCAGCATGCCCCCGGAACATTCCAAAGGCTAGCTGTCACATCTGGGCCCCGTGCCTGCAGGAGAAGGTCCCAATTTGGAGAGAATACTTGACAGGGAGCTGGTGGGGGTCTGTCACACACATCATGTCCATTGCTCTCCTTCTTACCATAACCTTGAGGGCCTCCATCCTGTAGAACTGGCTCTCAGGAAAGGTCCCACAACGCTAGGAGCCACTCAGGGCAAAGGACCTTATGAGTGATGTCAGAGAGGTCTTTCTATCCAAGCCACATGCAATCTACTGGTAACCCCCTGAGGATGCTGCTCCTGGCAAAGGCCAGAGGAATGCTTGTTCTGCCCGCAGGCATGTGGCCTGGAGCAAGTGAGTTAACTACCTGGTGTGAGTTTCCGGAAAGGGTCAGTGTAATAGTCAGGGTTCTCTAGAGTCACAGAACTTATGGAATGAATATAGATATGTGTGTGTATGTATGTATGTATGTACGGTAATTTATTGGAATGGCTTATAGGCTGCAATCCAACAATGGCTATTGTGAATGGAAAGTCCAAGAACCTGGTAACTGCTCAGTCCCACGAGACCGGGTGTCTCAACTGGATGGATGTGCTGACAAGGTGAGGGTAAGCAGGCCAAGAATAACCCTTCCATTGTCCTTACATAGGCTTCCAACAGAAGCTATGGCCCAGATGAAAGGTGTGTCTTCCCACCTCAAGGTCTGGATTAAAGGCACATGTCGGCTCCAGCCTCAAGATCTGGATCAAAGGCATGTTGTCTTCCAGCCTCAAGGTCCGGATCACAAGCGTGCCCTCCATTTCTGGATTGGAGTTTATTCCACGTATTAGTCAAGTTGACCACCAAGAATAGCCATCACGGTGGGGTCACTCCCACCACGCTGGTCGGACAAACACCCTCTCAGCCTGGAAGATCTTTCAACTCATATGGAGAAGGACACGGCCTCCCAGGTCACCCACGAGAGAGGACAGGGCAGAATTGGGGATCCAGCAAGATGACACACAGCCAAGTTCTTCCTGTCTTATCTACTGGGGAGCTGTCCCCCGAAGGACTAGTTCCGGGCATTCGCTGAGAGTCAATACTCTCACTTTATAGAAGGGTGGACTGAGGCCCGGGGAAGGGAGGCGGTGGGCACAGGTAGCCAGGATTCGACCAGAGGCAACTTCAGTCACCTCTGTAGAGGGCAAGTAAATAACGTGCAGGAGCCAGTCTCTCTCTCTCTCTCTCTCTCTCTCTCTCTCTCTCTCTCTCTCTCTCTCTCTCTCTCTCCTCTCTCCCTCGCTTACTAGCTTTTTTGAGATAGAATTTCTCTGTGTAACAGTCCTGGCTGTCCTGGAACTTTGCTTTGTAGACCAGGTTGGCCTCGAACTCACAGAGATCCGTCTGCCTCTGCCTTCTGAGTGCAGGATTAAAGGTGTGTGCCACTACCGATGTGCCAGTTCTCTTCTACCAGGTTGGTATGGAGGGGGAGCTGTTTTGTGTTACTTCCTCTCAGGCCTGGGTCTTGGAGGAGAGGTATGTGGGCCACGGCTGCTGCCCTTTGCCCAACTCCCGCACCCACATTTTGCATGCCAGGCAGGAAACCTAGCAGCCTTGTTTGTTTGAGGAGCCGGGCTGCAGACACACGTTGTACAACGCGGGCAAGGTCTCATTCAGAGAACCGGCGGCAGGGCACCCAGCCAAACAAAGGACACCTCGGATGCTGGACTCTCTTCCAGACTTCCAAATCCTAGAACGTTCCCAGCCTGCAGGTAATCACGGTTTAGATTAACCTGAAGCCCCTACTCTGATACCAGAGCAGAGGGAACTCCTAGCCAGGAAGTTCCCTAGGTAGAGACCAGGAGGACAAATGAAACCAGACAGCACACATACTAGCCCCAGCCTTGGAAAGGGAAATCTGCGGACTGCAGAGATGGCTCAGCCATTCAGAGCTCCACTGTGCTTACAGAGGACTCGAGTGTGCGGTTCACAACTTCAGTTTTGGGAGATGCGATGCCCTCTTTGGGTAACCGCATGCACATGGTGCACATGTATACACTTGGGCACATGCACACACATAAAATAACTCTTAGCAAAGGGGCCCTCCTGTTGGTTTTCACCATAGATCCCGGAATTCTGTGGGCCTCCAGCAGTGGTACATGCCCCTCTGGGAACCGAAAGGGGACCCTTGCTTTGTGAAGTGCTGACTTCCACAGTGTAAACATTCCCGCCTTAATGTCAACCGGCTCTCAGTCACCGAGTGCTGTCTTGCAGGGGTGAGCTAGCTCCAGCAGGTCCAGGTGAAGGGACTCAGACTCCTCACAAGCAAGTATGTCTTAGGTTTCATTTGCAAGATCATCACAAACACACAGAGTCAGAGATAATATTCTCATAGGTCCCGACGCTCTTTGCTTCTCCTAGGCACTTTGGTTAGGTTTGCCTGTGGTATGGAGGAGAATTGTAGGGCAGGGTATAGTTGCTCAGCAAGAATGGAATGGGATGAGTCAGAAACCCCAGGTATATGCCAAATCAAAAGCCTTCTTTAAAAATTTTATTTTTGGGGTGGTAGTGGGGCTGTTACTTTGGGCTGTTATTTCTTTTATTTTGTGGAGGTTATAACATAATCACATCCTTTCTCCCTCTCTTTCCTCCCTCCACACCCTCCCATATACTCCTTGTTCTCTTTCAAATTCATGACCTCTTTTTCATTAATTGTTGCTACACGCACACGTGTATATATAGATGCAAATACATATATATATACATATATATATTTCTAAATATAACATGCTCAATGTGTATAATGCTGCTCATATATGTTTTCAGGGCTGGCCATTTGGTATTGGAGAACCAATTGGTGTGCTCTTCCCTGGGGAAGACTATTTCTTAGTTGCCCGTAGTTCTTTGTGTAGGGTTGAGGTGTCACGGTCTTCCCCCTAGCAGACACATAAAAGCCAGGTGGGTATGGTGCCCCCCCCCATGTGATCCCGGGGCTGGAGAGGTGGAGACAGGAGGTCCCTGGGGCAAGTGGGCTGATGAGACTAGCTGGAATCAGCAAGAGAGCCTGCCTCAGTAATGTGAAAAGCGATCAGATGGAGGAAGACATCCAGTATCAACCATTGGCCTTACACACATACACTCACATGCACAAGCACATGCAGATACATGCCAGCATGTACATATACACACACAAAATGATGTACACCAGATTTCAAAGTTTCACTAAAAATAATGTGATATGGACTCTATTTTAATGTGCATGTGTCTGTATGGGTATGACGTGTGTATACCTATGTGCATGCCTGTCTGTATGTGTATCAGTATATGTATGATCTGTGTCTGTGTGTATACCTATGTGTATGTGTCTATGTGTATGTGTCTATGTGTATATCTGTCTATGTGTATGTGTCTATGTGTGTATCTGTGTATATATGATGTGTGTGTCTGCCTGTGTATGTGTATGTCTGTGTCTGTATATGTACGGTGTGTATGTATCTCTGCGTGTGTCTCTGTCTATGTGTGGGTCTGTATTATATGTATGATGTATGTGTGTCTGTGCATGTGTGTGTCCATATCTGTTTGTGTGCATGCATCTGTATGCCTGTGTATGATGCATGTATGTCTATGTGTGTGTCTATTTATGTATGATGTGTATGTGTCTCTGTATGTGTGGAGTGTGTATGTGTATGTGTAGGTCAGTGGTTGGTGTGGGCTGTCATTACTTAGAAGTTGTCTATCTTGGTATTTGAGGTAGGGTCTCTCACCAGCCTAGAGCTTGTCAATTAGTTTAAACTGTCTGTCCAGCAAGCCCAGGATCCTCCAGTGTCTGCCTCTCCAGCACTGGGATTACAGGAGATGGCCACCATGCCTGGATTTTTCCTTGGGTTCTGGAGGGGTTAACCCAGGTCCTCATCCTCATATTGCAAGCATGTTACTGACTCAGTCCTCGCCCCAGTCCCTCTATAATACTTCTGACATTGATTCATTTAGAACTAATCATTCGGATGCACAAGATTAAATAAGATTAACTAAAATATATTATTTAAAGGAATTTTACCATTTCCTTTGCTCCTTCTGAGTGGCACCACCAGGGAATCAGGAAGCTCTAAGATCTACCATCCTTCACTTCCCCCAACATAGTGCGAGCGACTACTCTTAGCTTTCCGCAATGACAAATGCCAAAACTCTGCTGCCATATAGAAGGGGCTTCTCATAATGGTGATTCTTGACCCTCATTCTTGACTGGCCGGACAACCAATCTGAAGATCACACTCATCCTGGGGATCAGCAGAGTGGCTAGAGACCACACACCCCCCCAATCCATCCCTCTCAGGCCCCCTGCTTCCAGATCTACTAACAGCTTCTTAGGTCCACCCTCTGGCTCCACCTACCTTATCTCCTGATCGTCCTCAGAGTGATGATGTATGGGGCTATCAAAGGTAATTAATGCTGTACTTACAAAGCCATCCCAATGTAATTATTGTGTAATTGGATCATAACTAGGCAATTCCCCCCAAAGTGCCTATTGCCTATTGGAGAAATCCAGGGACTTTTTTAACAAGTGATGGATGGCAGGTGCTGGGACTACACAGAGAGACTGTGACAGTCTGAAGATGCTCTAGTGGGGGGTCAGAGCTTGCATACAGCCCTGGGTGGAACAGAGAGAGGAGGGAAGCAGATGTGCCCTGCATTCTGCTGGAATCCAAACCTGCCAGACTGACTGGAAGCCCCCTCTGCTCCTGGCTCCCCATACCTTACGAGCTTCTGCCCCCAGCCCACAGCCGGTTTCTAGCTCCTGTCTCACTCAGTATCCTGGGGCCTCTCTGTGTTTTCAGTGAGCCTGCTCAGGTCACTTCCCCCAGCAAACCCTGCATCGACCTGTTTTCTCAGTAAGCAGGGATTCTCTCTCCCTACCTCACATCCACACACTGTTGTTGACCACTGTAATAGGGCAGCTAGCAGTAACGGCCAGCAGACAGACAAGTTCATAGCTAGCACCATCTAAGTGTAGCTGGAGAGTCCCAGAAGACCCGGGTCCACCCCTGGCTTGGTCCCACCCATGGATTGACGATAGACCACTTTTGTACACCATTGATGCCCAGACTTGCCTCTGCAGGCCACTGCTCACCTGTGTGACCTGAACTGAGAGGATCAAAACTTCCTGGAGCCTCCGTTTCCTGACTGGTTAAGGGGATGATCATAATATCAGGCCCTTTGGAGTTCCTGATTATAAGCAACAGACACCCACACTAACGGAAAGGAATGGAGCTGGGTTTGTAGGTCAATGGTAGGGCACTGGCATGTGCAGGGCTCTAGGTTCAACCACTTTAAAAGTATTTTTAATTTTTAAAAATTAAATAACCTTCCAGAAGGCTGTAGGACCCACAGGAGGTTAGAAGTCAGACTTGGGAATCGATGTCTGAAGAAATCACAGAAACAAAAACCATCGTGCTGGCAATGACCTGGTGTTGGAGAGTGTCCCCTCCCCTCCCCCCAGGAAGACAGGGTAGCAGAGTGATCAAGACCATCCATGGGGGTGGCAAGTGCTCCTTGCCTGGGCTGGTGGACCACAGGTGTCTCTTGTACACTCTCCCCCTCCACAGGCGTGCACCTCCCCCACCCTCTGCCCCCCATGCTGGAGTGGAGACAGCCCCCTGGGGTAGACTCAGGTGACCACATCACACTGGGTGTCTTTATTCTTGTTCTTTCACTGATAAATTGCGCTCGTTAAATGAATGTGCCCAACTTCCCACAGAAACCCCAGTTCTCCAAAACTCTGGTCTAGGGCTGAAATCACCTCTTCCCACCCATCTACCCTGGCCACGCCCTGTGGGGGAGCTGCGGTGTCACAGGGATGTCTGATTGGTCAGCTTAGGTCTGGCTCAGGTCTGTCCCCAGAGTAGACAGAGGGAGGTCATTCCCCACTTACCATGTGACAGCAAGTGCCTGAATTGGCCCTGCCCTAGGGACCAGGAACAATAAAGGTGGGTGAGTGCCCAAAGGGAATTCTGGAAAGGTATGGTGGAGTGGTAAGATATATTCTCTCTGGAATCCTTCTGGACCAGCATTCTCAACCTTCCTAGTGCTGCGACCCCTTATCACAGTTCCTCGTGTTGTGATGACCCTCCAACCATAAAATTATTTAGTTGCTACTTCGTAACTGTAATTTTGCTAATGTTACGAATTGTAATACAAATATCTAATATGCTGGTTATCTGATACTCGCCCCCTGTGAAAGGGTTGTTTGACCCCCAAAGGGGTCACGACCCACAGGTTGAGAACAGTTGTCTTGGACTATAAGCAGTGTTACTTGGAAGCAGTTCCCCATTCTCTGCCGTGACGTCAGTGATGACAGCCACTGCCCATGGGCTTGTCAGCCAGAGCCCTGGGACCTCAGAGCCACAGGTAGCCTCCTACCTACCACCTTTAGCGGCCACTTCCCAAGGTTCTCCCACTCTACAGTGTTTATTGAGCAGCTTCTATATGCCAGGCCCTGTCCTGGGCACTGGGTTAAGCAGAAAGTGAGACCTTCAGACATTCCACCGGCAAAGCAACCGATGTGGTCACAGGATAATGTGCAGTGGTGCCTACCTTGCCACCTGAAGCCACTAAGAAGTCCGGTGTCTGATGACTCAAGCCACCCCACCCTGAAGGAATATACTTCTTCAGCATCTGTATCCACACAGCCCCAAAGCGTCCCAGTCCCCAAGCACCTGTCCTAGCTGCTCATCATCAAGCCACCAAACGTGCTGGCCATTGGGTGGGTGGGTCGGAGCAGCTCAGAGGATGGAGCATTCCCTGTGGGCTTCCTGGAAGAGGCTGAGGTGATGAGGATCTCTCATGGTAAAGAGATTCCCCATGATACCGCCTAGACCTGTGACCACACAGCACTCTTTGGGCTCTTGGGGAAGCTTCCAGGTGTGGCCTTCATGGAGCTGTCTAGGTAAGGGGTTCAGACATGGCCAGCCTCCTGGCCTCTGCTGGAGTCTGCCTGGCGCACACCATGCCGGAGTTTGGGAGGAGCTCTCTCCGTGTGCAGCGCACACACCATCAGACCTAGTCTTGGCCACCAGGCGCCTCGCCAGGAAGCGCGAACACTGCGCCTATCCAAGAGCATGTCTCTTACCCTGCTTTCAACCCTGTCTGTAGTACACTTCCTGGTGCGTTCAATCTATTTTCTCTCTCTAAAAATAATACGCTTGAAAGCCGTTCTATTTAAGCACAGAGACTGCACGTGTAGCGTTGGTGAGCTATCTTTAGAAAAGGCACACCAGGGTTCCCGCCTGTCTCATGTCCCGGACCACGGAAGCAGAGCCTGAGGCAAGGATCTAGGCCACAAGACGTACTGAGGCAACATGTCTGCAGGAACACCTCAGGGGAGGGAGGGGAGCCAGAGAGGAAGGAGGCTGAGAGGAGATGAGGCACAGCACAGGCGTGGCCTACCCTGCTGAGTCACAAGTAAGCTTCATCTCGTGGAAGGGCTGTCGCCTTTCCAGAGTCCAACCCCCTATGAGGTATCAGACTCTCCACAGGCTGTGACTGACTCCCCCACCCCATGGTTTCCTTCCATGCTTGATCTGCCCATCTGCCTACAGGGGGAGAGGAGGAAACGGATAAGAAGGAATGGAGGACGGGCGGACAGAGGACACACAGCCTCTAAAATACAGTCCGAGCAGAAAAAAAAAAAAAAAAAAAAAAAAAAAACAAAGAAACTTGGCACAGAGGGAGAATGAACACCAGGGGATCCCAGTGCCCAACCCCAGCTCCCCCCCACACACACACACACAGTCTGAGTCACTTGTAAGTCTGAGGCTGCTGAGCGACTGTGGGAAAAGCCAGACGAGGGTCTGCCCACTGCATGGTTCCCGGCAGGTCATCTCCCTCAGTGAGACCCACCTCCCTCCCTGGTGGAGGGAGTAAAGTCACTGATCCTGCCTGGAGGGCCAATAAGGAAAAAGGACCATAATTGGCTCAGAATACAACCGAGATCAGAGTGGGAGGGGTAAGGGAAGGAGGGGTCTCTCAGAGAGGAGCTCCAGTCTCTCATTCACTCCCCGCCTCTACCCCCGCCCCTGGCATTTTATATCCATCAACACCATGCCAACAGGACTGTTACACCCATCTTACAGATGAGGAAAAGTGAGGCCCAGAGCCCCAAGGCTATCCAACTCGTAAGTGGCACAGGCTGCACTCCAAATGGCCTTCACACATTAAATTCCTGTGCTTCCTACTATGCCAAGTGGGACCAGGAATTAATGAGGCCGATGTCTCAGAGGCAGTGAACTGACATCGTAAATAACCTCAGAGGCCTTGGGCTTCCCTTTTTAAATCACTGTTGTAACAAAGTCATGGGCATACAAACCATGCTATTCCAGGCCTTTTTTTTTTAATATCTTGTGAACATTTCCCTGTGTCATTAAAATATTCTTTTACTGGGCCATCATTTTTAATGGCTGTATGGTATTCCATCACACAGAGGACCCATAATTTATTTAACCAATCTCTGGGTTGGCCCTCTGAGCCGTTTCCGGGCTTTCGGCCTCATAAACAAGGCCGTGATGAGCATCTTCAGACATAAATCTTTGCATCCTCCACATATTGCATCCCTGCGGCAGGAAGGGTGCATTCTTTCACACGTCCCGAGGTTGTTCATTTTCTTTCCCTTGTTCTCAAAGATGATTAAAAAATTTTAACCCGAAATTGTTTCCATAGTCTGTGGGTTATCAATCACATGATGTTGGGAGGCCACCTCTTTTCTCTGATCTTTTGCATGCCCATGTATCAAGCAAAGGTCCAGGTGAAAAGCAAGTCCTGTAGGCTTGCTGGATTTGGTTGGGACCACCCTTAAGAGACACACAAGGGGCGAGAGGTGGAGCTCAGCTGGTAGATTGCTACTAAACTTACATAAAACCCCCTTGATCCCGAGCACCACGTACTCTGAGCATGGTGGCACACGCCTGTAATCCCAGCATTTAGGAGATCGAGGCAGGAGGATCAGGAGTACAAGGTCATCCTCACCTACACAGCAAATTTCAAGTTGGCCTGGGCTACCTAAGACCCTGTCTCAAAAAAATAAAACTTTAAAAAATAATAGACAAAATTAAAAGATGCCTAAGGAATCAGAAGAGGCATGGATGAAAGAGGGATCCAACTGCCACTATCCTTGATTGGGCCGAGCTTGGAGAGGGACACGGAGAGGCCAGAGAACAGGCAAAGAAGGATATGAGGTAGAAACAGGAGGGTCCAGCCTGGGGTACCAGGAAATGGTTCCCAGAAACAGCAGCGTTTATAGGATGGAGGGAGAATACGCAGGCATTCCAGTAAGAGACAGAGAAAAGAGGGAGCCATCCACGACCTCCAAGGCCAGTCAGTGCAGGGCCGTGGAAGGGAGGACAGGAGGAGAGAGGCTGAGAGCTGGCAGGCCGCTGGCAGGCCGCTGGCAGGCCAGGTGTAACATGGGAAAGAAGCCCCTGAGGGCTGAGGCAGGGGTGTGCCCGGCTTGCAGAGAAGAGCAGAGGGAAATGAGAAGAGAGTAAACTCAAGAGCTGGGTGCCACAATGCCCATTTGTGGCCGTGGGGGTGCGGCCTGCCCAGATGTGCAGTGAGGGCATGTGACGGTCCCGTTCCTCATAACCGGCATGGCCAGCCAGGACGAGGAGGCTGCAGAGAAGAGGGTCAGCTGTGTCAGGGTTGGAAGGGAGAGAAGACAGGCCCCGCAACTGTCGTCTCTCATGTCGAATGAGACCTCTGCCACACTGGCCACCCAGCCAGATAGTCGGGGTACACACTCACCCACAGGGGTAGGTGCCCTTCCTGCTTGCCTGTGTGAAGGGTGGCCTTTTGAAATGCTGGCACTGGAGTCCACAGGTGATCTTCGAATGCAGCCCAGGTGGGAAAAGTCAGTCCCCCACCCCCACTTAGTAGATTCTGGCCTGAGGGGGACACTGGGGTACAGCTCAGGAGCCAGGATGGTACACCAGGCTCTAAGCTGGCCCTTCCACTGAAGGCCTTAACCCCATCACCATACTAGGGCGGCAAGGCACCCCATGTGAAGATGGGGAAATGAGGCAGGGACTCCTCTCCCAGGGCCACACAGCCAGCCCCTAAAAAAGGTGCTTCTCCCAGAGCCTATGGCCCACCCAGTTGAAGGCTCCCTCGGTTCATCTGATGCTGGTGGGAACCCCAAGGCAAAGACTAGGCCCAGAGAGATGTCTCAGTCAGTGAATGTCCGCTCCACAAGTGTGAGGACTTGGCTCCAATCACAGAGCCCATGTCAAAAGCTGCAGATGGTGGCACATTTGCTTCCCCCGCGGTGGGGAGGTGGAAATAGCCCTGGGGCCCGCTGGCTAGCCAACCCAGACTCTTCACTGATCTCCAGGCCAACAAGAGACCCTGTCTCAAAAAGCAAGATGGATGGCACCAGGGTTGATCTTCGGCCTCCACATGCACACATTTTAAAAAGGAGAGACAGAGACAGAAAGACAGAGACATAGGAGAAAGAGACAGAAGAGAAAGCGAGACATAGACAGACAGAGAGAGAGAGAGAGAGAGAGAGAGAGAGAGAGAGAGAGAGAGAGAGAGAGAGAGAGTGAATTAAGACTCCCCCTGCCACCACCACAAACACCAGTTTGCTGACCTCAGCTAATCAAACACAGCAGCTCCCTGCCTCAGTTTACCCATCTGTACATCGGGGTGTAAGATGTTGAGTTCACAAAGAGATGTGAGAATCACAGAGGATGTTTTGAACGAACACAGATGTGCAGGGCCTGGCGGGCGGTACCGGTGTCCTTATTAACGCCATTAATATCACAGCCAGGTGTGCATCTCCAGTCCACCAGGTCACGGGATAAAGAGCAGCGGATTGCTAATTTCCCCTCATGCTTGTCTGGCACTTGAAGCTCCTTAGGACCCTTCCAATCTGTTATCCTTTAGCCATCCCATAATCTGCCCTGGACTTGACACAGGGGTCACCTCTGTTGACACACAGGAGTCAGAATTGAACACAAGGAGTCAAATTCAGTGTCTCCTCCAGCCCAAGTGGAGTTGCCGTAGAGGGCTGGACACGGGCAGCCTTGCGGCACGGGGAAGACAGCGCCCATCAGACCTGCAGGTCCTGCTGTGCCTCTCTGAGTGATGCCCGCTCTGTGGACTTCGGTTTTCTCGGTTGTGAACAAATCTGAGAGCGTCTGAGAGAACACATTTGAATGTGCCTTACACAGATTCTGCCGTCTGATAGATACGGGCTTAGCCAAGGCTGTCCCCTTTCCTTGTTTTATTTATCCAGGGAAGCAGCGCTGAGACAGAGTCTATGTAGCCCAGCCTGACTTTGAACTCATCGTCCTCCGACTTCTGCTCCCAAGTGCTGCGGTTACAGGTTTGGAAGGGTGCCAGGCTGGGAGTGGGCTGGCCGGACTGTACAAGGCATTATTGACATATTGAAAACTTGGTCACTGTTTTCTGGAGGACCTGTCCCATCTTCTCCCCCTGCCACTAGCCCTGTTCCAGTCACACCCCGACACTTGCTGTGTTTGTCATTTTAATGTTCGTTTGCTGTTTTAATAAGTGTCTGCTCATAACTTATTGTAGCTTAATTTACCTGCCACTGGTAACGTCTTTATTGTTTTTGGCTTTTTGTGTTTTGAGATGGAGTTTCACTGTGTAGTCCCAGCTGGCTTAGAACCCCCTATATGGCTCAGGCTGGCCTTGGTATTGCAGCCATCCATCCCCCTGCTTCTGTCTCCCAAGTGCTGGGTTCTCTGTGCATGTTTAGTGAATGTCCAAGTATTTCACCCATTTATAAAACTGGACTCTTTGTCCATGGTATTCTGTTGTCCAAGTATTTCACCCATTTATAAAACCGGACCACCAGTGTCCACGTCCTTTCAAACACTCTTTCCACATCTATGGTCTTTTCACATTCTTACTTTTTCTAAGCGCAGAACTTCAACTCTCTCGCACACGTTACAATTTATTGATTGCTTTCTATTCCTAGATTGCTTGCTACGTTTTTTATTTTAAAGTTTTTTCACCCTGCATCTGTGGAGATGACCACACAATTTTATTTTTCAGTTTAGTTCCCGCATGGCACACCATTGACTGATTTTGAAGTGGTTTGCTAATCTTGCGTTTCTGGGATATGCCTCATTCGCTCATGATGTATTAGTGTTTAAAAGTATTTCATATAAACTTTCATTAAAGATTTTCATATCTATGTTTGTGGTATTAACCTGAATTTCTGTTAGGCTTTGAAGCATTTATCTTCTGGTAACAAGATTATTCTGTGGCTGAAAAATGAGAAGACTAGTCCCATGTCTATGCCAAGCTATTTTTAAAAACATTTTAATGTGTTGGTGTATATGGTGTGTATGTGTAGGCATGCATGTGTGTATGTGCTCATGTGTGTGTTTGGGTATGAGTGTCGACACAGGCCTGTGAAGGTCAGAGGACAACCTTATGTGTCTGTCCTCATTCTCCACCTTGTCTGAGGCAGGGCCTGTTCACAGCTGGACACTCCTGGCCACCCAGGCCTCTGACTCTTGGGGATGATCCTGTCTGTCTCCTCCCAGCTCACTGTAGGAATGCTGGGGTTACAGATGAGAACCCCCATTCCTTCAAGGAAATTCCCAGGACCACACCCAGGATGCCACTCTCTTCAAAACAACAACAATGGCCACTGTCTGGGTATGACCTAGCCTTCCTGTACCTGTGTGCCTTGGTCCCCTAGGAAGAGGATGCTTGAAGTGGGGAAGGGGCACAAAACCAAGGGCCAGCCAAGGAACCCTCTATCCCCTCCTGTCCTGGTCCCATCATCTTGAACTTCAGCTCCCTCATCCTCAGATGCCAAGCTGTTTCTTCAAAGCCAAGGGCAGGTATAAGGCCCAGGAGTTCTGAGCTTTGAAACCAGGGTACCAAACTCACATCGGCCTCATCCCACGGTTCTTGCATGGAAAGTATGCATGAAGTCCCTCACTGAATAACGGGGTTTTTCCCCCATGTATTGGTTCATTGTGTATGTGGGTGTGCATGTTCCACAGCGTGTGTGTAGAGGTCAGAGGACCACACAAGGGAATCTGTTCTCCTCCCTGTACTTTGTGGGTTCTGGGAATAGAACTCAGGTCACCAAGCAAGTGCCCTTATGCCCTGAGCCATCCCGACAACGCTGGGTATTGTTTTAACTTTGTCACTGTGAATAATAACATCTGTAGTCACCGCATGTCATCCTGACTCTGAGATTGTGTCACACAGTCAACTGCTAATTCTCACGGCATATGGAACAGACATCATAATGACACTCGGACACGTGGGAAACTGAGGCACAGAGATGTGGGCTAATTTGGGTGGCGCTCCAGAACAAGGAGACCAGCAAGGCTGCCCAGCTTCCGGCTCAGGGAGAACTGAGGCACCATGTCCGAAGTCCCTCAGCCAGCCCAGAGCAGAACCACTGAAGCTTGCTGGATCCCTGGAGTGGCCTCTCTGGCAAAGCTCCAGTGAATGGGAGAAGCTACGTTGTTCCCATGGAAACCTAACTACAGTGAAAAAGAAACCTGCACAGACAGCGTCAGGTGTGGCTGCAGGAGTCGCTGGGGTGGGACCCGCCTCTCACACAAGGTGCACAGCACTCTGGAGTTTACACACTCTTTCTTGTGTGCACTGTCTTTGCTCCAGCAACAAGCTGAGCAGGCATTACTATACCTGGTTTACAGATGAGGAACCTGAGGTTCCGAATAGTGACACCTGGCCCTCTGATTATCAAGCACTTCATGGATGCCCCAGACAGGGACATGAGATGGCTAGCCGAGTGGCCCGAGATGACCATCACAGGACCTGGCAGATCTCAACATCATTGGTCCAAAAGGTAGTCCTGAGTGGGGAACGGGGGGGGGGGGGGGGGGGGGCGGGAACATGAGCTCAGCTGGGCCCTCTGAACCAGAGCCTATGCTAAGGACCTGAATGAGGCAGGATGTGCAGGGAGCCCCAGGAAGCAATGACCTGGAGACCTCTCTCTTTGGCACTAGCTGGGACTGAACTGGGGCCCCAGGATCTCTCTCACCGGCAGTGGTATCTATCTGGAGCCAGGCAGAGGCCAGTGGCCTTTTTCTGTCCTTTGCCCCTTTGACGTGAGCTCAGAGCAAGGCCTGGATGGGACTGTCCTGGGAAACCTGGAATCGGAACTCCCAAGGCAATTGCCAAGACCGACTCAGGCCATGCACGGCAGCGGCAGCAGCAGAACAGACAGCCAAGGACATCCTCTGAGCCCGGTGCTCTGAGGCCTCTTGGGAGGTTCACAAGCATCAAACACGTGTCTGCCAGTTGTAGTGACCAGGTGGGCCAGGATGACAAGTGGGAACGGACCCAGGGCCAGCCGAGAGCTGTGGTTGTCCTGCTTCTGCCTGAGCAGTCCACAGGAGCATCCCCATCTGGTAGACAAACCAAGGATCTGAGATGCTGTGACTGGGCCAGGCACACAGCTGGCCAGAGGCAGGCCACCAACCCAAGCAGAATGGACTCACTCTTGCTCCCCCGCGCCCTGCTTAGTACCTCTCAGTGATGAAACGCTTTCCCCGGGTCAGACTGTCCACTGAACGCTTTCTGTTCATACTCCTTGGATTCCCATAATCAAGCCTTGAAAATCAGACTGTAGCCGAAAGGTTAGAGATGAGGGAATGGCACAGAAAGGCTAAGTGGCTTGCTGAGACTCACATAGATCAGAATGTTTGACAGCCCAGGAGGCAGGGGCCTGAGGTTGATGCGAGAAGCCGAGTCAGGCCAGCTGGGGAATGCACCAGCCATGAGAGACAAGTGGTTGAAACACAGTAGAGGGATAATCCTGGAGGACCTTCTAGAGGAGGCAGACTCTGCAGAACACACAGCACAGTCTCTGTGCTTGGCTCCCTCTACTCTGTTACTCTCAGGCCTCCAGAAGCTTAAAGGAAAATGCATGTTTCTGGTTGAGCATCCAAACCTGGCAGGTCAAGATCCTGTGTTTCCACGGCAACCGTATCCTAACAGCATCCAATAAGGACATTATTTGGCTGCTAGTAAGCACACAGGATCTTTTGATTTTTGCCGAAGGTACTGAGAGTCTCCCTCCCTCCCTCCCCCTCTTTAAGAGCCTCTCTTTCTCCTTGGGAAAATAGATGCTGCCCCACCAAAACATGGGGGGATGGAAAGAAGGGAAGTCCTTATACAGAAGAGGAATAAATGGGGGGGTATCCACACTAGCAAGAGCAGAGGTGCCCAGTTAGTGCTTAGATAACAGGAATATCTTCATTTTCCAGAGCAAAAAAAAAAGTAATTGCTCACTAATGGTGCAATTCAGAAATTAATTTATGCTACCATCTCCAATATGTCATCATTAATCAGCGGGCCGTGGGTGGTGGGAGGAGGTGTTCACTAGGGTCTGCTGTGTTCAGGGTTTGACCCGTATTTGATGGAGAGTTCCATGCTGTGGAGGGAGCACTCAGCTGGGACTTGGGTGGCTCTAGGTCACTGCTTGTCTGAGTGTTGACCAGGGCTTACCTTGAGCAGAGCTCTCCTGGCTGGCTCTCCCGGCACTGCCCAGTCCATCCGTGCACAATGCTCGCATAGGCAAGATCCTGGCTGTAGCAGCCATGACAGCTCCAAGCCCCTCAGTTCTGCCCACTGTCCCCAGGTGTGGTCTCTGGGGCTCGGGGGAGCACTTGATTTTCCAAGGCGTGAACCTTCAGGGAGATCTCCATAGTCCTAGCCCTGCTAAACACCACCCCACGCGTGGTTCAGCTCCTACATGGACTCTCTGGGCTAGCCAGGAGGAGGCAGAAGGTTCACAAGGGAAGGTTCACCTCACCCACCCTCTGTACCTCCAAAACCTAGAACTACAAACTGGTCTTCAGTGGGCGCTTAATAATTGCTTGTTGTGTGAATAACAGTTTGTTGTTTGGCTACTAGAATGTGTAGAATCAGCCAAATAGGAGGGTCCCACGATAACGGGCCAAGAGCCCGGGTGGGTTTGACCTGTAGGGAATGGAGGGCAGAAGGGAAAGGGCCGAAGGGGTCAAAGGTCAGGTTGGGGTCTATGGAAAAGACAT
The DNA here is from genome assembly GCF_007827085.1 of Peromyscus californicus insignis. NCBI lineage: Eukaryota > Metazoa > Chordata > Mammalia > Rodentia > Cricetidae > Peromyscus > Peromyscus californicus. Next base: position 25,610,676 of record NW_026294491.1, on the reverse strand, counting down.
GCCCTGGTAGGCCACCAGGAGCTGGAGCACAAAAGCACAAGAGGGTCACTTCAGGCTGGTGGTGCCAGTCCCGCTCAACGTGTCTCAACATACTGACCATCTCAGGGACTCCTCCCCAGAACCCACAAAGCCAGCTACCATTGGTACCAACCATGTCCCTCCCAGCTCTAACTAAATACCTGAGAGAAATAATTTAGTGAGAGGGTGGGAGGTTTTCTAAGATTTGTTTTAGTGTGCAGACGTGTGTGCACATGCGCAAATGTGCCTACAAAAGCCAGAAAGGGGCATTGGACCCCCTGAAGCTGGAGCTGCAGGCACCTGTGAGCTCTGTGAACCAAAAATGAGTTCTCCACAAGAGCTGAGAGCGCCCCTAACCACTGAGCTATCACTCCAGCCCCAGGAATTCTTTAGCTCACCGTTTCAGAGAGGGATGGGAGGGGATGGGATGGGAGCAGCATGGAGCCCCCAAGGAAAGACCCCCCCCCAGTGATCCACTTTTCCTCCACAGGGTCCCACCCCCAGCTTTCACTGCCTCCCGGTATCCCACGGTGCTCTAACCCTTTCAAGGGACCGCTCCACTCATTAGGTCAGAGCCTCTGGGAAGCTAATCGTCTCTGGGGATGTCTTCACGGATACCCCCAAGCATGGGCTTCATGATCCAGGCATCTCTCAGTCCAGCTGAGTTGTTGACAATAAAAAAAAAAAAAAAATCAGCATCACACTATTGCTCCCTGTTTCACAGGTGAGAGGTGGTTAAGGGACACCCTGGTACAAGAGCCAGTTATGACACCAGACATTGTCACTCCAAGCACCTGCATGTCCACATTCCGCAGCATCCACAGTGACCAGTGAGCTGCTAGGCAGGAGGTATAGGCGGGACTTCTGGACAGACAGAGGAAGTAGGAGATGAATCCAGCCAGGGGTGCAGGAGAGGCCAAGATGCAGAATGAGTCAGACACACAAAAAGGGAGAGAGGTAAAAGTCACACAGTAGAATGCAGATTAATAATAATAATAATTATATATATATATATATATATATATATATATGGGTTAATTTAAGTTATAAGAGCTTGTGGAACAAGCCTCAGCTAAGGCCAAGCTTTCATAATTAATAATAAGTCTCCGTGTCGGTAGTTGGTACCCGGCGGTGGAGAAGAAACTCTGACTACACCCACCCGAATCTCTCCTGCTGTTGGCGAGGAACTGCAGAGGCATGGAGGAGAGACGTAGCATTCGGTATGGTTTCCCTGACGACACCAACTGCCCACAGCCATTCTTACCCATGACAAATAGTAATTATAATCCTTGATGCCAATGGACACTCACAGCCGTTCTCCATACCCCGGGCAGGGGGAGGCAGAGGACAGGCAGAGTCATACAAGCTTCAAAGGCTGGAGAGCCGTGTCTAGGTTCCAGCTCTTCCCCACCCCTGTCCCCTCATCAGTTAAACAAGAGTTCAATGTGCCAGGCTTCGTGGAAAGACTCCTGCTAGAGGAAGCAGGTGAGGCTGCGTCCATCACTTCAGGCTAGTGAGTCTCTTGGTTTACGGCCCCCACCCTCCCACCACACTGACCTCCAGTGGGCACTGAGTCATCTCACCAAGCTGTGATGGCACAGGCCTATTACATGACCGATTCATCACCTGCCCAGGGCTACAGATGTCGTCAGCTCAGAACGGCCCCTCAGGTTACAGCTGCCTCCCTCAGCACCTGCTCGGGCTGTAATCACAACCATGCTCCACATAGGCAGCCACACGCACACACCTACTTAAGCCAAAAACACAGATGCACACACCTGTTCACAGAGCTACGGCTGCCCTGGGACAGCCATGAAAGATGACCTATCAGTGCATCTTCTAATGACGCTCAACCCTGGGGGAGGGGGAGTTGGTGAAAGTAAGCGGGAATATCACCTGGGCCGACCCCAGTGTCATCTGCCTAGGCACCCTTTCACATTACACAGTTCCTCATCCTTCCGTCCTCCCCAGGGGTGCTCCTTCAACAATGAGACTTGGCAGTGAGGGACCTGAGGGGAGAACTCAGTGGATAGGAAGCTAGGCACCACAGAGACCCACAGCAGACCGGGGGGCGGGGTGAGTATGTTAGGAGCTTGCGCCACTGTAGTCTGTGAGGTAGCCAGGCTTCACTCCCTGGAGACTGAGTCTCCAATCCAGTGTGCTGGTCCTACTGAGACTCCCACAGTGGTCCTCCTCCTGAGGAAGCTGCCATTTTAGAGCGTGAAGTTCTCACCTCAGAGTTCAAATTCTCTGCAGCATAGCCTCAGAAGGGAGGTGACTTTGAGAAATTCAGGAACTTTTGGTCTCCATCAAGCACAAAGCAAAGGAAACAGCTCACTTCCCCTGGGTCAAGGCCAGCTCCAAGTTGTGGGTGGGGGGGGGGGGAATGTGTCACCAACTCATGTAACAATTGTAAGCAGTTGCCCGGGAGATACTGTCCTCATCTGTGCCATGGAGGAGGAAGGAAGGACAGTAGGTGATCTTTGTGAGTCCTGCTTCAGAGCCCAGCCACACATGTGGTGGCCTCAGAACAAGGGCAGGAGTGCTGTACACATTATCCTGTTCTGAGGTCTGGAGCTGTAATTTCACAGCAAGGCTGCTGATTGTCCTCCAACCATTCACATTCATCAGTGCCCAGCCTCATTCTGGCAACAACTGGGAACCACTGGGGAACCAGAGCAATCTCAGGCACGGCATGGTCCCCACCCTGTCTCCAGAAGAAGACAAAACACACAAGACTGATTGATGGGCGTGGTTGGGTTGGGTTTGACCTATTACGTGATTTGCATAAAGCAGCCCACCGCTTCCTGGGAGAGGCTGGGAGTTTCTGAGCCCACAGAGCTAGAGGGAATTGGTGGGGGGAGAAAAGCCCTTTCTCTGTCCCCTGAAGCAGGTGATGTGGCCCTGGGGTAGGGATGAGAGCTGGAAGCAGAGAGAACAGCCCACACAGTTATAAGGATTGTGGGTAAAGCAGCCCAAGCCGGTCCCAAACAAGTATCTCGTCTCTGGCCACACTGATGGGGACATGTTGGGTTGTGGACCACCTGAAAAAGCCAAGGACCCACAAAAGCTCCTCCCAGAACACAAGGTCATTGGGAACCTGGTATGTGAGGCATCAGTGATGAGAACAGAGAAACTCCTGAAACCTGAGTGACCAGAAACCCCCCCTCCCTCTCCCTGTGACCCCCTCTGTCTCCCTTCCCCTAATTCCAGAGAGCTCAGAAGCAAAAAAAAAAAAGGGAAAAAATGCACAAGGCCAGCAAAGAAGACCCACCCTCCACTCAGGGGTCAGACACACAACATGTCTGGAAAATGGGATGGAAATGTGGGCTGACCCTGAAAGTAAGACCCAATACAGAGGACAACAAATAGATCAGAAAAGACGTAGCCAGTCCAGGAGGCTGAGAGACAAGGAGACCGGAGAGGACAGGAGAGGAATCCTGTCCCATGTGCATCCCACCAAGGCTACCCCCTCTGTGTTAGAGAATTCCCCTGGGTGCCCGAACAAACAGTACTAAGAAACTCAGTGGGTTTGCACAGCTAAAGTTTACTTCTCAATCCAGCCAATGTAGCGCACACTTGTGATCAACACTGGGGGAGGCCTGAGGCAGAGGGATTGTGAATTCAAGTCTGGTTTGGGTCATACAGCAAGACCCTGTCGCAACAAAACCAAACCAAAATATATTTCCCCTTCATGTAAAATCTGACCACATCAGGCAGCTTTCTTGGCTGGGTCTCTAGAAAGCAGTGACTCAGGGATCCAGGTTCCTTCCATCATCTTGAAGCTTCAAGATGACGCTGGCATCAGCCAGGTGTCAGTCTGGGAAAAATCTCCCAGAGGCTTATTCACCTAACACCAGGAATACCACACATACCTCCTGCTTATGTTCTATTGGCTGGAAAGAGTCAGAGGACCAAGTTAAGACTTCAGTTCGGCTGGGAATTATACAGAATGATTACTAGCAGTCATGGTGCTGTATCCTGCCAAGCTTATCAGCGGCTGCCTGTGAGCTAGGGGCTGTGCAGGCCCTGGGAAAACCACGGGAAAGGGAGGACCCAGGGCTTGTCCCCAGCAGAGATATGTCTGTGGTGCACTAGGCAAATAAGTCAGAATAACATGACCTCAGCCTACACGGGAAGTGCAGAGAAACCCAGGTGAGGAACTCCTGAGCTCAGGTGAGGTAGGAGAAGTTTCCTCCTAGGCATGCAGGACAAAAGAAGCACCCGGGAGCCTTTGGCTCATCTGGGTGCTCAGAGCTCTTTCCCTCAACCAGTCCAGATAGGGTCTGCCTGTGGAAAGTCCCCATTCATTCATCCCATTCTTCAAGCTCAGCAGGTTAGGAGAGATGACCCATGTGCTCTATGACTTTGGACAAGTCAGTAAAAGTCAGCCCACTGATTCCCTCCCCCACCCAGGCCTTGACTTCCTACTGCTTGAATAAAGCAATTAGAAAGTTCCAGAAGGCCCTGTAACTCTAGTCTATGACTGATCAACCAGAAGCCCCTCCTTTCTATATCTCACCTGCTCAGTAGAGCAAGGCAAGCTGGACTGAGGAAGGAGAGGGAAGGCTGGGCTGGGACCAGGTGCTCTCAGGAGGACAGGGGTAGCAGGAGAAGCAGTTTGTCCCCCACCTTTCAACCCAAGCTTGTCACTAATGAAGCCTGTCTGTGGAGTAATTAGCCTCAATCATAGTCCACATTAGGCAGACACAGCCTCAGTATGGTGGTGGCAGTTCTGGGGACGTGGAGCCCAGGGCTTTGAACACTACATTACAGCAGAGGATGTGTCCTAATGTCATTTAATTACCCCTAGACAGCCTCAGATGTAATTGAGCCTAAATGCACTGGCAGGAGAGGAGGTTGATGTGTGGGTAATGATGGCACTTTGCAAGACAAAGCTGGCCTCAGTAGGCAGGGGCAGGAGTAGGAAGCAGAAAGCTGAGGTAGCATCCAGGCCAGCGCCCCTTCATTCCCCGAACCTAGAAGGTCTTGACCCTAGGTTGACCAGATGTCTTCATATATCTACCTAAATCAGTAGGAAATTGGGGGGCAAGTCCTTGCCTTAGCCCTCTCATCTAGAGATCAGTTTCCCTCTTTGTGCTTCCATTTTGTTCCCCAAGAATGGCAGATAACATGGACTGGGGGTCAGTGGGTAGAAAGCCTTTCATGGTTGTCCTTTCCTGTAATTCTAGCACTGGGATGTGGAGAGAGGAGAACCAGAAGTTCAAGGCCAGCATCAGCTGCATACAGAATTCAAGGCCAGCCTGGTCCACATGAGACTATCTCCAAAAACCAACAATAACAAAAGTCCTGCTTTACTAGTAGAGAGATGGGAAGGGTCTGCAGGTGGAAGTCGGGCAAGGGCAGTTTCAAGGGTCAGTGGTCAAGGAAATAGAGGTGAGCAGTCCTCAGGGATGCTGTCTGAGATGAGGAGGAAGTACTCTGTGCTATGAATCTGAGCCCTGAGCTCAGGGTAGACTCTACAGATGGCTGCCGCCGTACAGCGCCCTCTGGAGGCCCGAGAGCCAGCAATACAGCAACCTGGGATGCATGGAAGACTCTCCAGGGAAGAAGCACATTGGCCTCACTTGAGTGATCCCAGCTCCTAGCATGGAGCCTAAGGGGATATTCTGTGGCATGAGTATGTGACTGGAGGCCATTCACTCATGGGTCACCTCAACATGTTCCCCTCTGGACTTCAGTGTCTTCCCAGGGACATGGAGCCTTTGAGGCACAGCTCATTTTCCAGGGTGGGGATGGCAGGAGCAGGTAAGCCCCAGACAAGTGGTGGGGGGCAGCTCCACATGGGGCCTACTTTCTGTCTTGTCTCTTGAGTGAAGTCTCACATACCATCTCAATCCAGACTGACCTCCTGAACCATAAGAAGCAAGGGTTCTCTTTCAAACCCTGTCTCTTTCTTAGACCTGCCATGGCCCCTCTGTGGATGCGGCCATCTCTAGCTACGGTGATTCTGACATCAGGGATGGCCACTATGGGGGGGCTAGCTGTTGGGGGGTGTCCCTGATTAATCACGGTGTGGGGACATGATCTCACGTGGTGACGGAGCAGAACTCAGGGTGGGGAGTTGGCCCACACCAAATTCAGAAGGCCAAGCAGCAGCACGTACTACCGCAAAAGACCTTCATGCACTTGAAACCTATAGATTAGCCAGTAAGAGGGAAAGGCTTTGGACGACAAGCCACCTTCTCGGGGCATGTGCTCGTGGGTAGGAGAGGTGGCCAGAGACCTCAGGCTACCAGGCAAAGAACAAACAGGGCAGATAAGGGGGTGCATCTTTAATGGCAGTCCAGAAGTGGGGACTCTACCATCCCTTCTACCACGCCTGACCACAGCAATGTAGTGAAGGCTCTTGGGCATATTCTTCCCTCCCTCTGGACCTCATAGGATCTTTTCAGGAATCTCTATCCATGACTTGCTGTGTGACTTTGGCTAATTCAATAACTCCCTCTTGGTCTGCACAAGGACAACAAGCCATTTGAACCAGGAAGTTGCTATACACTTCTAACTTTGACATCCATTCTGCTGGTCACACAAATGGGACACTGAGAGGTGCTTGCTCCCCTGGGGGTCCTTGTCCCTCTGTCCCAGAGTTCCCATGTTCCCCCGCTAAGGGCCCAGCAGTGACTGGGATCCACAGTGACATTGAGGGACATGCAGCTCTCTATCCTGCCCAATGGGCCATGTGCCAACACCTGCCTCCCTCCCCAGGGCCATCTGTCACTGTCTTGACATGTTGGTAGGGAGATGGCTTCATTAGCTCCCCCTGAGCCATCCATCCTTGGATGCAGAGAAAAATGAAGCCCTCCTGTGTCCCCCCCCCCCCCCGTATCAGCCCAGAGAGCTCAGAATTCTCAGGGCTCAGGGGCATCTCTGTTCTCTGCACAATTCCTCCACCCAAGGGCATAGGAGGAGAGACGCCTCACCTCTGTCACCATGCCCAAAGCACCCACTGTTAGGGGAGTCACTGAGTTAGTTCAGCCTCCATGTGTCTATTAGAATGCACACAGCCCTGGAGGGAGGAAGAATTGCATAAGCTTGGGGCCAGAAGACAAGGTGGTCCTACCCCTGCCATGGGACCTGGGTGACTACCTTCCCCTTCACAGGGGAGCCTCAGTTTCTACATTTTCTAAATGAAAGACTATCTAGAATCATAAAAAAGGAAACAACTGCCGGGCGGTGGTGGCGCACGCCTTTAATCCCAGCACTCGGGAGGCAGAGCCAGGCGGATCTCTGTGAGTTCGAGGCCAGCCTGGTCTCCAAAGCGAGTTCCAGGAAAGGCGCAAAGCTACACAGAGAAACCCTGTCTCGAAAAACCAAAAAAAAAAAAAAAAAGGAAACAACTAATCAAGTCTGATCATGACTTGAAGTCCTTTTTTTTTTTGTCTCAAGACAAGGTCTCCCCGTGCAGCCCGGATTGGCCTGGAATTCACAATGTAGACAAGGCTGACTTTGAACTTTCAGAGGTCTGCCTCCTCAGTTCTGAGATTAAAGGTGCACATGGCCTGGCATGGCCTCCTGAAGAGCTACAGAAGACACAAGCCTGGGCTCAAAACCCTAGCATAAGAAGCTAGAAACGGCCGGGCGGTGGTGGCGCACGCCTTTAATCCCAGCACTCGGGAGGCAGAGGCAGGCGGATCTCTGTGAGCTCGAGGCCAGCCTGGTCTCCAAAGCAAGTACCAGGAAAGGCGCAAAGCTACACAGAGAAACCCTGTCTCGAAAAACCAAAAAATAAAAAAAAAGCTAGAAACAAGGGTAAGGTGAAGCCTCTGTTGCCCGCCCATTGAAGAGCCCAGAGGGTCCATTCAATCGGAGATCAGAAGTGGAGAATTCTAGAAGGGAGCAGGGCAGTGGGGATGATGAAGGACCAAGGAGCATGTCTGAGACCAGGGTGAAGGCTCTCTTGACTAGAATGAGAACTGCACGAGAGGCTGGAAGTGGCCACAGAGCGCGTTCAGAGCCTGGCTACAGAATCCATACCTTGTTCTTCTAAGCAGAGAAAAACTGTTAAGAGCTCTGTGGAGCAGAACAGTCTTGAGCCTGAGAGTCCCGAGAGAACACCTAATCCAGCCCTTCACATCACAGGTGGAAACCCGAGACCCAGCAGGAGGACGGAACGTGCTGAAAGCCAGCCGTAAGAACCACCGCTAGACACAGTAAGCTTAAGCCACTGTCTCCTCCATGTCAGAAGTAATTATATGCCCAGCCACTCCAGCCTGGGGACAGTAGATCCCTTTGACAGTACACAGGCTGTGAACAGCTCCTCTTGGAGCTACAGGAGCAGTGGGGAGGTGCGTGGGGGCGGGAGGGGGAGGTGTCGATGTCAGCACCAAAGCTCATGGACAGTTCCAGGCCCAAGGCATCTCTCCCAGTGAGATATTTAGATCTTTGCAGATGTATGCAAACTATGGACACCAGTCTCCTAGTTTGAGCCCTGGAAGGGGAGCAACTTGGAGAGGGTGGTATGTTGACTTCTGTTATCAGTGGGCCCAGATGTAAAATGAATGCCTGTGATAGTTCTCCATCGCTAATAATAAGTGGCCTGATTTGTCAAACAGGGACAAAATCAAAGATGTCAATTAAGAAGAGGGAAAAAAAAAGAAAAAGCAAAAGCCCAGCTGTGCTTCTGCTGTGCAGATGCTTGCTGGAGAAACAGGCTACAGAACTTGAGACCTGCACGACCTCACCCCTCCCATCCCACTCACACCTTCTTCCCCGCCCCCCCCCCCCCCTTACCACGCCAGCCTCTCCTTTGTCTCCATCTCACTATCTCTCCCTTCAGGTCTGGTCCCCACATCTTACTACACTTTGCCCCTCTACCCCTTTGTCCCATTCTCTCCTCCGTCTTTCCTCTTCTCCCTCTCTCCTACTCCACTGAACTGCCTATCTGTCTCCTTTTGGCTTACCAGTCCCCTCTCCCCCACACCAATTCCCTCTTCTCTCCTCCCCAGATGCTCCTTTTCTCAACTGCTGGTTGCTCCGGCCAGTGCCGTTCCAGACTGGCCTCTTTCCATCATCTCAGATCATAAAGCATAGCCAGAGTCTGTTTCAGAGTAAACAGACGTAAACCGTGGAAGGGAAACTGAGAGACTCAACACTGGAGCTTAAGTCACAAGCCAAGCCAATCTCTGAGGGGTTTCCCTTTGGAAAAGAAATAAAATCCCATCCTAGAAAACCCGCTGGACCAAACCTCTGCCGCCCATACTTGTCACCTGCACCTAAATCTAGGCAAGGACTTCTCAGCTCAGTCCTTCTTTTCCTGGCCCCACACTAGTCATACCTGGGCCTGGAACCTCCAGTGCAGATCTCTCCCTCACAGCTGAGGGCTCTAAGCAGCACCAATGATCCTCACCCTGCCTCTGGGGTCGCTTCCATTGAAAAAAATCACAGGGAGACAGGCCCCTAGCATGGAAACTAGCCCCAGAAGCCATTGCGCTGTAAGTGTGATCCCAGAAGCGGGGAGGGGACAAAGAGGTGCTGCCTAGTGGCATCATGGGAAATTGTCAGCCTGTTCTGGAGAACATAACCCCCACCCCCAGACATCCCAAGTTGGGGGTGTACTCTTTCCTGTCTCTGCCCTGCCAGGGCCATGGCTTTCCCTCTCCCATAAAGAGTGAAAATGGCTCATGGTTATGGGACTCAGGCACCAGGACTGCTTGCGCATGTGTGAGCCCCAGGCCCATCACCTCACCAGCCCACCACAATTTCACACTGCAGAACATTGACTGGCCATCGGTAAGCACATGCTAAGATGTCCCCACATCCCTTAGGAGATGGAGAAATTGTTCCCACTGGTTTTAGGATGAGCACCCACTTCCTGGTTCCTCCATCTCTCCATCCCTGGGACACCCCTTGCTCATGTCTCAGAGCGGGACTTTAGGCTTCCCCTCCAAAGATCCTACTTCCCCATGTACTCTTCCTTCTGATGCTCAGCCTGAGCTGTCCTGGGCAAGACATAGTACCACATGGCTTCTCAAGTGGACGTGCCACCTGGACCCTTTGGAAGAGCCCCAGGGTATAGCGATCATCATCTGACTCTAGTCCCAAGTCTGTCACTTGTGAAGACTTCAGATGGTGAGCTCTCGTTTTCAAAACCATCCTACATCCATAATCTTAAATTGGGCCCTCACAATAGCCCTGGGAAGCCATGGACAGAACACAGTGTTATCTCAAATTCCAAACAAGAAACAGAGAGTCCGAAATTGAATCCCAACTCCTTGTCTTGAAATCCTTTTTCTGTTCCATGTCTTTGGGGCCTGTTTTGAGGTTAACCTGGGGGTCACACAATGCTGAGCAAGAGATGCTTGAAGTTCAAGTTTATATACCATGTCTGTGTTATCTGGGGGTGGAGCCTTTGGGAGATAATTAGAATACCTGAAGACATGAAAAGTGGGGCCTAAAGGACAACATGGTGCTTTTAATGTGAGAAGAGAGGTCCTGGGCAACGTGTTAGTTCTGTCTCACCAGGTGACGCCCCCATCATGCTACAATGCATCATGTCACCAAGTGTTCATGACAGGCTTTTGGATTTCCCAGCTTCCAGAACCATGACCTAAACAAACCTCTAGTCTTTATAAATAATCCAGCCTGTAGTGTTTTGTTACAGCACCAGAAAACTGACCCAGAGGCCGGTATCATAAAGAGGTGATTGTCGCAGCCGCTGCCAATGCCCACAGGTCTGTAGACACTCGATGGTGCCTCAGTTGGATCTCAAGGAGTCCAGGAGTCTATGGGTTAACTCTGACCAACAGCAGAAGCTGTGGGAAATGGCTAGGATGACAATCCAATGGCACTTTCTACAAACCTGCATCTTGCCCCTTTTGACACTTGCAAAACTCATGTGTGTCCATCCATAGGCACGCATGTGACAGAGGTGTGCCTGTGGGGTCAGAGGACAACTGGCAGGGGTCACTTCTCTCTCCCTACCTTGTGGGTTCTAGGGTTTGAGCTCAGGTCCCCAAGCCTGGCAGCAAGTCCCTTTACCTGGAACATTTCTTGCCTTTCATGCCTCAACTCAACTTCCTACAAGGAAGGTCACTGCCAACCCCTCCAAGAAAAACTTACTCCTTCCTCCCTGGAAAAGCTCCCAGCTCACCTGAGACAGCCTCTGTCCGTCTGTGTGACCCACTGCGGGGCCTTCTGGGTCTCCTCTCCCACAAAATGGTAAGCTCCTTAGGGTGACAGTCAGTCTGTCTCGCCTTTGGTTGTCAAGGTCTGTGTAGCTCGGGGGTCACACATGTGTACATGTGGAGACCTCAACCTCGAGGTATTGCTTGGGAGCCATTCACCTTGGTTTCTGAGACAAGGCCTCTCACTGGGACCTGAGATTTGCCCGCTGGGCTATGCTGCCTGGCCATGGAGCTCTACTAATCCACCGGCCCTGCTTCCCCAGTGTTGGGGTTACATGTGTATATGCCACACCTGGCTTTTTTACATCCAACTCAGGTCCCTTACCTTTCCTTCGCCAACCGAGCCATCTTCCTAGCCCAGGCTTTCTCTTTGCGTGGTCAGGACAACTCCCTAAGAGCTGTATCTTGTCTTTGCTAAGGTGGGAGGAGGCAGCACTTAGGGGCCTCTCGCATGGGCATGCTGGGCTCTGGTCTGGTCTTGGGGTCTTTCCCCCACGCTCCAACAGTTGAGCTCGTTGAGTTCAGTGGCTGTGTGTGGTGGTCTGAAAGAAAATGCCCCCCAAAGGGAGTGGCACTTTCAGAAGGTGTGGCCTTGTTGGAGGAAGTGTGTCACTGTGGGGGCGGGCTTTGAGGTCTTTTTCTCAAGCTTCACTTCGTGTGACAGTCAATCCACTTCCTGTTGCCTGCAAGAGGTAGGACACTTGGCTATTTCTCCAGCACCATGCCTACCTACACGCCGCCGTGTTCCCCGCCATGATGGACTGAACCTCTGAACTGCAGGCGAGCCGCCATAATTAAATGTTTTCCTATATAAGAATTGCTGTGATCATGGTGTCTCTTCACAGCAATAGTAACCTTCAGACACTGTGATTTCTTCCCCTCCACCTACACCCGAGTCCTCTGTGCACCCACTTTGTCCCACGTGACTAGTGGAGACAAACACTGGGTTTGAGCACAACCGGATGTGGGCCCTTGAGCAAGGACAGGAGCTTTGGTAACATGGCCAGGGCCAGGGATCGTCAGGCAAGATCTCCTCCAGGGCCCACAGTCTGAGTACCAGAACGCTGAGTACCACAGACCTGGCAGTGAACCCAGATCATCCCTGTTCCATCCTGGCCCCTCCCCACAGCGTCTCCCGCCCCTCCCCACCCCCCAGAAGGGTTCTATTAATAACTTGTGATACCATTAGCTTTTGCTGTCACCAGCACCGACAACTCGGAGCTGTCTGCAAAGACACAATGAATGAGAACTCTTAATTAACACCTCCCTTAACGAAATAAATTAATTTTATGCAGTCATGATGTCAGCGATGTGACTTGCAGAGATGGCTGAGGCAACTTGGACCCACCTGGCAGGGCCTCAGGGTGGTGTACCAGGCTGGCTGGCTCTGTCAGGAGCCTGGGAGCACAAGGCATGAGTGTGGCCGCTCAGGCCAGCCTGGGGACGTCACAGTAGAGGACCAACCAGAGCAGAGGTTGGGGACAAATGGGAGCTTCTTCCAGCTCTGCCTATGACTCCTGAACCACCTTGGGCAGTTCTTCTCAATGCCTCTGTTTCCCCTCTGGAAAATGGGCTCCATCGCTTATCATACTATGTCTCAAGATTGTGAAGAAGATTTAAAAAAAAAAAAGTGGGATAGGAAGGGGTTCAATATACTGTGGAGTGCTGTGCACAAGTAAGTGAGAGACCGTGGCAACCACTTTCTCCTGCCGTCAAAGGGAGAAGGGCCCTGCGTTTTCCTTGTCACACACGGATGAGACGAGATGGTCCCTGGAAGCCCCGAGTTTCTCTAAGGATACCCCAAAGACAAAGGGGACGTATCTGTGACCTTGACCCTCAGAAAGCCACTCTGCTGACAGGTGCTTGCTACAAATGAGGTCCTCACCGTGGCTACCTTCCATCCAGCCCTTCGAAGGGAAAATCTACTCTTGTCTGAAGCTGAAAGAGCCTCAGTCCAGCCCAGTCCTTTCCAAGTTCAGGACCCGGGTTCACCCCACCTATTACCCTTAAGCCCTGGACAACCTCCACCCATCAGCTCCAAGGTCAGTTCATGGGCAGGACTCACCCTGGGAGAGGCGGAGGCCCTGCTTCCCCAGAGTTCATGCTGTCCTCCTAAAAAAGGGAGTGTCCTCCTTCCCAGAGCCTTCTCGGCATTTAGCCATTACTAGCCACTCTTCCCAGTTAGTACCATCCCCAGGCATCTGTGAACAGAGATATCTAACAACTCCCCTTGGATCACACAGCATAGCTGTGACCAAGAAATGTCTGAGATAGCCAAGCAGAGACCTTGGGGCTAGGAGGAGTACTGTTCTTATATCCCTGTTCTCACTTTCCTGGGCTAGGGGTGCAGCGGTGGCTAATTCATTCTCTCATCCAGCCACTCCAACATTTCCTGCATACCCACAGCCGGCCAAGACCACAGGGGTCAGAGACTGACAAAACAGTCATGGTACCTGCTCTGCTGTGCACATAGGCTGGGAAGAGAGAGAGACTGCTCCTTGGTAACTGCAGTAAGCATTCCACAGTAGCTGCCTCCCTCCCCCTCTGACACACGCACAAGCTCCGGGCTGGCAAAGTGAGGGCATGCCCTGGAAGGAGCTGTAATGGGCCCAGTGGGGAGGGATGGGATCACTCTGTCCATCTGCACCGCTACCCAAAGAGAGGCATCGTTGGTGGCTATGGGAACACCGAGTGCTGCATTAGTAACCCAGTCCACGGGGGCAGAGGAAAGCAGTGATGTCACCCCGTCCCCAAGCCCACAGCTGACCCACGGTGACCTCACCTAGAACCCCACATCTCTGCAGCCACAGTGGAATGGCTAGACAAAAGCCAGACCAGGGTGGCAGCCCCTAAACTTTCCCACGTGTGAGCCCACAGTCCAGAGTCCCCTGGCTTGTGACATCAGCAGATCACAGACCCTTCCAGCTTGGCTCCTTGAAATAATGGAGCCTTGATCTCATGCTCCTTTTGAAGAACTTGCCCTGTTCAGCTCACTGATTTCCCAGAAGCCTCCTCATCCCCTCAAACTGAAGTCACCCCAAGAATTTCAGAGGCAGGAGGCAATAGACCCTTGTTGCTCTCCCCATTTCCCATGAGCAGCTGTGTGGCCTTGGCCAAGATCCTGACCTCAGAGCCCCTAGCGCCTCCTCTAAGAACTATGACAGCCTACAGGACCATCTCACAGGGCTGTAGCACCCTTAGCTGTTCCTGGAGTGGGGACACAGCCTGACTCTCACAACGGAGATCTTAGGTACATCGTCACATCGAAAGTTTCTTTGCCCAGATCCCACACAGCTCTTCTTCTGGCTGACTTCAGGCTTCTGCTGGAGGATGGAACACTTCTCTACTCAGAGAAGGCTGTGTAGGCTAGTTCTGTGCCTTCCTGGGCCAACTTCATGTCCCAAAGACCTACCTAGTCCTGGTGACTCCCACACCTGTGACCAGCACCCAAGCTGAGCATCACATTCTCTGGGCTTTTAAATGTGGACATCTTGGTAAAAGCAAACCTGAGGACCAGGTCAGCACAAGGTGTCCCTTCCCATTTCCCCACATTCCACTGTCTTCCAGCCCCTTCCCTCACACATGAGCTCTCCTGATGTCTAGAACCTCCAAGCTCTACTCACAAGGCACTAAAAGACATCACATCCCCAAGGAGCGTTCCATCTCCTGGCTCTGTAGATCGAGAACTACAACTACTGATCTGAACTTCTCCAAAGACTGACTTCCTACAACAGAATTGTGGACATCAAGGTGTTATAGAGACACCTTCCAGGCACACAAGCCCAGGCTGCCCAACTCCTACTGCAGTGAGATTTTTCCTACTGAGACAAAAGACGAATGTTCTGGAGTCTCAGCTTGCTCTTAGACAGGACACTGTGGCTTTAAGAAGCTCTGGGTTGGAGTGTGAGTGGAGAGCATTGATTTGGGGGTGGGGGGTCCTTCTGGAGATTTGGATCAATGTGGCAATCACCCGGCAAGGTGGGACAAGGCCGCTGGGCTGCAAGCTCCTCTGTACCCCAAACTGCTCTTGCCTTTCCTGGAAGAGGACTCTACTGTGTCAAGAGACTCATCCTGTACCCTAGGTCTCTTGTGACAGGCTCTTGAGAGGTCCAGGGCCTTGTCAACAAGGCAGGGCCACAGACTAGGCTTGGCTTAGTGGCAGGATGCCAATTTTCTGGACTCTCAATGGCCTGAAGATCAGTAAAGTGAGGGCAGAGAGGTGTCCATCATGGCCTGCGTCTGCCCGCTGACCAGGCTGCTGGACCAGCAACTAGACCAGCTCATCTCAGTGCCCTCTAGTGGACCCCCAACTCCATGCCCCCAACACATACCTAAGGAAGACAGTGGCTGTAGACAAGCATTTCTCAACCTGTGGGTCATGACCCCTTTGAGGGAATTGAACAACCCTTTCACGGGGGTCACATATCAGATATTTACATTACAATTCATAACAGTAGCAAAATTACAGTAGTGAAGTAGCAATGAAAATACTTTTACGGTTGAGGATCACCACAACACGAGGAACTGTATTAAAGGGTCGCAGCATTAGGAAGATTGAGAACCACTGGTCTAGAAGAACCTGGGGACACAGAGGTGTCTCTACAGAGCCCTGGAACTGCCTGGAAGAGACTCCGCAGACTGGGGCTCTGGCTTGTCTTTTCTACTCTTCCCCTGTGCTGTGTGACATTGGATGAGTCCCCTCTCCACTCTGGGCCTACAAGTCTTGTCTATAAGGAAGTAAGCCTGGAAGGCAGGAATCATCAAGTAAGGTCAGGTAGGGTGATTCAGGTCCTAGGCTGTGATACCAGTAAGGATTTTCCAAATGCAACATCCTGTGTTTTGGGAGATGTGGGCCTGGTGTCCGAGACAGGGTCATCTGCAGCCAGGTCCCCAGTAGGTAAGAATCCTTTGAATATTTGACCCCAAGCTCATTGGCTCTAGCTCTGGGTGTGGCTATAGGACATCAGAAGGAGCTCAGCTCTGCCCTGATGCCTTCATTTGAGCCCAGATCATGGTAGCTGAGCCTTGAGATTCCTCTACTTCCTAAGACTTTCACGGGCTGTTTCTAAAACAGATCAGAAGGGCCCAGCCCTCCCTGAAGACACAGAGTTGGGAGTTAACATTGTTAGAGGCTGCTAATAATGTTAACTTAATAAGGCAGACATGGTTCCACACATCAGCAACACCAGCACTTGGATGGCAGAAGGGAGATTGGGAGTTTAAGGTTATCCTTGGCTACACAGAGATTTTGAGGCCAGCCTGGGCTACATAAGACCCTGTCTAAAACAAAACAAAACAAAACAAAAAACTATGTTAATTTACTAAGTCTTTGTTATATGTACTTTTTCTTCTTTTTGAATTAGTATCTTTGGGTTTTGTTTTGTTGTCTGAGACAGGGTCTCACTGTATAGCCTTGGCTCACCTAAAACTCATTAAATAGACCAGGCTGGCCTGTGACTCCCAAGTGCTGATATTAGAGATGTGTACCATCATGCTCAGCTGAGGTAATACTTTATGCTTCTCAGGCTGACCTTGAACTCACTGTCTAGCTGAGGATGACCTTGATGTTGGCTCTCCCGCCTCCATCTCTCAAGTGCTGGGATTACAGGCATGCACCCCATCCTGCTTTGGGCAGCACTGCCAGTCAAACCAGGCTTTTTCTGGACAAGGACTCTCTGCCAACCAAGCTACATCTCTGGGCTCTGTTTTTTTAAACTGCTTTTCTTTTTCTGAGATGGGTCTCATACAGCCCTGGCTGGCCTCAAACTTGCCATGTAGCCAAGGATGGCCTTGAACTCCTAGGTCCTCCAGCTTCTACGTCCTGTTAGGATTATAGATGTATGCGACCATGCCTGGTTTTTTTGTTTTTATTGCTAGGGATCCAACTTGTGCTTTGTGCATGGTAGGCAAGCACTCTACCAACGGAGCTACAGTCCCAGGGCCCTTTAGTGTCTTAAACAGGCAAAAGCTACCAGGAGTGGGGTAGTTGTTGGCTCAATATAACTGTTGGTTTTCCCTTCATGCCTGGGTACCTTGATCAGGAAGGTGCCAACCAGGCAGCCTCCTCTTCGTCAGTCAGCCTGTCACGGCAGCAGTTCAGTTCAGTGAACACTCTACAGTCAGTCAGAAGAAGGTCTGCTCTCCGACCATGGCAGCCTCTGAAATCCCAACTTCTGCTTCATGAAGCTGCCTTAGTCATGACTGTCACAAACAGCCTGTGTGGCTACAAGCCCTGGTGGAGTCTAGGTGGCCCCACCCACCCTACAACTGTTCCCACTGCAGGGGAGGGGAGCTTTTTAGTGGGTCAGCAAAAACTTCGGGCTTGGTGTTCATATGAGGCTTGGCTTGGTGGCACCAGATGTGTGCTACCATGCCTGGTAGCGCACACGCACGCGCACACACACACACACACACACACACACACACACACACAAGGCTATGATTGGTGGGATTATAATCCATGAACAAGCGTGACCTTCCGTCTAGATAATAGCTATAAGAGATTTTTCCACAGTTCTGGGGTTAGCCCAGGAGGCTTCTGTCATATATATTACTTCACTTACAGTGTTGGGGACACTCGGCCCAATAAAGGATTCTCTTGGCTGGTGCTTTGCTGACCTGTGATCTTCGTCCTGGGTGGACGATAACCCTTGGGCTGGTTCAGAAAGAGAAAACAAGACTCTAGAGCATTCTACCTCAGCAGCAACAGCAGAAGGAACACAGCCATGGAGTAGAAGAGTGGTCGGGGGCAGAAACTACAGACGGCGGAGACTGAGGGAGGTGAGAAACTGCTAAGTGCTAAGACAGTGAGATCCGCCCTCTAAAGAGCTGCTAAGAGCCATACCACCAAGGGGTCCAACAGCCTAAGAGCTGGGGGGCTTCAGTAGTCACCCCAAGGCCTCTGGCCTGAACACCTAGAGCACAGAGTCTCTGGGTAAAAGCCAGAGCTGTAAGTGCCAGTTGTGGTGACTTAGAGTGACGGACTTTGGGGTTGGCGCACACAGTCCAGGAGCCGCTGGCCATCAGGCACTCCGGCTGCTGAGGGGCTGTTCTCTGTTGATACTCTCTACCTGAATAAAGCAAGAGGACCCTCAGCTAGCTGTCTGTGATACTCTCTCTGGAGCAAATGTTGGTGAACAAGCTCTTCTCAGTCACAATCAGCTGAGCAGGACCCTGAGGTTCAAGGGCAGGCCCACCCACACCTCCTTCAATCCAACATGGACTCTTGGAATCGCCTCCCAAACACCAGATCCGGCTGAGGGCCAAGTGGCCTCTTCCCGAGTAGCAGGAAGAGGCAGGAAAGAGGCCTTCTCCTGTTGCGGGAACTGGTGGCTCCATCTGAACAAGGAGTATGTAACTCTCCCTCCACCTCCGGTAGTCCTCCTCTTCCTCCACTCTCCCCACCCAGTGAAGGAGAGAACCACACCAAGACAGCATTGGATGTCTCTGCACCAGCCATGATACAAGCAGATTACATGCACCTGCATGTACCCATCTACCCTGACACCCAGTATCAGACCAGGGCCTGGGGCAGACCAGAAAAGAATACTACAGAACACCTGTCCCCAGAGAGCCCCAATAGCAGGAACGGCATGAACAAGGCCCACCTGCCCTGAGACAGAGAAGGGTAGACAGGACCCAAGGGGCCTAAGGCCTCTCCTCCCCAGAGAGCGCTACCAGCCACCCAGGGAGTGAGTGGTACAGACTACCCCTCTCTCCACCATTCTCATGTAGAGAGGCCAGGCAAACAGAACCCTTAGGGTCATCTAGGATGAGCTCCCCTGCACAGACATCTGGGCTCCCAAGAACATGTGCCTGCTCTGGACGCCCAGAGGGTGGCATGACCACTAACCGCTCAGGACAGGAACAGCAGGGTGAACTCTGAGTCTGCCAGGGGAGGTTTTTAGAGAGCCGAGGACTCCCCTAAGTTTTTGGGATGGGACCAGAAGGTGGGCGCTCAAGTGAAGAAACCAGCAGGTGCAGGGGTGAGGGTGGGGATAAGAGACACAGACCACGGTGCCTGGCAGGCACCACAGCTAAATGAAAGGGTGCTGGAGCAGGGGAAGCCTGCCAGATGCGGGCAGGAGTTCGCCCTGGCTGCCGCCCCCAGCACTGTATCAGCCAAGGTCTGTCTATCCTGCCTGGCAAGCAGGGGTCACCCTAGACCACGGATCTGCGTCTGCCCCTTGTTCTTCAAGAGGCCAGAGAGCCAGAGAGCTAGCTTCCCAGCCTCCACTATTTCCCCAAGGTCCAAATTTCTTTCCCTCGTTTTTCTTGCTAAGAGACAGTTTTTAAAAATGAGTCCCCGAGCTCAGCCCTTGCCAGCCTCGTTAATTTCGTGCCCCACCTCATTTGTTCCCGAGGACCTACTTTCTCCTTCCAGCTGCCGCCTTCCTCCCGCCAGCTATATTCGGGTTTCTGCTCCGTCCGTCCTCAGTAACCTTGTGGGCCACTTTAGAGTGCTGCATGTGTTTCTCTCTGCCAAGGAACTCTGGATTCAGAGGAACCGCAGAGGTCAGGCGTCTGCTCACATCCAAGCCCTTCCTCACACCTGAAATCAAGATCCCTTTTTCTACTGCCGAGCCCAAGGTGATCAATGGAGGTCCCAGCTGCATTCCTGCAAGGGGCGGGATGCTTGCTGGCCACACAGCCTGCCTCGGCACATGGTGCCTTGCACTAAACCTGGCTTCTTCCAGGAAGATGGAGGCTGCTGGAGCCTCATTGTGCTCCCTTGACATGGTTGCCTCTGAGTACTCTGTCTGTCTGTCTGAGCCTAGGCTGCAGGGAGTGGGGTGGGGGTGGGGGTGTCACGTCTTCCTTGGTAATATTTGAGACCTGATGTTCTTGGATTGAGCAGGACAGGGGACCAAGCACCATCCTTGGCTTGTATCACAACTGGTACCAAGATACCCATCACTGCCCCTTCTGGAGCCACTGCACTGGGGAATAGAAGGGATCTAGAAACATCTTCCCTACGTGAGCTGGAAATTGCCTCTGGGCTCCCCCTGCCCTGGAGTCAGTAGTGCCTTTAGAAAGTACTGAGAGGAAGTAAGACTCCTTTTACTGAGACAGACCTACAAGACACTTGACAACAGCCAGCCCTCCGCAGCCTGATGGCATTCACTGCCCTGACCCCCACCTGCTTTTCCACCCTGAGCACCCCACCCACTCCCTCTCCATAAGAAAGTTTGACCCCATCCAAGGGGGTGGAAGACTGAAGGACAGTAAGACGGCTGCCACATGCCAAAGATACACAAGCACCTAGCACAAGCACCTAGCACAAGCACCAGCCTTGCTCCGGCTGGAAGTCACCAGCAGTCCAGTCCCAGAAGGCATTTTCTATAAATGTCCCTCAGGCTAGTGTCTGAGTGACCAACTCTCGGGCCCTGACGGTGAGTTTAGCATTTGCTGAACGTTGGTTCCAGTGTTTTCTCTGCCGTGGAAAGTTTTTTGGAACCTACAGGGGCTTCTCTTAGGAGGGCTGTCCCTTACAGGCTAGTAATGCTCGAGTTCCTTCCTTCAGGGGGGAAACATAAACAGTGTCTACCCCTCTCTCCTAATGTCCCAGCAATAAACCAAGGTACAATTTCACCAACGTTCACTCTGGGGAACCAATGAGTATATTTGGCCTGTTTACAGGCAACTGGTGAGGGATTCCAAGGAGCCTGTGTGGCCTTAAAGAAGCCATACTGGACAGTCTTCACCCATCATAGATGACTCCCCCAGTTCCCACCCATGGATGTGTAGATGGAATCTGCTCCCGAGTCCTTCCATGCTTAGTATACACTAGCACTTCCCTGAGGCAATGTGCATTCAGGGTAAAATTGCATATGGCTGGTTGGGAGGAATGGCTGGATACACCGGTCCCTGACCTGAAGGTCCCTGACCCACCCATCCCTCCTTCTATAAAGGAATGTCAACAGTCAACGAGCCATGGTGATCTTTTACAAGAGACCCAACTGACCTGATAATGGTGGTGGTTTGGCTCAGAGGATGGCCCCATAGAACACCGCAACCTCTGTCCTCCAGCTCCTCCATTCTCTCCATCCCTCGCTTCTGCAAGGGTCCATGGTCCTCGGAGGGAGGAAGAGAGAGGTCTGACTGTCCTCCAACTCCAGCAAAGTATGGAACCCTCTCACTACAAGACACAAGTGAGGAAGAGGATGAAACATGGGGAACTATCCAAACAGACTGGCTGCAGTAATACCCAGCGGCTGCAAACACAAAACTGGTACAAGCTAGTGCACCTGGCCTGGCACGTCCATCATGAAGCATGCCGGACCCAGCAACCTTAGTAATAACTTCTGGCAGGCACTACGGGAGCTAGCTTGAAGGGATGAGACCCTTTTAGTTCAGCCTGAGCCTTCTTTCTCCAACTTCTGTGAACAACGCATGTGATGCCTTCAGCAACAGGGCCTCGGCATCTGGTTCTGAAATGCAACCAAGAGCAGTGGGAGCAGCCTTTACTGACCCTCCCCAGAGCAGGAATTTGCAACTAACTTACAGCCTCTGGGAGCCCCTATTACCATTCACACAAGATACCCTCACTTACTCCTTAGCACTTACAGGCCCAGGCTGGTGCAGAACTCTTCCGCTTGGCACCCGTGATTTACCCAATCATGAAGTTCCCACGAATGCTACAGCTACCCCTGGCCTTTGCACCCTTTGTAAACGAATTTCCCATGCCTGCTCCTTCACACGCACTCCCGGGTCTTTCAAATGGGTTCCCCAACCTTCCATGCTCTCAGAGGTTGGCATTGTGCCATCTGTATAGCAAATCCTTCTTTCAGAGGATGGGCTCAGCATCCCGAGCGGCCATTCCCATCACGAATAGTAGGGCTACAAAGATAACCCCGGGGAAGCACTCTGGAAACCTGTTGTCATCCGTTCCGAGCACGTGCCGGGTGATTATTGAAGTCCAAAACCAAGATACCACACTAAAGTCGAAGCTAAGGTCTAACACGGCACCGAAAGACTCCACCCATTTGTATCAACTGCTTCCTCGACGGATCGATGTTGGGGACAGTAGCGTGGACAGGAGGCACTAACTTCGCGCTCCACAAACCTCAGTCATTCTCTCTGGGCTTTCCCACTTTAATGTTCTGGGGCTCTTCCATGGAGCCCCCTACGTTTCTCCACTGGATGAATGCAGTGGGGCTTACCCAGCAGCCCTACCCTACGAGGACCCAGCGAGAATGAGGCCCCCACTCTTCTCTGCTGCACCCGCTGGTTACCTGGGTCCCAAGAGGCCCTGGGTTGGCACTGTGGCTGTGACTGTAGCTGCAGCTGTTTGCAGGCGTCTGCCACACCTGGCTGCCGGGGAGGCCCTGGCATCCCCACACCTAGCATAACCTTTGGCAGGAGGGATATGCAGCCTGTTTAGCCTGGTGTGGAGGTGATAATTGCCCATCCCTGGGATAGGTTTAATCACCTTCAGCTGTGTTACTTTTTCATGGATGCCTTCCGTGAACTGTTCCTCAGGCTTCAAAGCCTTCCCAAATCTCTTTAAAAACAATTTGGCTTTCTTTCCCCCGCCCCTCCCCTTAGGAACTTGGGCTCAACACAAATCTTTTGCCATTTGCCTTGGAATAGCCAAGACAGACCTCTCTTTCTCTGCTTTGCCCTTCTCTTTTCTCTAGGCTGCTCTCACTCTTTCCATGGTAGTTTAAGTCACTTCAAGCCCCCAAAGCCTTTCCTACTTGATAAAAATCTTGTGTCACAAAAGGACTCAGCAAAGCTGTTGACACTCCCTGCCAGCCTGGCTGTCCTCACTGAATGCGGTTCCTCACATTTCTGATGAACACAGTCCTTTCCTGTGAACTGGGCTCCAGGCATCGCTTCCCTCAGTCCTAGATCCCTCAGTAGTGTCTGTCCCTGCTTTATTGTCCTCCAGGCCCTGCTATCCACGGGGACCTCCACTGGTGATCACCAAGCATCTCTGATGACTCCTGTGAGGCAGTCCATCCATCAGGAACCAGTTCCCTTTGTCCTGCCTCGGGCTATGCAGCTCACGCGTCAAGGACAGATGTGTGGTTATGTCGCTGGGTTGCCCATCTGCCCCCATATCCCACAGTCTCACAAGCCAGGCTTTGAGCGATCGTGTATTGCCTGTTTAGAGCGTTCCCCTAACTCTGCAATTTTAGTCATGAATATTCCGATTACCAGGGTCTCTCACACCGGACCGTTGCCCCTGTGTCTGCATGCTGGATCACTTTTTTTCCTTTCTCTGTGTCAAAGGTTGGCCTCCAGGGTTGTCTTCTGTTGCCTCTATTTTACTTCTTCCCTCTTGGCCACCTGACCCCTAGATTCAAGGTTTTGGGGGGTTCCAGAAAGAGCTCATTAATACAGAGATGATCTGGATTCTCTGTCCACTTGGGCCTCCCAGCTGTGAGAAGTACCAAGCCAACACCTCCATCTCCCCGCTCGTCTATCCAATATCCCACAGGATATCAGTTGTGTGTCTTTTTCTCATTGCAAATCCCACCCCCCATACCTGCAGTCACCCTCCATGCTGCCCCCTTGGTCTCAGATCCGTTATTACCCATAGCACGGCCAGGTCACCTCTGCAGCTGATTGCTGCTACTTCCACCCGTGGTGTGCTCCTCTCGGGGCTTGCAACATCTGCACTAGACCTTCAGCTGTTCTCAGAACATCTCTATACTCACAGCACAGACCCTACCCATCAGGCAGGTGTGCCATTTCACACCACCTAGAAGCAGGAAAGCTCCTGCTTAGGGGGCCTCACCTTAGTTACGTATCTCACAACCATCTGCTTTGACCACGCCAGTGCCATGACTCCCCATAAGGCACACTGCAGGGGGACCCACCCCCACTTTTACCCCAAGGTACTCTTGAGTAGGGAGAAGTGAGAAATATTTAGATAGAAATATAGAGGGGAGAGAGGCAGATAGAAACACAAGACAGCCTCGGGAGGGCCTGGATCAAAACCTACCAGCCCCTTCTGTCTCTTCTAAAAGGCTTTTTTAAAGGAATGCCAAGGGGTGGAGCAAAAGACCTTCCCCCAACACAGCCAAGTGCAGACCCTTCCAAACACCTGGTAACCATGCCCATGGTCAAGCCATCCCCTCATGCAGCCCTGCTGGGTAAAGCAAGCTCAGATCTCACTAGGGAACCTCTGTGGGCTCCCACAGCACACTTGTCACATAGGGGCAAGAAGCCATGTCAAATTTCCCTCAGCAGACGCTCCACCCTTAGCCAGCATCAACTTCAGCTCTTCCCAAACTCAGATCTCAGTTTCCCTCAGATCCTGCCTATGCCGCCAACTGGAGCTAACTAAAACTCCTCCTCCTGGGGAGATGTAAAGAGCGTCTACCCCTCCTCCTATCTTCCCAATGGCAAACCAAGACACAGTTCCACCAAAGGTCACTCACTCTGGGAACCGTAGGGTTTACTAGGATGACCCACAGAGCAATGAGCAGGGGATCATGGGAGGAGTGTGGGTGACCTTAAAGCGACTTCAGTGGAAGATCTGAACCCAGCATGGATGATGGAGCCCTCCCCCTTCATCCTGCCATGCCTAAATCTTCTAGCCCTTCCCCGAGGCCCATGTGCAATTAGGGGGAAAAAAATTGCATACAATGGGCCAGGGAGGCTGGTTGGATACTCAGGTGGGGGTCCTTCTGTGAGGTCAATAAACCCAGCTGTGATGATCTTTTGCAAGCAGACACAACTGATCTGCTGAAGATGTGGGCAGTGTGGCTCAGAGGTTAGTCCTGTACCAAAGGTAGAGCAAGTCGCAGGTCCGCTCATGAGGAAGGGGCTGGCAAGGTGGCTTGATAAGTAGAGAAGGCCCTTGCCGCTAAGCCCGAGTTTGCTCCCTGAGACCCAGATGGTGGAAGGAGAGAACCGACTTCCACAGGTTGTCCTCTGACCTCCAGCTGCACCCTGTGGCACCTGTGTGGGCACACACGGGCGCACACACGGGCGCACACACGGGCGCACACACGGGCACACACACACACACACACACACATACACACACACACACACACACACATCAAAGAGATGTAATAAAGAATAACAAAGTGCCCCCACTGGAATCCTGTAGACACATCAACATGTCACCCTACTCCCACCCCGCACCCAGGACCTCGGCACGAATGATCGGCGACACTCGACTGTGGGGGGCCCACCTGGCCCAGCTGCCCCAGAGGAGGAGAAGGGTCATTTCAGCCTAGTCCTCCTGCTGGAACTGGGATGTGAGTGACAGAGCTACAGGGCCTGGCTGAGGATGGCCTGAAGGAAGCCTGGGACAGGCCACCCACAAGGCACTAAGCCCCCTCTGCCCGGCTGCACAGGGAAGTAGGGAGGAAGCACAGTAGCTTTCCACAGGCCAGCCACCTAAGCCGCTCCCCAAGCACCCACGGGCAGAAAAACGAGCGCCTGAGAGGACTGGCTGAAAGCCAGGGAGGAAGCAGGAGGGAGCTGTGTGCTCCAGCCACACACCCAAACACGTGCTGTGGGAGGTCTTTCTGCATGCTGTGAATCTGTGTTGCTCTGATTGGCTGATAAATAAAGCTGTTCGGCCTATGGCAAGTCAGGTTATAGCTAGGCGGGAAATTGGAGAGACAGGAAGAAGAAAGGCAGAGGGGAGAGAGACGCCAGCACCGCCAGGGGAAGCAAGATGCGAAACTACTGATAAGCCACGGCCACGTGGCGACTTATAGATTAATAGAAATGGGTGACGTTATAGGAGCAAGCGAGCTAGCGAGAAGCTTGAGTCATTAGGACATAGAGTTTGTAAGTAATGTAAGCCTCTGTGTGTTTACTTGTCTGAGTGGCTGCAGGATGGGTGGCACACAGGAAAACTTCTGACTACACAAACTTCTGTTTTTCAGCTTTGTTTTGCATTGTTGAGACTTATTTGTATTTTATGTGTGGCGTCTAGCCTGTATACATGTCTGTGTACCCTGTGCCTGCCTGGTGCTGGCGGAGGCCAGAAGAGGGTGTTGAATCCCCCACAGCTGAAATTACAGATTGTTGTGAGCCACCAGTGGGTGCTGGGAACTGAACCCAGGTCCTCTGGAAGAGCAGTCAGCACTCTTAACCACTGGGCCATTTCTCCAGGCCCTGTTGTTGTTTTAAGACAGGGTCTCAGAGAGCCCAAATGACCTCAGACTTTCTACGTAGCTGAGAACGACCTTGAGCTGGTTGTCCTGCCTTGGCTCCCCAGCTCTGCTCGCATACCTTGCTGTTAGAACATCCTACCACCTCCCATGATTCCATTCAAGAGCATTTGCAAGCACTGGAAGGGTCTTGATAGCTGGCTGATAAGCATTTTGCTTGGCCACTCCCCCCTCCCCCATCCCCACCTCCAGGTTCACTGCATGCTCTTATCTATCAAGGCTTCCAACCCCTTGAAGACCCTGTTCCCAGCCCCGGGCCACTTGGGCCAGTCCTTTGCAGCAAGTGACATATGTTGTTGGTTTTTCTTTTACTCTAGCCCCACGTTGGGTGCCAAAATGTTGTTGGTTGTTTCTTACTCTTTTGAAGGGCCCACCACCCAGCTCCCAAATAAATCACACATAGAGGCTTATTCTTAATTATAAATGCCCAGCCTTAGCTTGGCTTATTTCTTGCCAGCTTCTCTTGACTTTAAATTATCCCATCTACCTTTTGCCTCTGGGCTTTTTCCTTTTCTTGCTTCTGTGCATCTTACTTACACTTACTCTGTGGCTGGCTGGGTGGCTGGGTGGCTGGGTGGCTGGCCTCCGGTGTCCTCTCCGTATTCTCTTGTTCCTTCTTCTCAGATATTTCTCCTATTTCTCCTCTCTGCCTGCCAGCCCCACCTATCCCTTCTCCTGTCACACCATTGGCCATTCAGCTTTTTATTAGACCATTGGGTGTTTTAGACAGGCACAGTAACACAGCTTCACAGAGTTAAACAAATGCAACATAAACAAAAGTAACATACCTTAAAATAATATTCTACAAGAGACATATGCCCTCCATAAGCTGGTGGAAAGCCAACCAAGGATGAATACCAGGGCATACCTGACTGTCCCTCAACTGCTGTCATACTCACCCTTGCTTGATTCCCTAGGAAACCCTCTCCAAATCTCTAGGGCCTCAACTTACCATTTACTGAGAGGAGGCAGAGTTTGGAGTCTGGGAAGAGGGGGCATGGCAGGTGTGATACAGGTGCACACACAGCTCATGTCACTTGATGGTAGCCAACCACAAGGGGTGAGGAGACTGGACATGTGTCCCTGCATTTTACTATGTCTGGACCCAGGTGACTCTGCTCTCAGCAAATGATCTCCTGAGCTCACTAGCTAACTGGCAATTGGGGGTATCCTCTCCCCATAGAAATGCTTCTCTGCCCGTGCTGCCCACCTGAGTCAGAGTAGGACCCACAAAGGGACCAGATCTCTATGCACCAGGCCAGGGGCAGAGCTGTTCAAGGCTCCCTGCTTTATGAACTCTGATGCTCAGTAGGGGTTAAGAATTATTGGTCTAGAAATGGCCAATAAGTCCTAGATAAAGAAAAGAGGATCCTAGGTCATACTGTCAGAGGAAGAGCCAGAATGCATGACCTCTGTTCCTGGCCCTGAACTAGAGATGCTCTCAGAGGCCCTGGGTTCCCTGGGATGGGCAGGATGCCCCTGAGGGAGGGGTAGGGCCCAGAGGGAGGGGCGGGGACTGCCTCCTCTTTGCTTCTGTCTTCCTCTTGCCTGGGCCCCAGATTAAGGCTGCCCTCCCCCTCCCTGTGTCCCCAGGCTCCTCCAGGCAGTAAACCTGTCTTATAAAAACCCATGAAAGGCCTGGCTGTCGGCCACAAAAGCCTTCTTGGTCCCATGCTCCGGCCACATGTGGCTCTCAGCAAAAGCAGGAGTCAGTGAGATGCAGGCATCCAGAGGCCCTGTAAATCTATCCAAGATCTTGTTTATCACTTCCCGACATGTCTCTAAAAGCCACTCCGCTGAGTTTACAAATTATGGAATTCATTCGATGTTGGGGACCTGGCTTCTAGCCTGGGTGAATCCAGCAGGGGAAGACAAGAGTCCAGCTGGGTAACCAAATCAGGACAAATGTTTCTTCTTCTGCCTCTCTATCTGTAAAATGGGGGTGCAGGCAGCTGGACCAATGAAGCCCTGGGTGCGCAGACCCTGCTGGAGGCTTGGCACAGATGCTCAATAAAGGAGGGTGACGAGATTAGGTTCTACCTAGAGTAAGAACTGGGTAATGAGTGGGGTGGGTACCTGATGCACAACTGAGCCTGAGGCGCCTAGCTTCCTCTTGCACAATCCTGTGGCAGACCCTCCCTCTGGATTAAAGCCAATCCCACAGAGACATCACCAGCATCTTCCTCCTCTTCCTCTTTCCACACAGCCAGCAGTAGATAACCTCTCCGTGGGGCACAGCCAGACTTTGTCTCTTCCAAACTATTTTTGTGCTTAGAAATTCAAGCCATCCACGAACCGTTCGGTTAGGGTTCGCTGGCTCTTACATTAACAAGGATTCTGAGGCTGCTCCCGGTTGATTAGTGATGTCTGGCTTTAGAGAGCGTGGGGCGGCCTCAAGCATGATCTCACACTCTGCCATCTCTCAATCCCACTCTTCTTATGCACAGATTAGGAAGCCGACATTGGTGAAGGACACATGCCGGCCCGAGAAGTAGGAAAGGGTAGCCTGCGATTCCTTGTGCATCCCCCCTATGGACCACACAGGCCAGTGGCCATGACACAGCAGTTGCTGGGTCCTCTGTTGGTTCCAGTTGTTTGGATGGGGGTTCTGAGATTCGGGGGGGGGAGGGGGAGGCAGAATTGGACTCGATCTGGAGACTCAAACAGTCAAGAACAATCCCAGGGCAAGTCCCTGGGGCAGCGACAATGGAGGCCTGGGAAGCAGTTGGAGTGCCAGGCTGCAGGCTGTGGAGCCTCACCAGATCCATCCACACCGGAAGTTAAGACTACTTGCGTGCAGACCTTCTGACCATCACCTGCAAGGCAACCAGGGCCTCTTGTGGGTGGAGCTAGAGCCCCAGTGCCCTCCCACCTGAGCAGTGCTGGGGACTTCCCAGGGTACTGTCAGACCTGCAGCCTCCAGCAGCGGCTGGGAGCCCCCCACCCCTGAGGAAAACAAATACAGCCCATCAGCCTGCCCCAATCTATAAAGGAAGAAATAAAAGAGGGCAATGCCCTGGCTGGAGGCCATTCACTCCCCTACCCCAACTCATGGATAGGCACTTGGTGATGCAAGTGTCTTTTCTGGGGTGACTGAGACAGAACCGCGCAGTGTCCTTTTCGGCTTGCATCTAGAGTGAGGAGTGGTTATCCTCTCCTGTGTGCCCCCTCCTCCTCCCCAGCATCCTCTAGCCCATCTACTATGCGCCCAAATTGTGGGGAGGGTTACTACTGTCATCCCACCCACCCCCACCACAGTCTCACAAAGGTGGGAGCCCCTCTTCACAGACTGAATCGAGGCTCAGAGCAGTTGTGGGTTCAACAGCAAGACTGTGGTTTAAAACCTGCTTTTGCAGCCTCCCACGTCCAGGACTTTGGGCTCCCCAGCATCCCGCACCCAACCAAGGACTCATATGCTGTGACTATGCATTCATGTGGTGATAGCCTGCATCTCTAAAAGTGGGGGGTGACGATGGAAGCACCCACCTCCAGGGAGGCAGAGGGAAGTGGGGTGGTGACCCGAGTGCCCGGAGTCACATTGTTTGACCATCCTCTGTTTCTGTCCTAGCAAGGCCAGCCTGGTACAAGATGCTGCAGACTTAAGTGATACACTGTGCTGTACCCAAGGCAGGGGTGGAAGAGGTTGGGCTGCCCTAGTGAGGGTTTGGGGATTGAGGGATGCAGAGAGAGGATGGATGGCTAAGGCTTTTGTTTCCAAGCAGGGTTTTGTGCGAGTGGAACCTGCGAGGTGGTTGGCTTAGGGCTGAGGCTAAGCTAAGACCAGATCCCAAAGGCCAGGCCTGAGAGTCTCTGCCCTTGAGCCCAGGTCCAGCCTGGCCACCCAGCAGCCCATCTCTTGAATAGGTATCTCCATGGTTTGGTTTGTTTGTTTTGATTTAAGCCAGGGTCCCGCTGTGCAGCTCAGGCTGGCCTTGATCTCACAATCCCCCTGCCTCAGCCTCCTCTAATGCTATGATCACAGGTGTGCATGCCTTTCATATCTGGCTTCCTTGGGATCTTAACCTTGTCATCTTGGGGCTTCTGTCAAGCTTAAGTAGCTGCAACCAAGCAGCAGCCCTGCAGGGAGAAGTTAGCCTACGACAGAGCAGGGGAGCTTCCGCCAAGCTCCTTGGCTCTCCCACACAGGAGAGTGACGGTGAAGATATTGAAGAAGGCAGGATTGGATGAGGGAGTGCATGAATGTCCCAGCATCTCCATCCCTTCATCTGTGAACTGGGATGGTGGCCATTAGGAGATAAGATTGGCATGTACATCACAGCCAGCACCAAAAATACTGCGCACAGTGAGCACTGGAGAAGCAGTAGTTATTTAGGCAAAGGCCTCTGCCCTTCGGGGATCATGAGCTAATTGCTTTCCCATGGCCGCCTGTCACCCCCAACTCCTGCAGGAACCACAGGTCAACCTCTAGCCTCTGAGACTCAATCACTGTCTAATAACACCCCGGGGCTCTGCAAGCGCGTGCCCGTGCACAGTACACGCACACAGATATTGAGAGTAGAGAGCCAAGGAAGTTGGGCTGGCCTGGGTTGGAAAGCTTATATCTGCAGATATTTCTGAGTTTTGTTTTAGAAAACACAGTAACCATGGGTGACACAAATCGATGACACCCAGCACCCACCCACCTGGGCGGCAGAAGGAGGAGAACACAGCCTGTACCTGCTCTTATGAACTTGGCAGGGATCATAGGCCTCCTTTGGGACCAAAAGGTCCGTTAAGGATAGAGCCCCTCCCCTCCCCTCCCCTCGTACCCTCCCCCCAAAGAGACAAGGCAGAACTTGAGGCCTGGCACTTAGGATCCACTCCGCCCTGCTTCTGGAACCAGAAGTTTCCTGAGCCCTGACCCATGTTCCCCTCATCACCTCTCTCTCCATACCTGTGATTTCTTTGTCCCCATTAGAGATCAAACCCAAGGCTTCATTCATTGCCAAGGGCCTGGGGGTCTGGATGAGACCTCTATGCCTCCAAGGAAGCTGGCTCAGGGGACAGTTACAACTGAAGGTGGACTCAGAGGCTTCTGCCACCCAAAAGAGCCTTGCTCCCACGACTTCAGACAAAGAAACAAGAAAAATGAGGGAGGCAGGGTCCCCAGTCGCCTGTCTTTGCTCCTGATAGCATCACATTTGTCCTGCTCTGCTCAGCCCAGAAGAGGGAAAGACCCAGGGAAAGGTGACGCATGGGTGTTACAGAAAGGAGACGATTCCTTCAGAGAGCGGGGAATTTCTCTCTCATCTACTCCTACCCATGCCAGTCAGCCCAGCACCCACAGCTCTACCTAACTCTTCACCCAGCTGGAAGTCCTACCCCAGGACAGCACCAGAGCCTGGGCCCTCGGGGTAGCTTCATGCCCACCCATGATCAGAGAAAACAAAGCGTCCATGTGGACGTATATGACTTACGGCTTTAATCTCCCTGATAGAAGGCCTTTAAAGATTATTTCAGGGATGAAAAAAAAAATAATCCTGGGTAATGAATCAGGGTCTTAGGAAGCCGATAAGCAGGCGGGAAGCTGGCGGGGCCCGAGTTCCTGATTTAATTAAAGTCTCGAAGATACTCCCTGAGACAAAATCCATGGAGGCCATCAAGGTGATAAAAAAGACTCCAGGTCCCTTTAAAACCAATTCACCTGCTTCGTGAATCTTCTCTTGAGTGGAAAGGGTGGACAAGGCTACATCTTTAAGGACCCAAGAAGGGATCACTGTAGATAGCCAGCTTGGGGCTTGCTAAGAGGACCGTGGGGGTGGGGGGACAGAAGGTACTACACACAGAGCTCAGGAGCCAGAGGCAAGTCAGAACCCAGAGGATGCGGGAAACAGGTCGGATTTGGAGTAGGATGCTGTGTGCCTGTGGACTGTTCATTATCCCTCTCTGGGACTCAGTCACCATATCTGGTATCTGTCAATGAGGGAAGAGGATGGGTATTGAGGAAGTATTCTAGAGCTGGTTTTCCATGTCCAGAATCACATGTTCCTTAGTCAGGAAGAAGGAGGTGGGCAATGTCTCTCTGTAGGTGAGTTCCTCTCTTCCAGGGTTGGCTGGGTACCTAACCTACAGCCAGGCCTGCCACTAGGTTCTGCAAAGGCTCCAGAGAAAAGCTATAAGGGCTGAACCTGGAAGGATGGAGGGGGAGAACCATGGTAAAGGTCTCTGTGTCTTCAGCTCTAGCCCATCCTCCTAGAGGGTGGACAAACAGACAGGTGTATGAGTATCCAGAGCAGGTGACCATGAGTTGACATTGGCAGCCCTCAGCCTTAGCAACAGGTTGGGACTCTGGGCTGGGTATAGGGGCATGAGTGACAGTGGCCCCTACCACTGCTACAGGGTGGCTGGATGAATTTCAGATTGATGAAGAACAATATGGAGTGTGTTTGTGTCCGAAATGCTGCATTTATTTGCCACCTCTGGCAACCCTTTGCTTAAGTCCCCTGTACCCCACGCCTGGCCCAGAGCTGCCTCAGAAAGAAGCCCCATGTAGCTAGTGTGGATGGCCACCCCTTGGGGACATGGCAGTGGAGCCTCCAAGGAGCTGGTGGGAGAATAAAGAGTAAAACTGTAGGCTGGGATGGGCCAACCACAAGCCTGGTCACTGTTCTGAAAGTCCTGGCTAATGCCAGGGCAGCCAAGCACTTGGCTGCCACCTAGTGGTCAGATTGGGAATGACAGGCTGTGGCGCCCGGAGCCGCAGAAGTGTCCTATTGGCTCATTAGTAGATCCTATTAGCTTGTTAGTATTTTCACCCACGTGACAGAAAGAAAAAAAAAAAAAAAACTAAAGCTCAGGGTTGCAAATTCATCTGCCTCACTGTCCCTTTGGAGCTTAACAGGCTTCTCAAGCTTCAAATGGACTCCTATCCTTAGCAACCCTCTCTCTCCAGTTGTTCAAGCCGAAGAACTCGTGCTTTATAAACCCTACCTCCAACACAAGATCCCACTCACCACTGCCACTAGCCGCTGATCCCAGGGGACACCCATCACATTCATCACATGGGGCTTCTGGCCAAGGACAGACAGAGGCCTCCCGGTCTCCTGATGGCCTCCCTACATCTATCCTGGACCCTTCAGCCTCCTTCCTGTCTACATCTCATTTGAGGGCAGGCCAAGTACCTCCTCCTTACTGTCATGGCGCCTTCACGTGGCAAGTGTGATTCCAGAAGGTAGGGGTGTGTGTGTGTGTGTGTGTGAGAGAGAGAGAGAGAGAGAGACAGAGACAGAGACAGAGACAGAGAGAGACAGAAACAGAGAGAGACAGAGACATACAGACAGATGAGGGAAGGAGGGAGGGAGGGAAGGGAGAAGGGAGGGAGAGCGATACTGTGCAGGACAGAGGTCAGGAACTGTATACCTTGCTTTTGGAGAAAGGTCTCTCAATGGCCTGGGCTTTGCCAAGTAAGCTAGGCCGGCTAGCCAGCTGGTCCCAGGGACCCACATGTCTCTGCCTCCTCAGGACTGGGGTTACATGCATGGGTCACCGTGCCCGGGCTTCTCTTCATGGGTTCTGGGACTTGAACTCGAGTCCTCACATGCTTGCGCAGACAGCACTTAACCAGCTGAGCTGTTTCCCCCGCCTCAGGAATTTAGCAGATATTAAGCGGAAGGTGTCACAGCTCCTTGCTGCTGGGCCCAGTGGGCAGCCTCAGCTGGGAAGACAGAGGGAGGAACTACCACATTCTAAGGCTACAGCGGGCTGCCCTAGGGAGGGAACCCTTCATCTGAGCTCTCCAAGATGACTTTCCTCGTGAAGCACGAAGGGAGGGGAGACTCAGAAGGAAGGATTCTCTAGGAGGGAGACGGCAGGCAGCGAAGGAGAGCCCATCACTGGACCCCCAAGGGGCGGGGATCACTAAAGGGGTTAACGTGGCCTGGGAGGGCATGGCCACAACCTAGTTCACTCTAAGAGCCACCAGGGCAGGTGAAGGGAGGGCCCTGGAACTGGAATGTAGCAGGTGGGTGGAATGCTCTGGCCCCTTCTTCGGGAGCCAGGCTTACCAGCACAGCTCTGGCCCAACAGAACAAGGAACTGCCCCACAACCATGGGATCTGCTGCCAAGTCCAGGGAAGCATGGAGGCTGCGAGTGTCTTCTTCCTCGGGGGTCCCCCAGCTAGGGAGGAACTCCAGCCAGCCCATTCGGTGCCCAGGGTTCTGGGCAATGGCCACAGTGGCAGAGCTGGCCAGTCCAGAAGCAAGGGCAGCGTGAAGAACCTCAGCTGTCCTGCTGTTCCGGAGGGGGCCACCTCTCACCGGGGCGGGGGGGACCTCAGGAGCTCCCAGAAGCAGCTTCCAGGGAGAGCCCAAGGGAACCTACAGCTCCCTGCAGGGAAATCCGGGAAGGCTCCCCAAAGGAAGGACAGGGGAAGCATCAGTGCACTTTAACAGAGGACAGGACCGTGTTTGCCTGGCCTGTGCGGTACCCACCCTCAGACGGGCTCAGGGGGAAGGCCCTGAGGTCCAATAGAACATGGGAGACCAGAGGATTGTGCAGCCAAACAGGAAGGTGGTTTCTCAGTGACACCAAGGCTGCTGTAGCCACGCTCTACACACACACACACACACACACACACACACACACACACACACACACACACCTGAAAAGTCTTCCCAGGAGGCCCCACAGAACTCAGGAAGCCAGAACAGGAGTCATCAGGGGCTGGGCGGTGTGGCAGGGGATAGAAGAGGACAGAGGTGACAGCATGTAGAACACTCTGGCATCTGGGCTAGGGACAGCTGGTATTCTTCTCTGCCTTCCCCTCCCCTTAATGAGCCTCAGTTGCCACATCTGTTAACAGGGCACATGGTCCTCTGGTCAGGTGCCAGGCCTTCACTGAAGGCCTCACATCCTTCCAAGGGAGGAAGCAGGACGGGCAGGTGTTCCTTTATGCCCCCCCCCCGAAACCACAATGGTCCCATTGTATGCCTCCTGTTGCCTTCCTTGCTGTCCTGGTAGGAGCTTGAAATGTCCCTTTCTCACCTACAAGACTGACCTGCACCCCAGGTGCTCACTCTCCAAGGAGTCCCATGTTCTTTGCTCATCTCTTTTTGTTCCCATTTAGCAGAAGGAAAACCGAGGCTTCTTTCCCACCATTAAAGAGCTGGAAGGTACCAAGCATGGTGACGCATGCCTGTCATCCCAGGACCAGGGAGGCAGAAGCAGAAGGCTCAGAAACCCAGGGTTACCCTTGGCTAGACAGAAAGTTTGAGGCCAGCCTGGGCTGCATGAGACCCTTCTTCCAAATGTGTATGTCTATGTATGGATGTATATATATGAGTCAGTCTGAGTTCTGCCCTCTTTCTCAGTAATGAAGATGCCTCCTGGGCCCTGCTCATCAGCCCAGGGAAAGTGCTTGGGGAAAGCCCAGACCCATAGGCTTTCTCAAACACCCACAACAAGTAGGTTAGCCCAGGTTGGCCTGAGCTCATACTGTACTACAAACACACATGATATTCAGGCTAGCACAGCAACACAGGCATCTCAGAACTTGGGAGGAACTGGGAGTGTTCACTAACCCAAGAACGGCTAGAACTCAGGGGTCAGTGCAAAATACAGAAGCTAAGTATGGTGGCACATGCCTATAATCTCAGCACCTGAGAGACTGGGGCAGGAGGGCCATGAGTTCAAAGCCACCCAGGGAGGGAGGGAGGGAGGGAGGGAGGGAGGAACGGAGAAAGGAAGGAAGGAAAGAGGGGGGGAGGGAGAGAGGAAGGAAGGAAAGAGGGGGGAGGGAGGGAGGAAGGAAGGGAGGGAGGGAGGGAGGAAGGGAGGGAGGAAGGAAGGAAGGAAGGAAAGAGGGGGGGAGGGAGAGAGGAAGGAAGGAAAGAGGGGGGAAGGAGGGAGGGAGGGAGGAAGGAAGGGAGGGAGGGAGGGAGGGAGGGAGGGAGGGAGGGAGGGAGGAAAGAGGGGGGAAGGAGGAATGGAGAAAGAGAGGGAAGAAGGAAGGAAGAAGGGTGGGCAGGCAGGATGGCTCTGTACATGCGGGGTTGCTGATTGTCGCAAGCATGTCACCATGTGAACACGCAGGAAAAGATCACACCACTCTGTGTAAATGTCTTCAATTGCTGTGTGTCAGTCACCTCAGTAAACAAATGAACTGTACCCGCACAATATTTCAGTCAGGAAAGAATTTACAACTACCTGCTGCATTCTGCTGATGTTAATTCCAGCCGAGGTTCCCCCCATGAGAACTCTGCTCCCTCTGAGCATGCTCAGTGCCTCCTCCCAGCTGCCTTTCCCAGCCTGGGCTTTGGGGGAACTGGTGTGTCTGACAATGCCCTCCCAGGTGGGCGGGGCCTGCAAGGGATCAGTAGCTGTTGCTGGGCCCATCTGTGGACCACACACTCTTCTCATCTGGCATCTTTTTACGCTTGTTTTTTTCTTTTTAGTTTGGTTGCTTGGCTTTGTTTTATTTTATGAGACAAGGTCTCCCTGTGTAGTCCTGACTGGCCTCGAACTCACAGAGATCTGCCTGCCTCTACCTCCAAGTGCTGCATTAAAGGTGTGCACCGCCATGCTCGGCCTTGTTTGGGTGTAAACTGTTTATTTTGTTTTTTGAGATTATAATATAATTATATCATTTCTCCCTTCCCCTTCCTCCCCAAACCCTCCCATACGCTGCTCCTTGCTCTCTTTCAGACACATAGCTTCGTTTTTCATTAATTGTTGTTAGGGGGGTGTGTGTGTGTGTGTGTGTGTGTGTGTGTGTGTATTCGTAAGAACACAAATACAACCTCAGTCTGTATAATGTTACTCATGTGTGTTTGGCATGTCTATCGTTGTTGTTCTTGTTCAGCTCATGTTTTGACAGTCATGTTGGTGAGAATTGAGGGATGTAACTTCTAACCACAATCTCACAGCAAACTCACTGATCCATCCACTCTTACTGTCTTCCCGCCCCCTCTCCTGCAAGGATCCCTGAGCACCAGGTACAGGCTGTTCTGGTTTTGAGACAAGGTTTCACTCTGTAGCCCAGGCTGGCCTCCGTTCATGGAGATCCGCCTTCTGATTGCTTGGGTAGGCATGAACCCAGCCTTCATTTGCTTTTATGACTACCCAGTGAGATGTCACAGAAGGGAAACTGAGGCAGAGGGGGGTTGACATTTGCCTGAGAGCACATATCACGCTGCAGACTGGTCAGGACTAAACCCAGGGCTATCTCAGATGTGCATATTGTCTTCTTGGACTTCCCCTCTCCTCAAGAGCTGTCCATCTCTAGGGCCTCCAGAAAAGGTCCACCTGACCTAATACATTCCACACTCAGAGTCCAGGGAGCCTTTAGGCAAGGCGGGGAGCCCATGAGAGGGAGATAAAGACTGAAAAACACATCTGTAATCTGGAATGTTGAGGCAGAAGGATTACCAAAGGGCTGGCAGCCAACCTCATCTCTACACAGCAAGTTCCAAGCCAGCCAGGGCTACATAGCAAGACCCTGTCTAAAACGCATGGGGTGGAGAGAGAAAGACAAGAAAAAAGACACATTTGTAAGTCATAGAATCAAGAAATCCAATAAATGTCTCAAACCCAGAATACAGAAGGGGTGGGGCTGAGGATGTATCTCAGTTGGTAGAGTGCTTGTCTGGTGTGCGCAAAGTCCTGGGTTCCAGCCCCATGAACTGGGCTTGGTGGCATCTGCCTGTCATTCCAGCACTTGGGAGGGAGGTGAGGATGGGAAATCAGAAGTTGAAAGTCACCCTCTGATACATCACTGGAGGCAGTCT
The DNA here is from genome assembly GCF_007827085.1 of Peromyscus californicus insignis. Taxonomy (NCBI): domain Eukaryota; kingdom Metazoa; phylum Chordata; class Mammalia; order Rodentia; family Cricetidae; genus Peromyscus; species Peromyscus californicus. The sequence continues at coordinate 25,572,641 of NW_026294491.1, read as the reverse complement.
AGAGACAGAGAGAGACAGAGGAGAGGAGAGAGAGAGATCCAGGAAAAATCTGACTCCAACAAGACTTGCAGGGGCTCTCAACACAGGACGGTACAGCTATCTAATAAGTAAAGTGCTACCAGCACCATGGACAGTCAAGGAGACAAACTAAAGTAGCTGAGCAACTGTGAGAGGCCATTACACTCTAAAAAATAAACAACAACAACAACAAAAACAAATGCTGCCTCCAAGTGCTAGCAGGGGTATGTAGAGCAATGGGGACTCCCCTGCATTGCTGATGAGAGTGCTAATCATCCCAACTGCCTGGGAGACCAGTAGGCAACAGTCACTGAAGCTTAGACCATGACTATGTATGATCCAGCAATTCCAACACCAGCGTTTACCCAATGGGAGTAGAAGGAAGTGATTGACGACGGACATGCTCAAAAACAGTCATCGAAGCTTTACCTGTGGTAGCCAGCAAAAGGAGAGCAACCCCGATGCCCAGCTCCCATAGAGTGGATACATAAACCATCGTGTGGTCTTCTGGTAAATACCACACAGCAATGACCAAGAACAAAGGTCAGTGCAGCCCTGAGATGAGTCTCAAACATCACTGAAGGGAAGATCGTTCAGAATCGAGAATGTTCTCGGTGGTCTCTCGTGGGAAGCTCACAGATAAGTGGAATTAATTCTGGGGTTCCAGTCTAAGTACTGGGGGAGGGATTATTGGCTGGGCATGAGGAAGTTTCGTAGGCTATCAGGACCCGGATCATGATATCAATCATGACATCTATCAGTATCTTGAAGCCAGCATCACTCGGGTTCCATACCTGTGAAAATCAGCTGAGGCCTCTGCTTCAGATCTGAGGGCTTGATACCAAGGAAAAGCCCCAATAAAGCAGGTTTAGTTTGGTTTCTTAAACCTCTTCAGGGGTTAGAAAGATGGCTGAGCAGTTAAGTAAGCACACTGCTGCTCTTCAAACTTGGATTTGAATCATAGCACCCACAGGACTGTTCACAACTGTCTGTAACTCCAGTTCATTCCAGGGGATCTGGTGCCCTCTTTTGGCCTCTGTAGGCACTGCACACACGGTACACATACGTACATGCAGGCAGACACTCATACACAAAATTTAAAAATAATTTTCTAATCCCTTCAGGTGTAGATAGAAACTGAAAGAGGCGGAACCAGAGGGACCAGACAACCACTCAGTGGCTCTGCATCCTCCCAAGTGAGGAACAGAAACAGGTGATTGACATGGACAGCCAGAAGGTGGTGGAGCTGTGTAGTGGGTAGGGAGGCTTCCCACAGTGCAGAAAGGGCTCAAATGAAGCAGGTAGGGTCCTATACCATTGTGACATGTCAAGAAATCATCTAGAATGGATACCCATCCCATCCCCAATCTGAGGGGTCTGTTCAACAGGGGTAAGAGGCCCCATTGTCCTGAGTATCCTGCACTGAGAGCTTACACAGAGACCTTGTTTCCCCATTTTACAGAGGGGCACAAGTTCAGAGATGAGGTAGAGGCTGGATCCAATCTGTGACTGGCTGTATGAATAGTCCCAGCACACCAGAGGTGAAGCCCACATGGGAAGGAAAATGTATCTGACAGAACAAGGGGACCACTGAACAGGAGCAAGCCAGGATCCTGGCAGCCACAAGTAGCCCTCAGTCACATACACACAAAGGTACTTCTCCTGTTCCCGTGGCACAGACTAGTCAGCTATGAGATGCCACCCAGAGAGCCCAGTACATTCACCCAGCAGGTAGAGTCCCCTGCCCTGTGGGTCCTGGGAACTGGAAGAGGAATCATTGCCTGGTGGGTGAGGCCAGGTAACCAGGTCTAACCCAGGACAGAGTTAGGAGAGAGGAAGAAGCAGGGACCCAACAGGCTGGGTGGAGGACAGGGCAGAGGATGGAAGGACCAAGCCAAGGCCTCAGGAGGAGGTGGGGCTGCCAGGGGCCATCAGAAGAGCACTCAGATGCTGACCTGTGGCTGTGAAGCAGGGAAAAACTCAGGCAGCACACCTTCTGGGGGGCTCTGCCACCTGCCGGCGCCTCGCCCCTCCCTGACTCAGACCTGGCCCCTCCTTACTCCAGCTTCGCCCCTCCCTGCACCAACTCAGACCCAGCCAGCGGATTTTGCCCATCTTGGTGGTAGTGTAGGAGGGTCAGTGGGGCCCATGTGGGGGTCCCCCAGAGAGACTCCTCCCAACGGTGTGACCTGGACCCCCCTTGCTACCATCTGGGCACTGGACTCCTAGATCTTGACAGCAATGTCCAGGCTCTGAGTTACCCAAGCATGTCTCCAGCCCACACTCCACTTGTGCAAAGCAGCCCCCCTCTGCAGCCCTTCACCCCTGCCCAGCAACCCACGCCCCTGTGGAAAAGTGGTCCATTCCAGTAGCCTCCATCTTTCTCTCCAAAGGATCCAACTAATTACTGTCTCCTGTATATCCATCCCTGGGGCCTTACTGTCCCCCCAGCAACTAGTCTTTTAAGTTCTGGGAAGAGGGGCAGATGCAGAGGTGGGTAGAGGGACGCCGGGGGAGATCCATCATAGGCATCCCTCCTGGGGCTGGCTGGATTCAAACTGTTGTGCCTGGAATGGTGACCAGAGGCCCATCACACAGCCTCTCTGAGCTCATCTCTAAGTGGGGGTGAGCGTGACACTTCATGTTTTGCAGAGGCCTATAGACTGGATGCCCTGTGATGTGAGAAGCTCGTCCAGCCCACTAGTGGCCTCAGAGTCTCCATATACTACAGAAAGACAACAACCTGGAGCCAGAAGACAAGGTATCCTAAGTGGGATTCCAGCCTCCTGAACTCACATCCAGAAAGACACACTGTCTCAGTCAGTGTTCTGTTGCTGTGAAGAGACACCATGGCCCCGGCAACTCTTATCAATGAAAGCAAAGTTTAGTTGGGGCTGATTGGCAGTTTCAGAGGTTTAGTCCATTATCACCATGGTGAGAAACATGGCGGCACACAGGCACTCGTGGTGCTGGAGAAGCAGATGAGAGTTCTATGTCCAGATCTGCAGGCATCGGGGAGAGAGAGAAACACTGGGCCTGGAGTGGGCTTTTGTAACCTCAAAGCCCAACCCCCCAGTGACACACTTCCTCCAACAAGGCCACACCTCCCAATCCTTTCAAATAGTGCCACTCCCTAAGCATTCAAATACATGTGCTTATGGGGGTCATCCTTATTTAAATTGCCACATGCCCCATGAGCAATTGAGATGGGAGGGGGTGCAATATGGAAAGGCCCTAAGGCCAAGTGAAGCCAGTAACCAACCTCTCTCTCCCAGGCTAGCACTCCTGGATCAGAGGTGGGGTAGGAGGAGTTCAGAGGTCACCTCAGGTCACTCCTGCCTCCACCCACCAGGGCACCTAAGCTGTCAGGCAAAGCTAGGCACAGACAGAGGCAGCACAAACCACCAACACAGATCCACCGAGGGGCATGGAGGAACGGCCCTGGCAGAGCTGGAGGGGGCACCTGCAGGAGGAAGGCAGCCAACCCAGCCTGGGGCAGGAGGGTGGCAGCCTGTGTCCTCACGGCCCTCTCTTCTTCAGAGGTGCTAAGCTGTGATTCCGCTGTCACGGCCACGGTGACAGCACCTCTGTAGATTACAAGAGGGAGGATTGGTGAAGGTCACTTGAGTCGAGGCCCCTAGACAGGCGGCCCCGAATCCAGCAGAGCCTCCTTGGGTCTTGAATGCCAACCAGCTGCCCTGTGGGTACTCAACCCAGCCCCTCACGCAGGTGGGGACCCTGCTGGCGGCCCCGCTTAATGAAATCAATAAAGCACCGCCGTGCAAGCCTGGCTGAGGGCCAGCGTTTTACAGCAGCACACCAGGCCGGGCGGACGACCAAAGGAAGAGCTGCCGCAGGAGAGAGCGGAAGGGACAAGGAATGACTGAGAGGAGAAGATGGAGATTAGTGGGGGACTGTGCAGAGGCAGGGTGGGCGTCAAGGACCTCCACTCTCTTTTTCCCTGGTTCGGGTCGCCCCAAGCCCACAGTGCGGCTACGAGAATGACTCTGCTGTCAGCGATTTCCACCACAGTGAGAAGTTACGGAAGACATAGTGAGAGACTAGACGAGACTTCAGGTACCTGGCTCTCTCTCAATTTGGAGATGAAGAAGCTGGGGCTCTCAGAGGGGCGATGGCCACAAGGTATACTCATCCATCGGGGGCCAAGCTGAGCACTTCCTTGCCACAGGCCTGTGTCATGGCCTCCCTGGCACTGAGGCTGGCTTCTGGTACATCTCACAGGATGGGTGAGACGCCAATGTGTCCCATCTGACGACAAGGCTGGCCCAGCAACTAACAGGGGATCCTACCACGTCTCTCTTCAGTGTTTGGGGACCTAGGCTGGGTGGGACCCCAAGAAGAGCCTGAGCGGACATCCGAGGACAAGTGGTCACAGATCTCCCTCCATACTGAGGTCCAGGGGTGGGGGGGCAGCTGCTAAGAAGTTCAGCCATCAGGGGAGGCGCAGGGTCACCAAGGGCTCAGAATCCAGAACCGTCTGTGGCTTTCTTTCTAGCTTAGTCACTTGTGGGAACTTCCTGGACAGGCCCCCAGAACTGTGAGAGCCGCTACAGCCCCCGCCAACTTGCAGGGTACACCCCAGGGACCAGTCATGACTAGGAACTCCCTCCAGTTCCCACATGGAAAATGGGACTAGTCACTGGGAAGACTCTGCAGGTGACAGTGTGGCTTCTGTGACCCCAGGGATATTGCGGCCCAGGTGGCAAGTGGCCTCCCGGTTGTCCATCACTCCCTCAGGTCTCTGGGCTTCGTCTCTGAGAGCACCCTAGCACACTTTGTTCACAGCCTGTCCTACCAGCATGGCGGATAGCGCAAGAGACTCATGTCACTCAAGACAGAGTCACTGGGGATATTCCCACCGAGGGTGAACGGGAGAAGGATCGGGAGGGGGGCAGGAACCCACAGACTACAGAGTTCTGACACCACCGTAGCATGAGGTGGGACAAGCTTCAGCAAGCCTACCCCTGAGGACATCTGGCATGAGGCACTGTCCACTAGGGGATCCTGTACCCCAAATGTGGCCCAGCGCTAGGACTCCCCAGCTCTGCCACTGACTAGACAGAAGGAAGAGAGGCAGGGGTGGGTGCTGGGGATACCATTGTGGGGCAGGCTGCCAGCCACAGTCCTGGGGAAGTGTCTCTTGAAGAGAGGGCTTCAGGCTATCCCCTCAGCCGCTGCTGCGGGTCCAGCCGATGTGCTGTACCCCAACACACACACAGAGAGCCATCCATCCATCCATCCATCCATCCCTTCCCCATCTCAGCCCCACCTGATACAGCCCAGCATCTTGTCTTCCCCCAGGCTCAACAACAGTGCCATTAACTGGGACTCATTCAGCTGGGCACAGCTCTGCCTCCTCAGCCTCTCCCAGGGTCGGAAACCATCACCCGCAAAGCTAGGTGGAGCCTCCAGACCTGCCAGATACTCAGCCCAATAGACCGCAAGGTGGGCTGTGGGCTTGGCTGGCCTCTGTTGACCTAGCCTCAGCTCCTGTGATGCCTTGTGGAGGAGGGGACAGCACAGTCCCCACCCCTCCCCAGCTCTGGTATTCTCCATCCACAGCCATCAGAGGGGCTGTGGGGTTCACCCGACCTGGCAGCATGAACAGCTGCAGCCAGCCGAGGAAGGATCCAACCTAGTGAGCAAGCGCCTGTGTCTAGAGGCTGGGGACTCTCCTGAAAGCCACAGGCCAACTCCATCCAAGTGTGCTGAGGACGGACTCTGAGGGATTCTAAGCTGGCCCTCAAGTCTCTCGTCTCTCAACATTAGCAAGCACTTGGGCTAAGCCTGGCTCAGGATGCACTTGGGATGTGATGGCAAAGACAAGATGATGCAGCCTCAGTCCTGCCCTGTAGATCAGTCCTCAATCAGGTCCAGCACTCAGAGAGGGCTAGCCAGCAGGTTAGGGCCTAAGGGTGCCCATTCAGGGACATGCATCACAGAAACTAGAGGCCACTGCTGTAAGCTCAGAAAGGTGCCCTGAATGAGGTCAGAGAAACAGGCCAGATTCTGAACTTTGGAGGCCAAGTTAGCTGGATGTCAGGAAAAGGAAGCCAGGATGACTCCCAGGCCTGTAGCTTGAGCAGCAAGCATCTGAGGCTTAGTGTGCTAACCCAGAGTTACTTAAGCCTGGGCCTGGCTCCTTGTTTCTGCATTGAGTGTGGATTCGTATGTGGAAATTAATTAGGACAGCACTTGGTACCAAGTAGGTTCTTAATAAATACAGACTTGTTAACATCATTGTTGTTATGAGGGATGGATGGATGGATGGATGGATAATGAAAAATGTGTGAGTGGATGGATGGATAAGTGAATAGATTGTGTGAGTGGATGGATGGATGGATGGATGGATGGACGGATGGATAATGAAAAATGTGTGAGTGGATGGATGGATAAGTGAATAGATTGTGTGAGTGAGTGGATGGATGGATGGATGGATGGATGGATGGATGGATGGATGGATGGATGGATGGATGGGGAAACAGATGTATGGCTAGATGGATGAATGGATAAGTGGGCAGGTGGATTGATGGGTAGGCAAATAGATGAACAGATAGATGGAAAGATAAATGGATGGACCCAATGAGGAGGACAGTAATCCTACATCAGAAAGTTGAGGAGGCAAATGATAGGATGATGAAATGTTGTGTTTGTGTGGGGTGTGTGTGTGTGTGTGTGTGTGTGTGTGTGTGCATGGTGTGTGTGTGGGGGGGTGTGGGGGTGTGTGTGTGTGTGGTGTGGTGTGGTGTGTGTGTGTGTGGTGTGTGGTGTGTATGTGTGTGGTGTGTGTGTGTTAGACCAACGGTGTCTTTCTCAGCTGCTCTCTTCATTAGGTGTTTTTGTTGTTGTTTTCATTTTTTGTTGTGTTTTTTGTTTGTTTGTTTGTTTCAGACAGGGTTTCTCCACGTAGCTCTGGCTGTCCTGGAACTCCCTCTGTAGACCAGGCTGACCATGCTGTAGATCTGCCTGCCTCTCTCTCCCGAGTGCTCGGGATCAAAGGCATGTGCCACCATGACTGAACTTGGGGCTTGCCAATTCATCTAGGCTGGTCAGACAGCAAACTCAAAGGATTCTCCTGTCTCCACCACCCTAGCTCTGGAACGGCAGGTGCATGCCAGAGACACCAGGCTTTTTTAAAATGTGCTTCTAAGGATTCAACTCAGGCCCTCGTGTTTGTGCCTCGTAAGCCCTTTGCTGACTGACTGAGCCATCGCTCCAGAACCTCACAGAGTGTACCGAGTGTCACCACGGTCTTTCCACCCACAACATCTGGGGTAGCTGGTACCACAGCTCTGAAGTTCTGAGCACAGGCTATGCTGGGAACTTGGGGCTCTCGGCCACAGAATGGGAGAAACCACAGAGAAGAGGAGGGGAGTGAAGGGGAGGTATGAGGGTGGGTGGATGGGGATAGAAGCCAGACTGAGCCCAAGGGGTCAGTCAGAAAGCAGGCACAATAAAAGGTGACAAAAAGCCGGGGCTGGAGAGATGGCTCAGCAGTTAAGAGCACTGGCTGCTCTTCCAGAGGACCTGAGTTCAAGTCCCAGCAACCACATGGAAGCTCACAACAGTCTATACATTCAGTTCCATGGGATCAAACACCCTCTCTGGCTTCTGCAGGTACCAGGCATGCATGTGGTGCACAGACATACATACATGGAGGCAATCATCCATATACATAAAATAAAAATGTTTTTGAAACGACAAAACTCCAGATGGCTTCAGAAGAAAGCATGGGGACTGCTGGGGACAGGGGCTCAAAGGTGGTCTTTGGGACTGACCTCTTTTGTTTTGTTTTGTTTTGGTTTTTTGTTTTGTTTTTCGAGACAGGGTTTCTCTGTGTAGCTTTGCGCCTCTCCTGGAACTCACTTGGTAGCCCAGGCTAGCCTCGAACTCACAGAGATCCGCCTGGCTCTGCCTCCCAAGTGCTGGAATTAAAGGCGTGCGCCACCACAGCCCGGCGGGACTGACCTCTTATCACTGGCTCTGTATTCTTCCTTGCTGACCTGGTCATCAAGCCAGTGCTCTGTGCAATGGCCCAAATGCCAGGCAAAGAGAACTCAGTGCCATCCAGTGAGAACAAATCCATTTCTGGCCAACAGAAGCTGAGGCTGGGTTCAGCCCAAGCAGGCCTAGATACACACACACATTTCTGACACCACTGTCAATCAGACCCTTTGAAAAACAGGGCTGCAGACTGGTGGAGAGCAGGGAAGCCTCAGTGGTCGCAAGTAGGCACCCCGCTGCTCCCAAGTCACCAGCTGACGCCGAAAGTTAATGGAAAGGACAGAAGAGGCCTGAAGAACTCAGTGTCATGGACACCATGGAAAGATCAGGCTCCAGAAGGACGACAGAGTGGCTGCCTGCAGCCACAGAACTGCCACTCAAATAACTCACTAGTAGTTGAGGGGCGCGGGCTGTCTGGGGATAGGAATGGGGCACCATGAACAACTGCTGCCACCTGGTGGGTCGGAGGGACATTACATAGAGATGTCCCTAGAGGGGACCTTTGGAGAACAGCGGAGAAAGATGAACTAGGATGAGCCAGGGAGAAGAGCAAAGCCAGGACAGAGAGGAGAGGATGAGTGAAGGGAAGAAGCCTGGGGAGGGTGGGACACGGGAGGAGGGTGAACACTAGCAGGATTGAAGAGGGAAGAGGACAGACAGGGAGAGAGGTACCGTTCCCGGCCATCACCCTCCCTCGGCCCGCCCTCCCCTCCCTCAAGGCTGAAAGTTAAAAATAGGTCTTGTGGTAAAGGAAGACAGAATGAGAACAGCTGTCTAACAGAGGAGGCAATGAGGGGAGCTGGGATGGGGAGAATCCCCACGGGCCTCGCCAAGGGTGGAACGTGACCGCCGCTAGCCTCAGCCACAGGACGAAGCACCCGATGCCACACCAGCCGGCCTGTGTAGCGGCGGCGGGCTACCTTACAACCCAACAGGGCCTGCTGGAGGATGGAGGGACAATATCACAGCCCTATGCTGTGCCTAAGCAGATCCCTGCCACTGGGGTCAGCCTGGGGTCAGCTGCTCTTGCATGGCACAAATGAGAAATAGACCCTGAGCTACACACGTGTCCGCGACAGTCGCTGGCCACAGACAAGATGCACAAACCCAAAGGTACAAGCGGTGTCCTTCCAGTGACAGAGAGGACAAGGTGGCAACCCGAGTCACACCTCCCACTCTGCCACGCTACCTTCTGTCAGGGGAAACTGAGGCCCAAGAAGAGAAATCCAGCTGCCCCAGGGAGGACAGAGGCAGACGTGGACCCTGGGAACTGGGGGAGCGTTCTGTTCCCAGCCCCACCCACCCCTCCTGAAGCTTGGCTCTCACCTGCCCACCTCCTGGGCATACCGTGGAAGAGCTAATTAGAGGCTGTTCTGGCAACGCCAGTAAACAGCACTGAAGCCAGAGCAGCCCTGCCCAAGCTATGCCTCCCGACAGAGCAGCTCCCCCAGCTGACTTCAAGGCTGCGTCACAGTGTGGGTGCTGTTAACGACGCTTTCGTTTACGGGTGGCCTTTCTCTGAGCAGCCCCGAGAGCTGTGTTTCATTTTCCCCTGGTTGCTGGGAGGCTGACCACAAGGCGCAGAGCATCATTTATCTCCATAGTTTGATGAGGCCCAGAGACGTTTAGGCTTCACAGAAGCAGATCAGCAACAGAGCTGGAGTTGGTGTTGATAGTGGGGCTGGGGAAACGGGCTTAGAGGGGAAGACGGCTCATGCTGCAAGTGTAAGGACCTGACCTGGGGTCCCCAGAAGCCAGGGAAAATTCTGGGCGTGGTTGTATGAGGCTGTAACTCAAGGGAATAAGGTGGAGAGTGATAAAGGGCACTTGTTGCCCGCCTCTGACCTCTGAGAGTATGTACATACACACTCACACACATACACACATGCACATCATACACACACATACACATAACTCATACACACTCACATGCATAAACACACAATCTTCGAGAGCACTGCTTGGGCTACTATCAGCCTCTCTGTGGTCAACCAGGGAAAGTCTCCCCCTTGTGTGTGTACAGGGTCACCTTTTCATATGACTATCTGATCAAGGCAGAGTTAGTCTAAACTCAGGGAAGTGAATGGACTTACTAAAGGTCACACATTCCTAAACATTAAATACAACCTGCTCAGCCCATATAGGATGTATATATTCTCTTGGCTAACCATTTGGTATTGGATAACCAATTGGTGTGCTCTTCCCTGGGAGAGACGACTACTCCTGCTCTCGATATCCCATGGTTGCCTGTAGTTCTTCACATAGGGTTGAGGCCCTGTGAGCATCCCCCCTCCTATCGGTGTCTGTTGGCATCATCCTTGCTCAGGTCATGTTTAGGCAGCCGTGTGGATGAAACCTCATGGGCATAGCTTCTCTGACATTTCTAGGAGACACGATCACACAGTGAACTTTCTGTTTCTCTGGCTCTTTCAGTATGTCTGCCCCCCTCTTCCTCAATGACCCCTCAGCCTTAGCTTCAAGAATCGTGTTGATGCCAGCCTATGGTGGAGCACGCCTTTAATCCCAGCACTCGGGAGGCAAAGCCAGGCTGATCTCTGTGAGTTCCTGCGAGATCCAGGACAGACACCAAAACTACACAGAGAAAAATCCTGTCTTCAGAAAAAAATTTAAAAAAAAGAATTGTGTTGAAGATGTATCACTTGGGCCTGGGCACACAGACTGGATGTAACCTCCTCAGCCTCGCTTTGTCATGCCCCTCCCCTCTGAGTGGCAAGCTAGAGAGCTCCTTTCTGGACAGCTCAAGGAGACTCCTCCATGTGCAGCTGGCTGCCTTGTCTGTGTCTAGAGAACACTGTCTGCTTGGAGTCATCCCCACCCCTGGCCCTGGGGGGAGAGTCAGTTTCCTTTAATGATGTGGCCACTAAGAGGCTGCCCACACTCCAGTACATGGTCCAATATCCAAGCATCTACTAGCAGCACTAAGAGGACTCAGTGAGTTCACACACACACACACACACACACACACACACACACAATTGGGAAGGAATAATGGGTGGGCAAGAGAGTGATCGTAGGGGAGGGAGTGGGTGGGGGTGGACTTGATCAAAACACATTATACGCGTGACGAGATTCTCCAACAAAGAAGAGAAAACCACAGTTGCACCGAACAGCAGTGGGAAAGAAATTGATGGTTAACAGTGTTAAAACTATAGAATCAAAAAAAAAAAACTATAGAATCACATTCCATTCTTACTAATAGAAATATGCTTTTACCGCTTAAGAAAAAGACAGACCCCGCCCCTTTGGAAACACTTCTCGGGTCTTCCTCTGGATAGACTCCTCACTGTCGCTGTGGAGTCCCCACATTCCTAGGGACGCATCCTGCAGATGACGGGGCTCTTTGTAGCTCACCTAGGTCCCAGCATAGAGTCTGGAACTTAGAGACCGTCCTCTGGACACTGAAAGTTCTCACCAAGGGCTCCCTCTCTCCTCCTTGATTGCAGAGTTGCAGAGAACCTGTATCATTTCCTGAGGGTGCCCTGCCCCCTGTTGGCAGAAGGCAGCATTGCAGGATGCTTGGCCGCCCAACCGGACTCTCCTGTTCTCCCCCCCCCACCACCACCACCACCACCACCACCACCACCACCACCACCACCACCACCACCACCACCACCACCACCACCACCACTACCACACACACACACACACACACACACACATACACACACACATACACACACACACACACACACACACACAATTAAGAGCTGGGAACCAGTTTCCAGCTCTTACTATAAACATACAGACTTTCACCGTGCACCCCCCTCCTGACCTCTCCGGTCCCACACAGACCCTCCTTTCAGGACCCTCAGCTCCATAGTCTTGGTGTTGTTCAAGTTGTCTTCTCTCCCGGGTCGCCCGTGAGCACTCCCCCACCCCATCTCAGCCTGGCTGCCTCCTATGAACACTAAAGCACGCGCCCGCCCTGCCTCCCCGCTGGCCACGCCGAGAGCCCGTGTCTCTGCTCCAGGATGATCACGTGCCTTCTGTCTCAATACTTGTCACCTGCAGCACTGTGGGGACATCTCCTTCCCAAGACCAAGAGGTCCCTGACAGCGTACTGTCGCTCAGCATGGCCAGGACACATAAATGAATTTGTGTGTCTCCGTTCCCACCACTATTGCCAGAAATTCCTTCCGTCCCCTTCCCCCGGAAGACAGCTCCCTTGGAAAGGGACTTGGCTTCCTCCCTAACGACCTGACCTCTCAAGTTCTCCTTTTCTATCTTCTGTTTTGTTGCTTTTTTGAGACAAAGATTCAACTCCACAGCCTCGGCCGACCTGGAACTTGCTATGCAGGCCAGGGTGGTCTCGAACCCCTGTAAATACTCCTGCCTCTGCCTCTCGCTCTATTTCTCACAGCCAGACCTGTGCTGTCCCATCTAGTGGCTGCAGCCACTTGTGACCGGTAAGCACGGCACTATGTAGGATCTGGGACCAAGTGATATTTGATTTCATTTTAATTTACATTTAAATGCCTATACGAAGCACCGGGATGCCCAGCCCCAATTTTATGAAATCTAACTAAAGATCAACGAATGCTGGTGAAAATTTGGTGTCCAATATACAAAGGGGCATAGGCCTAAGATCCAAACTGTATTCCAGAAACCTGGTATTAGGGGGGAAAAACAGGTAACAGGCTTCAATTTTACTCTGATTATATGATAAACTGATAACACCTGGGATCTGGTGGATAAATACCAGACACTGAATTAAACCTAATTTCGGGTCTGGAAATGTGGTTCCCTTGGTAGAGTGCTTGCCTAGCACACACAAAACTCTGAGGTTGATCCTCATCATGCTATAAACCGGCTGCCATGAGGAAGGCCTCTATCTCCAGGACTCAGGAGGTAGAAAAAAAGGATCAGAAGTTCACAGTCATCCTCAGCTAGATGGTGAGTTTGAGACCTGTCAGGACCAGTGAGACCCTTCCCAAAGGGAAATAAAGTAATTTCATATTTCTTTTGCTTTTTTGTTTTGTTTTGTTGGTGTTTTGAGACAGGGTTTCTCTGTGTAACAGTCCTGGAACTCACTCTGTAGACCAGGCTGGCCTCAAACTCACAGAGATCCTCCTGCCTCTGCTTCCCGAGTAAAGGGATCAATGGTGTGCACCACCATTGCCCGGTTCTTTTGCTCTTTCTAAGTGAAACTACTAGAGAATTGGAATTCCTATAGAGCCCTCACCTGTGGCTCCTATTATATTTACACTGAGTGTAGTGGTACCATAGGAGACAGAGGTTTACCAGCCTCAGCAGCTGACTTCTGGAACTACCCCAATACTGGGTGATGCTTAGCAGCATGTTTAGTTGGTAACCACTGGAGACTGTACCACTTCCATTCCTAGATATGATTATTGAAAATGTCTCTCAACACCACCAACTGTCTCCTTGAGGAAGCAAGAGCCAACACCACCCCAAATGAGAACTCTGCAAATCACATCCCTGTGACAGATATTTGTGCTGGGAATGGAAGGAAAGAGTGTAAGGTTTCTAGGTAACGGACCAGAGGTGGCCAGTTCAGGACTGGTGGGGAGACAGACACCAGGCAGGCACCAAACCTCGCCTACTGGCTCCATGGAGAAATAGAGCGTGTCCTGGGAGTAGTCTTTGGGCTCAGGGGCTTGCTGTGGGCGCCCTCTTTCAGAGCAGGCTGTTTACAGAGCTGCCAATTCTGTGCAGGAGCCTGAGAAGGCTTCAGAGAGGACAACAGAGAGGAAGGCATGAGTCATGGTAGTGACCCCAAATACAGTGAAAGCGGGGACCTCAGCTGGGCTCCTGAGGAGTGAGAACCCCCACATTGGGACTGTACAAATCCCTGGGTTCCATCTTGGGAGGGAGGTAGTGCAGAGAAGAGCCCCTGGATACGGGTGACACTCCCAGAGGGTTGGAGAAGATTGTGACACTCCAGCATCCCAAGGGTGGAAAGCATTTGTATCCAGGATATCGTGGTAATCGACTCCTAGCACTTATTCTGAGACATTGTGGAGACCAGACAAAGGGCTAGACAGAAAGGGGATGGAATGCAGCTCAGGGAGGCAGCACAGAGCAGACACAGGCCCAGAATCACTCCAGGGAAGTGCAAATGCTTTGCTCCACACAGCAGCCCTTGCAAGCAGCCCTAACTGCCTTTCAGGAGGGGACAGGGCTGTGACCTTCAGAGAAGCCACAGTCTTTCTAACCCACCAGCAAACAAAAGATCGAATGAAGTTCATCAGCAGGACTGGAGGGGAGAAAACATATTAAAATCCACACAGCTCCTGTGCACCCTGAAGGCCAATTAGAACTGTAATGGAAAAACATCCCCCGTGCCATGGCCAATCCAGATTCAAAAAAAAAAAGGAAAGAAAAGCAAATAAACAAGAAATGTCCATGTCTTTGTATGGGGACACAACAAAAGCTTACTGAAGGACATGAAGAGGGCCTGAGTAAATGGAGTGATATATCATACTTGGGGACAGGGAGATGCAATAATATGAAGATGTCAATTCTTCCCAAATTAAATCTATAAATTCAATGCATAGCCAATCAGATCCCTAAGGGGATTTTTATGGAACTTGACAAGCTGACTGGAGAACTCATCTGAAAGAGTAAACAAGCAAGAACATTTGGAAGAAGAAAAATGGGTTGGAACTTGACCTACCAGATATCAAAATGAACTATAAAGCTGGAGAAATCCAAACACGTTAGAGCTGGCAGATCAAAGGGACGAGACAGAAAATGCGGGAGACCAATGCCGGGAAGATGGAGGAAGCCGGTCACAAAAGTCAGTGTGTCTTTGTTACTGCTTCTCTCACCACTGTGACAAAGATATCAACAAAAATCACCTTAAGGTAGGGGAGGGTCTATTTTGACTCACCGTGTGAGGGGTTACAATCCATCATGGCAAGAAGGCATGGTGGCCGGAACATGAGGCAGCTGGCCACATGGTATCTACAGTTAGGAATGAGAGAGACATGAATGCTGGTCCTCAGCTCACTTTCTCCATCTTCCGTTTCTCATGTAGTCAAGGACCCCCTGGTCATGGGACAGTGCCACCCACACTCAGAATGAGTCTTCCCTCCCTGGGTTAAAGTCCTCTGGAAAGGCCATGACAAGCCCAGAAGTGTGTCTCCTAGGTGACTCCAAATCCAGTCAATGACAATGAAAACTAACTAACAGCAGGTGTTCAGCTCAGTGGGGAAAGATGGAGCATTCAATGCTGGGGATAATTGCTTATCTGCTGGGATGAGTGAGTGATAAGTGCTGGGAATGCTTTCACATCTGTGGGTATTGTTATTGTATCTCACACAATGCTCCTAAGTCAATGCCTCCTCCTACGGTCTCAACAACACACTAAGGTAATGTGGGGGACCCATAACAGCTTGACCATACACCTGCCATGACAGGCTTACTGGCAGGTACCATCTGGTCCCCAGGAAAAGCCATAAGCTGATCCCACCCAGGGAGGGCCAGCATCTAAGTGGAAATACCTGACATTTCAAGCGGTCTGTTCTAACCATTATAAGATATCACCAGGTGTCCTTTAGCCCAAGCACACACCCATTTCCCTTTTACCAAGATGCCCCTAGTCAATCAGGGTCCTGGATCCTGGAAATCCCCTCACCCCCAACCTCTACTACGATTAAAAAAAAAAAAACCCACCCTGCCCTGGCTCGGCACTCTCTGACCTCACCCCTGCATCAGACACACAGAGGGTCCAAACTCACTCTTGAATAAAGGCTCTTTGCTTTTGCATACAGATTCAACTCCTTGGTGGTCTTCGGCGGACCCCACGATCCGGGCATAACAGCAGCTTTGTTTAGCTCTAAGTACAATCCTGTATAACAGATTGACACAGCTTTTACCAACTGCTTAAAAAAAAACAGTCAATTTAAAAAAAATTAGGAGATCACAGACAAATCCCCTTTAAAGTTGAGGTGAGGGAGTCTTCCTCAGCAAGCCACAGACCCAGAAACGTAAAGTACAGCCAGACAGATTGGACTACACAAAAATTTAATCCTTGGCTGTCTAAATTGCTAAGCTGAAAAACAAATGAGACTGGGAGAATTTCTTGGATGCAGATCATAAACAAAGGCTCCCTCCCTGAAAGTCTACGAGAAAAGGAGAAGCTTGCAGCAGAAAAGACAGTGGGGTGATCTAGGGGGTTCCAAGAAGTATGTGCACCTAAGCAGGCAGTCACTGGCTCCTGCTGGGGACCTGAGAACTGTGTGCAATACACCAGACGCTTCCTCTTCCTCAATCACTGTCCACCCAGGGACGGGGAGTTCACACCCTCAAACCTGTCTGCCTTTGTTTGAGAGGGGACCTTAACTCCTTGTGCCTTGAAGTCTGTAAGGGCTGAGTAGAGAGAATGTCTGAGACAGAAGAGGCAGACTGCCAGAGGCAAGGAAGAAAGGGGAGTGCTGTTGTGGAATATTATTTGAACTGGACAAAGATGTGTCACATTTGTTTATGCTGAGGAATAGAACTTTAACTGTGTAAAGGTGTGTTGTATTGGTTTATGCTGCATTTGTTTAACAATGTGTGTGTTTTGTTTAACAATGTAAGGATGTGTGTGTTTAATGATGTAAAGATGTGTGGCACTTGTTTCACCTTGCCTGCCTAAGGCACCTGATTGGTCTAATAAAAAGCTGACCGGCCAATAGCTAGGCAGGAGAGGGAGAGGCGGGGCTGACGGGCAGAGAGAATAAATAGGAGGAGAAAAGAAAAGGGGAAAGAGAAAGAAGAGAATGAGGAGAAAGAGAGGGACACACCTGGGGCCAACCAGACAGACAGACAGACAGAAGCAGTGAAACTAAAATATACAGAAGGAGGAAAGGTAAAAGGCACCGAGGCAAAAGGTAGATAAAGAGAAACAGGTTGATTTAATTTAAAAGAGCTTGCTGGAGACGAGCCTAAGCTAGGCTGAGCATTCCAAACTAGTAAGTCTCTGTGTCACGACTAGGGAGCTGGTTGGTGGCCCAAGAGGAAAAGCCTGATACAGAGTAAGTGGACCTGAGAAAAGATGCTAGACAAAAAGGTGGGCGGGAATAGGAGGGGGTGAGGGGAGGGTGGGGGAGAAGGAAGAGAAGGGGACAGGGAAGGGGTGTGGAGAAGAAGGAAGGAGAGAAATGTTGGGTCTCACACTCAGGACAAATGGCTAACTAAGGTGCCTACTAGACATATCAAAGCGGATGCTGGCCGCCAGTCTCTCTCGGAATGGCCAATACCTGGTACAGAGTCCTGGTTCCCCTCACACAGCACATCTCACCCTGTCCCCTAGCCTCAACCTCTCCAGCCCTGAGCTTCACTCCTCGCCTCCCCCCAGATTCTCTTCCCTAGAAAATCCAGCCATTTTGGACCTTGGTCTCTTGGTGCTCATGGTCTCCTGGATCACGCCTGGTTCCTTCCTCTTCCTCTCCCCACCCCAATGGACAAGTTCAGTCTGGACCTTCTGGCTGTGCTCTTCCTCGTATTTACAATAAGCCTCTTCCACCATACCTAAGAGCAATCATGTCCTTATTTTTTTCTTTAACTTGAGGAGAGGAAGGTAGGGGAGAGGGATGGGAGAAGATCTGGGGAGAGAGTGAAATCAGAGCCTAGCCGTTCCTCCAGTGACGCATCCAAGGACCAGTTTCTTTTTCTCTTTCCAATCCCCCCTTCTCCACGTTTTTCAGTGGAGATGTTGGGAAACATTTATCTGGGTTTCAAAGGGCATATCTATGTGACACCGAATCCCTTTCATATCTCTGTGAGTCATTGCTAGATGTCCTGGTCATAGGAGTGCCTTCTGGAGTGTTCCCACTTCTGAGAGGCCCCAGCTGCTGGCAGAGGAGGAACAGTCAGGGGAACAGAGCCAGCATCCCGAGAAGTCCTCCACGCAAAAGAGATGCAATGCTTGTGAGCAAATAATTTCAGATACTTTGTTTTTGAGACAAGGTCTCACTGTGTGGCCTAGGCTAACCTTGAACTCAAAATCCTCCTGCCTTAGTCTCTCGAGGGCTGGAATTATAGATGTGTGCCAGGATTATAGATGTGTATAACCATGCTTGGCTCATTTTCTGTTTTATTTTTATTTGTATTATTTGGGGGTTTTTTTTGGTTTTTTTGTTTTTTGTTTTTTTCCCCAGGCTGGGGAAAGAATCACATACCTCACACATGTCAAGTCTGAGCTGCTGTCCACCCTGAATTATGAATTTGTGTGTGTGTGTGGGGGGGAGTGTATACACAAGTTTGGATTTGTGGGTACATGTATGTGCATGTGAAGGCCAGAGGTTGATATTGAGTGTCTTATTTGATTATTCCCCACCATTTTTTTTTAATGTGCACTGATATGAGGATGTCAGATCCCCTGGAACTGGAGTTACAGACAGCCGTGAACTGCCATGTGGGTGCTGGGAATTGAACCCGGGTCCTCTGGAAGAGCAGCCAATGCTCTCAACTGCTGAGCCATCTCTCCAGCGCCCCCCCCCCCCCACCTTATTCTTTTGAGACAGGATCTCTCACAGAACTCACCCATTCAGCTAGGCTGGCTGGCTGGCTAAGGCCCTATCATGCTGTTGCCTCTGCCTTCCCAACACCGGGATCACAGGCTGGTGCTGCCATGCCTGTTTTCTTTACACAGGTGCTGGAGATTTGAACTCAGGGCCCCAGGCTTGCACAGCAAGCATTTTACCCACTGAGCCATCCCCCCAGCTCCTGGGTTAAGATTTCTGGCTGGGGTTTTGTTTATGACATTCTGGAACAGGGAGCTGTAGTCAATGGTGCTGGCAGAAGTGAAGCCTGGGATATCCTTTCCCAGGACTTTGGAGAGAGGAGGATGTATAAAAATGTTTCATTGTTGTTTCCAGATATAAGAAAGGTTGGTTTTGTTTTTCTTATTCATTTGGGCATATCTTTAGCTTACAACAATTTGGTAAAGAATACTTTTAAGCAAAATTGAAACATAATTTTCCTCATACTGGATCCATTGTCCTTTCAAATCTTAAAACTATTATTGAAGATTGTTACTTTATGGTGATACACTTATTTCCTTAGATTCGGTGAGAATCTATTTCTCTTGTGGTGGAATGCTCGCTTGATGGGCAGGCATGAGCACCTCGGCTGAATCTCCAACACTGCCCCCTCCTCAAACCCTATGGCAAACATTAAAATAAAGACAGCCTCTAAAGAAAAGAAACACAGCTCTTGCTCCAGAAGCAGTAAGCATTTATCCTAAGCCAAATATGAGCAACCGTGGCTTCAGGTACCTGGATGATACCTCCACACACAGAACCTATCAGAATTTCATTTTTTGTCATGGGTAGCCACCCAGCACAGTGTGTGAGAAGTCACTGTTGCATTCAAAGC
This sequence comes from Peromyscus californicus insignis, assembly GCF_007827085.1. NCBI lineage: Eukaryota > Metazoa > Chordata > Mammalia > Rodentia > Cricetidae > Peromyscus > Peromyscus californicus. Next base: position 25,553,252 of record NW_026294491.1, on the reverse strand, counting down.
GGCAATAATAAAAAGCAAGGTAGCACACATCTGTAATCCCAGCTCTAGGGAAGTAGGAGGAAGAGCATCAAAAGGTCAAGGTCATCCTCAGCCACACAGTGAGTTTGAATCCAATCAGGACTACAAGAGACGTCTCAAAACCAGAAAAATAGCCAAGCAGTGGTGGCGCACGCCTTTAGTCCCAGCACTTGGCAGACAGAGGCAGGCGGATCTCTGAGTTCGAGGCCAGCCTGGTCTACAGAGTAAGTTCCAGGACAGCCAGGGCTACACAGAGAAAACCTGTCTCAATAAACAAACAAATGAACAATGATCACAACCATAATGTCCCAAATAAACAAACAATGATCACAACCATAATGTCCCTCTGCTAACATGGAAAGATATTTGTCCAGCTCCTCTTTAGAAAATGCTGCCGGGTGGTAGTGGTGGTGGTGGTGGTAGTACACACCTTTAATCTCAGCACTCAGGAGACAGAGGCAGGCAGATCTCTGTGAGTTCGAAGCCAGTCTGGTTTACAGAGCGAGATCCAGGACAGGCACCAAAACTACAGAGAAACCCTGTCTCGGGGGGAAAAAGAGAAAGAAAATGCTAATGCGTGGTTCAGAGCTCATTACTGTCATCCCACCACTTGGATCCTCCCCCTCTCGGTGAACAAATATAGCCTAAAAGAAATCATGGCTGAAGTTAGTGTACAGATAGCGGAGTGGCAGAAACGGTTTGCAAGATGAGAAGCTGATAAGCGGTGCTGTCTACACAGGGACTCCCACAGAGCCAACTAAAAAGAAAGAAAAAAATCTAAAAGACGGGCAAGAAGGATATGAAAAAGCCACTCACAGACAGCACACCTCCAATGCTGATAAGCCTGCGAAATCCTCACTGCCCTCCGTGACCAGAGCAACTCAGAGAAAAGCCCCAAGCTCTCCGTCTTAGCTGCCAGCTCCCCAGCCCCCACAAACAAAACAAAACAGTCTGACGCTGCCAAGGGTGAGATGTGTGAGGAACCCTCACGTGGCACAAGTGAGAACAGCTGTTGCTGTCCCCATTCTGGGAACATCTGGAAGGTTCGGAGATGCACACCTGTGAGGGGAAGTGCTGGCCTTGCAGGTTGTGTTTGTAGGAGTCTGCCTGAGGGCTTCCCAGCTGCTGAGGATGCAAAGGCAGCCTTGTCCTGGGGTTTTTGAGGGAACATCTGCGTGCATGATGTTGGGGTGATCATGGTGTGGCAGTAAGTAGTAAGGAGCCGGAGACAACCGGAGTGCTCATCACCGGGAGGATGAGAAAGCAGGGTGGACACTTTCATCGCAGAATCCAGAGCAGCTGTTAGAACCTTTGCCACTATATTAAGTGTATTTGAGGCATCATGGATAGGACAAAATGTCTGACTTAAATGTTAGGTTTTATACAAAACAAGTGTAATACAGTACTCTTGTAATCTATGTGTAACATAGTACATAAGCTAAAATAGATGTATATGAAGCAACGCAAGTTTTGCAAAAACAAATATGGACAGAATTTACCTTGGCACATCAGCTGCATCGCTATACAGGGGAGAAGAAGAGGCATGCAGGAAGAAAGGCTGATAGAAAACCATGTTTTATGTGTTAGGAGACTTAGGTACCAGACTTCAAAACTTATTAAAAAGTTGTGGTGGTCAAGACAGTGGTGTGGGTGTCTCCACGGACAGTAGCTCAATGAGCGTCCAGAATCAACCCGTATATACACAGTCAATTGTTTTCCTAGCAACAGTCCAGACAATGCAGTAAAAAGAGGAGGAACTGGGCTTATTGGGGTAGCTCAGAAGGTGATGCTTGATGACCTGAGTTCAATCCTTAGGCCCCACATGATAGAGAGGACTGACTCCTGCACGCTGTTTTCTGATTTCATATATCCCACACGAATACACACACACACACACACACGAGCGTGCGAATGTGATCATGCAAATAAATGTAGGTTTTTTGTTTTTTAATGAAGTTTCCTATTACACCAACCACAGGCTTCTTACGAGAGGGAACATGGTGCTGTAGGGAGAACAAGCTTATCCACAGTTCCCTGAGACCTGTGTCTCCCAGTCTTTTATAGGCTGTGCATGTTGCCTGGGATCGGTCCGACTGCAGCAAAGGCCCCAGCTGCAGCCCTGATTGCAGATCTGGCCCCAGCTGCAGCCCCGATTGCAGTGGCCTTCGCACCTGGAGTGGCACTCCCTCAGAGTGACCAGAAAACAGTCAATGCAGCTGGTCTGCTCGGCTGACCGTGGAGTCAGTTGCCAAGGAACGGGCTGCCTGGTTGACAGCCCCCCCCCCCCCCCACCAGCTCAAGGCAGTCAGGCACAGAGGGCGGGCCTGTGGCTGTCGATCAAGAGGGGTGGCTAGTTCCCAATAGCTTAGTTTGTTTAAACGCAGTAAAGGAAAGAGGGATCCCGGGAAAATCCACTGAAGGGCGCACATGATAAAGACACAGCACTTAACGGTGCTTAACCGCTAGCCCAATATTCGTAGGAAGAATTGGGCCTTCAGGGACTAGAGAGATGGCTCAGCAGTTAAGAGCACTTACTGTTCTTCCGGAGAAGCTGGGCTCCATTCCCAGAACTCACACCGGGTATCACAACTGCCTCCAGCTCTATGGGAGCCTGCCTCTGTGGGTACCTGAACTCACATGCACACCAATACATACAGACACAAATAATGAACATGGAGAGGTGTATTTTTTTTTTAAACTGTGGGCTTTAGGAAGAGCTTCATCCTTCTGATTTGTCTCATTACTAGGATTTATCTATTTATTTAGACAGAGTCTCTGTAGTCCTGGCTGGGCCTAGAACTCACTATGTAGACCAGGCTGGCCTTGAACTCACAGAGATCTGTTGTTGGTTGTTTTATTCCTCTTTACTCTTTTGGCTCTTTGTTCTTTAGGGGGCCCACCACCCAGCTCCCAAATACATCACATGGAGGCTTATTCTTTCTTATAAATGCCCGACCTTATCTCGGCTTGTTTTTAGCCAGCTTTTCTTAACTTTAAATTAACCCATCTACTTTTGCCCGTGGGCTTTTACCTTTCTCTGAGTTCTGTTTGTTTTACTTTCACCTTCACTCCATGACTGCCGGGGCGGCGGGGCGGCAGGGCGGCGGGGCGGCGGGGCGGCTGGCCCCTTGCGTCCTCCTCTCCTTGTTCTTGCTCCTTGATCATTTTATCTTTTTTTCTCCTTCTATTTATTCTCTCTGCCTGCCAGCCCCGCCTAGCCTTTCTCCTGCCTTGCTATTGGCCGTTGAGGTCTTTATTAGACCAATCAGGTGTTTCAGACAGGCACAGGAACACAGCTTCACAGAGTTAAACAAATGTAACATGAAAGAAGGCAACACATCTTTACATCATTAAACAAATGTTCCACAGCAGAAACAAATGTGACACATCTATAACTAATATTCTACAACAGAGACCTACCTGCCTCTGCCTCCCACGTGCTGGGATTAAAAACATGTGCCACTGTGCTGATATTTTGTTTGTGTTCTGACAAATAAAGCTTGCCTGGAGATCAGAGTGTGGAGCTAGCCACTAGTTAGCCATAGAGGCCAGGCAGTGGTGGCACACACCTTTGATCCCAGCACTTGGGAGGCACACACACCTTTAATCCCAGCACTAGGGAGGAGGAAACAGGAAGTGGTATGGCTGGGCGGAGAAAGGAATATGAGGCGGGCAGAGACAGGAGCTTGGCCGTCTTTAAGACTGAGGAGTTGGAGGGGGAAGAGGTGGCTGTGGCTTGCTCCTTTGTCTCTCTGATCTTTCAGCATTTACCCCGGTATCTGGCTCCAGGTTCTTATTATTAAGACCAATTGGGATTCATGCTACATGCCACCATGCCCAGCTCCCTAGGATTTCCTAAACATGTGCCTGTCACACAACCCAGGTTTTTTCCACACCTACATATTGACTCCCCCCAAAATGAAAGTATATGTTCACGCTTAGCCTTGGCATATGACCACTCCTAATCACTTTATTTGTGCTAGCCCTGTCAACACACACACACACACACACACACACACACACACACACACACACACACCTCTTGCCCCCAAAAGGATAGAGTATATTCTGGAACCAAATGTAAGTGATAGAGGCCCAGGAACACCCACTTAGATTACCCCAAATTCCATGTTCCAACATGGTTAACAGTTTCATATTTTTCTACTAAGAGAACAAAGAAAATTTTAAAAAATCAAGACATTTTTCAAACATGTTGGTGGAAGCATCAGGTAGATGAGTTCCAGAACAGTGGGTAACCTCAACTATAGGCCTTACATGGCCATCTGGCAGCCATTTTTAGCCATGGGGTTGGTGGAAGCCAGTGCTCTGTCTGTATGCTTCAAAGGATTTATGTACCAGTCACCAACATGCTAGGTCACATACAGAGGGAAACAGGTGCTGAAGACGCCCCAAGATGATCAGGTTCTGGACCTACAGCATTCCCAACTCTCCAGAACCACCGATGCTCCCAACAGTTCTCAACCTGTGGGTTATGACCCCCACAGGGGTCACGCATCAGATATTTAAATTGCAATGTGTAACAGTAGCAAAATTACAGTAAAGAAGTAGCGACAGAAATAATTTTATGGCTGGGGGTTGTGGTGGTTTGAAAGAAAACGGCCCCCAAAGGGAGTGGCACTATTAGGAGGTGCGGCTTTGTTGGAGTAGGTGTGGGCTTGTTGAGGGAATTGTGTCACTACGGGGGTGGGCTTTGGGGTCTCCTATGCTTAAGCTACTCCTAGTGAAACAGACCACTTCCTGTTGCCTGCAAGTCAAGATGTAGGACCCTTGGCTCCTTCTCCAGCACCATGTCTGCCTGCATACCACCATGTTCCCATGATGATAATGGACTCTGAAAATGTAAGCCACCTCAATTAAATATTTTTCCTTTATAAGAGTTGCCATGGTCATGGTGTCTCTTCACAGCAACAGAAACCCTAACCTAAGACAGGAGTCCCCACAACACGAGGAACTGGATTAAAGGGTCCCAGCATTAGGAAGGCTGAGAACCACTGCATCAGTTAACCAACCTTGCAGAAGGCTCAGGGGAAGGGGTAGTCCTTTTCAGCAACTTCCATTCACAGTACAATCAGTGAGTTCAGAGGGTTGTCAGTCCGGCTTGGGAGGTTCTAGAAGACTCTAAGAGAAAGGGAAGCCCCCCTCCCAACAACTCACCTATATCTATCACCCCTTCCAGAGCTAAGGAAACAATAATTTTACTTAGCCATGAAAACAAAGAACTATTGGCACATGGAACATGGATGGACCTCAGAACAAAAAAGGAGAGTATATATTATACGGTTTTGTGTACGGGATTGTCTAGAAAATGCAAACTACTCTACAGCAACTGAAAATAGTTGGCTTAGGAGGAGCCCTGGAAGGAGAGAGGGTACCAGGAGGCACAAGGAAACTCCAGAGCCCATGCTCATGATCTTGATTGTGCCAATGGTTTCCTAAGGGAAGCATACGTCTCATCCCATTACTAGAGTTGTTAGGGTCAGAGCCTGGGCCCTGGCAGCCTTAAGGAACAAGGCTTGGACACCTGTTCTCTATATGTCAACTAAAGAGACAAGTCATCGCAGAGGGGCTGGAGAGATGGCGGGCGCAGAGGTTCAGAGTGCAGAAAAATCTGAATTTGGCTCCCAGCACCCATATCAGGCAGCTCACAACAGCATGTAACTCCAGTTCCTAGATATCCAGTGCTCCCTTTTGGTCTCCATGGCACCTACGTGCATGGGGTGCACATAAACTCACGCACATACGCACACATACATACATACATACATACATACATACATACAATAAACCCTTTTGAAAATTAAAATAGTGGAATGCAGAACAAGGTGATATGTTCAATATGGCCTCGTGGGGAAGAGAAACAAAGAGGCCCAAGGATCCTCCAAGCCCATCTTCTGAGATAAGGCTCAGTTTTTTTTTTTTTTTTTTTTTTGGTTTTTCGAGACAGGGTTTCTCTGTGTAGCTTTGCGCCTTTCCTGGATCTCGCACTGTAGACCAGGAGGGCAGGAGGACCGCCTAACTAAGCCGTTGTAGCCAAGGTGTGATCACCTTCAAGGTGGTCTGGCAAGCTGTCAACGGTGTGAAATCTTTCCAGCAGACAAGTTTCTCTTCTGGCTAGCACCAGATCTCAGCCTTTTCCTTCTCCTAACATGAGATTCCTAGGGAAATTCCGGTTTCTTGGGGTCCATTGTTTGAGTAGCCTGACAGCCAGCCCCAAGGGAGGGACACAGTGTCTCCCTTTAGGTATCTTGTCTCCTGTCAGGGCGATTACAACGGTGCACTTCACATGTGTGCAATTCAGTGTGTGTCACATTTATCTGGGTGGCTTTTGTCGTTGTGGTTGTTAATATAACAACAGGTCAGGCAGTCTGGCACTCCAGCAGTCCTCCAGCAGACAGGCAGCAGAGCGAGGTGCCCAAAGCCTTTGCCCTGGAGCCCATCACGCAGCCATGCTCACAAGAGCACAGGGCATAGAAAGCGCTGGAAGGGCGTGGAGCAAGGAGGACCCACGTTAATTATTACCCGCGGCGGCCGGATCTCTGCCCCGCCCCCGCGGTGGCCTGCTGCCTGCCGACCGCTTCTGCCTCTCTGCCGCCACCTGCTACCCGGGCTGGACATGGTAAGCGCAGGAGGTATGGCGGACCCTGAGCGGGGATCGGGAAGTAGGGCGAGGGCTCCGATGCTGAGGGTGCCGGCAGCGCCATCGCGCCAAGGCTAGGGTCACCTCGCCGCCCTCGGGGGCGCAGGGGTACAGATATGGGAGGTGGCGGTGGTGGCCGGCCCGGAGAGACTGGAGCCTGGCCTGTCTCGACTCCAGGCCCCGTCTGCTGGCAGGCTTGGGCGGGGTGTGGCAGGAAGGCGGGTCTCCATGGCGCAGTCCTGGCCCTACAGGCTAGCTGGTCCCTTGGGGTGCCGGATCTGGCGGGGGCTCAGTTCTCTCTGCACCCCGGTGCTGCCCCCCGGCCTTGCGCCCCGTCCTAGCACCTAGCTGGGATTCTGTGTCCCACCTTGGTGCGGAGGTGGGTCAAGATCTTTGGTTCTTTGGAAAGGGGTGCCCCTGGAGCTGCTAGACCCTGAAACTCTTAGCAACCAGTGCGATTCTCTGCACCCACTTTGGAGTAGTCGGGGATGGGAGGGCGTTTTGGCAGCTCTGGCCTGGGAAGGGTCACTGGGGACCAAAGGCACAGACTTGGATAATCAGTAATCCCTCAGCCCACGCTGCCAGAAGCTGACAGAGCTTTGCTAAGCAAACAAGGTCCTTACCCCTCTGACCCCAGAGTTCAGTGCCTTGTCGTTCTAAATTCGGAGGCTCTGGAAAACTCTAAAGAGACCACCCTCTCCTCCCCCACACTTCCCCTACATCCCACCAGTTCACCTGTACCCACCACTCCTTTGGGAGCCAAGGGGGTAAAAACAAAAACAATGGGTTCTGGTGCCCTGTTGCTAACTGGTTGCCTGGTTACAAGGGCCTAGTTTATCAGCCATCTGAAGGGCTGGTTCTGGAAAGACCTCCCTCCCTGTTAACCACAGTGCAGATCTCTGTTGCCTTCTCTACAGCTTTCCCTAGTCAGTGCAGGAGAGTGATGAGGTGGAGCCCCTTGTTTCTGAGAGCACACACACACACACACACACACACACACACACACACACACACACCAGTGATGGGTCTGTAAGCCCCAGTGCTGGCCTGGAACCTGTCATACAAGTCTTCTTGCCCGAGGAAACGCTTTTTAAATGTTAGTTTGTGCTTGTAATCCCGGTAGTGGGGAGGCAGAGACAGATGGATCTCCGAGGCCCAATGGCCAGCTGGCTTTGTCTACTTGGTGAAGAACTTGTCTAAAAAAATACGCGGGGAGAGGGGGGCAGGGCTGTAGAGTCGTTCAGTGGTTAAGGACACTGGCTTCTATTCCTAAGGACCTGGATTTGCTTCCCAGCACTCACCTAACAGCTCACAACTGCATGTGATTCCAGTTCTCGGGTACTGAACACCCTCTTCTGGCCTCTTCAGGCACCAGAATGTGAAGACAAAACACCCTTACACGTAAAATAAAACTTTTAATGAAACAATTTTTAATTAAAATACAGGCAAATAATATCTGAAAATGACATCTGAGGTTGTCTTCTGGCCTCCACACACATGCATGCACATACATGCACCCACCCACACAAACACATACAGCAAAATCAACCAACCAACCAATCCAAAAACCCGAAGCAAAAAAAATAGGACCCAAGAGCCTATCAGTAAACCAGCCCAGACCCCACCTGCCGGCAGGGTGCTTCCCTGAAAACCTAAAGGCCTGCTGCTTGCTACAGGGCGCTTGTATCCACAGCAGCCAGCACTGGCTAAATTCTTCCCAAAGGTCTGGGGCAGGTTCTTGACTTAAAGTAGGAATGCCCTGGGGCCTCTGCTCTCCTCCTTCTAGGCTGGCAAGGCACACAGGCTGAGTGCTGAGGAGCGGGACCAGCTGCTGCCAAACCTAAGGGCCGTGGGATGGAATGAGCTGGAAGGCCGAGACGCCATCTTCAAGCAGTTCCATTTTAAAGACTTCAACAGGGTATGTGGGGTGGGGGGCTTACCAGGCCACACTCCGTGTTTATGCCACGTCCTGTTAGCCGAGGGGAAATACATTTCCAAGTGACCTGCAAAGAGAAGGGCCTTGGACCCTGCCTTCCTGGAACTCGAAGTCTTCGGAGGGAGACAGTCCTCCAAAGGGTAGTTAAGTGCATGTCTTTCTGAAGGCGCTTTAATAAACAGCAAAAAACCTGGCAAATACTGACAGCCCATGCCACTTGCATCCACATTGAGGATGCAAGTAACTCTAACATCAGAATCAGGGGCAGGATGTTACAAGGCAGATGATTAGAGCTCCCTGGAAGAAGCTAGGCTCTCCTCCTGTATCTAGGTCATGATGAGGTCTGGGTCTTCCTTCATTTTATTAGGCTTTTGGCTTCATGACCAGAGTGGCCTTGCAGGCTGAGAAGCTGGACCACCACCCCGAGTGGTTTAACGTGTACAACAAGGTGAGTGAAGCTGTCCCCTCCCCCCACCCCCACCCCCATTCTGCCCCGCCCTGTACATCTCTTAGAACCCCAAGTCTTCCTGAAGATGTGCTCTTGGACCCTTCCTCATCAATAAGTTGATGCCCACCTCTGTCTGTCTCCATCCGACAGCCAACAGAGACTCCCCACAAGACAGCTAGTCTCACTGCTGATAAGAAGCGCAAATTAAAACACTTGGAACGACTGTGGCCAGACATTAGGAAGGCAAAAGCCAGGAAGCGAAGCCAAAAGGAAGGGCACACCCACTGTTAGCAGCACCAATGGCTTTCTTCTAGATGGGAGAACGGGAGAGCAATAAATGGAACTCAGTTGTCTGTGCCAGCTAATCAGACTGTCTTAAGAGCAGGCTAAGAGCTCCGCTGGACTGTTCATAAAAACATGAAGGATGTGTTTAGGAGCCCACCTTCGGTTCTGATTTTAACTTGTGTCTCATTTTAACACTTGTTTAGTGTATGTGTATGGGCACAGACATGCCGTGCACGTAGAAGTCAGAGGAGAACTCGTGGGCGTCGGGTCTCTCCTTCTACTCTGTGGGTCCCGGAGGTTGAACTCAGGTTGTCGGGCCGATTGGAGAGCGTCTTCTCCCGCTGAGCCATCTTGCCGGCCCCTGGCTTTTGTTCGTTTTTTTTTGCTCCTGATATCTGGCTTGTCAATGTTTTACCCTATGACTGAGGTCATCCTTCACTGTGCAAACTATCCAAGGGAAATGAGGTCTCAGCAGCTTTGCACACCTTTTTTTTTTTTTTATTTTTTTTTTTTGGTTTTTCGAGACAGGGTTTCTCTGTGTAGCTTTGCGCCTCTCCTGGAACTCACTTGGTAGCCCAGGCTGGCCTCGAACTCACAGAGATCCGCCTGGCTCTGCCTCCCGAGTGCTGGGATTAAAGGCGTGCGCCACCACCGCCCGGCTGCACACCTTTCTTAAGAGCGTCAGGAAAAGGGGCCAGTTACTGTCTTCAGAAATGACTAGCAGTCAGTTCCTGTCCTCAGCAGGACTTAGAGTGACTAGCTGTTACCCTGCAGGCCGTGGTGGAGCTGGGAGCACGGCTGGCGGTCCTCTTGCTCTTCCGGGGAGCGCGCTTGCCTGCCTCTCAACTTTGGCTCTTCTCTCCTTCAGGTCCACATCACCTTGAGCACCCACGAGTGTGCTGGTCTCTCGGAACGGGACATAAACCTGGCCAGCTTCATTGAACAAGTCGCTGTGTCTATGACGTAGATCTGCCCCTTTCCGTATTTCCTGAGGGTGGGGGGTGACTGAACAAGGAACCTAGGGAGGGAACCAAGGAGGCTGGCCCTTCGTCCCTGCGGCTTGAAGTGCACACCACCTCCCTCCACTTCGGGATGAGTCCCTGTGCAGAAAGATGTCGGTGTCAATGACAACAGCAGGAACTGAGACCTTTCCCTGTGTCACTCTGCTCATTGGGACTCTTGTCCTTTTACCCTAATTTGAATAGGGTCTTCCTTTCTCCATAGGCTTCCCAGTAGCTGTAGTGTTCTTTCCAGGCTGTATCTTGCTCCTGGTCCACCCTTTCTAGTTCGTTTTCCAAGTGTCGGTGTTAAAGTATGACATAAAGTTCAATCTCAGACCCCACAACTAAAACAAGCCCCACTGTATTGTAGAAACATGCTTTTATGCCTCCAATAAAACTATGCTGTCCATTGGTTCAGCTTCTAGAACCTTGTTTTCCACAGGACATGCCAAACTGAAATCAATCATGATGTTTAGCTTTTTTTTTTTTTGGTTTTTGGTTTGTTTTTTTGAGACAGGGTTTCGCTAGTAGCCCTGGCTATCCCGGAACTCACTCTGTATACCATGCTAGTCTCAAACTCAGAGATGCGCCTACCTCTGCCTCCCGAGGGCTGGGATTAAAGGTGTGTGCTGATGCCACCACCCTGGCACAATCGTTTAGTTTTGAGGGTTTTTTTCCCTGGATTTTGTGGCTCTGGGGATCAAACCCAGGGCTTTGAACATGCTCAGCCAACAGAAATGATCTCACCAAGGCCATGGGCCTGTCCCCAGCCAAAATGCAATTGAATGGAAACACTGACTCGGTGCGGGCACCCAGGCAGGGTCAAGGTACTGGGTAAAGGGAGGGTGCAGAGTACTCTGCCTTCAGGTTCATTATCATGTGGGGTAACGAGGCAGGAAAACCACCAGTTACCAGACAAGATGAGACGTGAGCTATGGGGACACAGCAAAGTGACTAATGCTGAGAAAGGAGTATGCCAGTCATACCTCAGAGACCAGAACTGCTGACGGGCATCGGAATAGGGCAATGTGTGCAAACAGCATGTGAAGCTACATCTAGAAAGGCAGTATGCAACTATTCCTTCTGCTATCATGGTTAATTGGGTACGAATGAACCTAGATATGCCACGGGGTGCCAGACATTTGACCAAAGAGGATTCTGGGTGTGTTGGAGCAGAGGGGTTCTGGATGAGGTTAAACTTTGAGTTGGTCCTTAGTAAAGCAGATTGCTCTGATATAGGTGAACTTCATTCAATCAGCTGAAGGCTTATATAGAGCAAGAAAGGCTGCCTATCCTCCTTCCAATAGAACTCTGGACTCCTGTTTCAGCTGGGATTATCAGTACTTTCCTGACTTCATGGGTCTTGAGCTCTAGGCTGGAACTGCTCCTCCAGCTAGCCAACTCGGCTTCCATTGTCATTGGAACCAGTTCCTTACCCCAAATCCCCTTCTGTGTAGAAAGGTCATTTCCAAGACAGTTTCTAATATACTGGCCTACATCAGAAACCAACATCTTAAGACCTCCAGTTCTGACAGTGTCTGCAATTCTCAGTCTTAGCGGAGGGCTCGACTGCTGTTACTCTGAAGGGAGGACAAGGTGGTGGGGGAATTAGTGGGCTATTTGCTACTGGAGCAGTTAAAGACAGTTCACACAGGTCAGGTCCCTGGCTAGGAATTCCCAAGGGTAGAAAATGCCCAAGTGACAAAATTCGAATGGGAGCCAAGCCCTATCTTTTCTACACCCATGTGTATGCCATAAGACACCCAGGAGACACTGGAGTCCTCGCTTAGGACCCCTGGCCTGGAGCCTAGTTAGCCTAGATAAGTTGGTCCTGACCCCCACCCAAAGCCAGAAGAAGCAGAGAGTGGCACTGAGACATGAGCATGCTGTTGGGAGGGCTGCTGGGCCCTCCCCAGCCCATGCTAGTAATGCAACGGCAATCTGTCTGCACAGCTTAACATCAAGACCACCCAGACTCAGACGGTGACATCATCTGTTCCACTTCAGACAATGTTCCCAAGTGTGCTTGGATCTAACATGGGGTAAAGATAGGAAACATGGAGGCCCGGGCTAGGCTGTTAATGGCCTTCCTAGTCCACTTAACATAGATCTGGATTTGAAAACGAACGCCAACCCAGGCGGCTCCCCGTCTGTATGAGGCACATCTATCTACAAATGACAGGCAACAGCTTTTAGAAACTGGTTTTATTCTCAGATCAACCCGGGTCACTGAAGTTCTAGGGGAGGGCGCTGAACAGAGAAGGGGTGAATGACAGTCACACGCAACCCCAAGAGGAAGGCCTGAATCTCCACAGCAAGAAAAGGCTGTCGAACTGGGCCTGACGGCACAGGCCTGAAAGCCACCTACTTGGGAAGCAGAGACAGGAGAATCAAAAGTTCAAGCCTAGTCTGGGCAACTGAGTGAGAATCTACCTCACAATTAAAAATACAAAATAAAAAAGGGCCGGAACATAGCTGAGTGGTAGGACATTCACCTACTGTGCAAGAGGTCCTGGGTCCAATACCCAGTATGGGGTATGCTGCCAAAGCCTGGCTTTTGCCCACCCAGGCTGTAATTGGCGGCCATCAGAGCAGGCCTGCCAATGCGTCTGTCACCACTGGGTATGGCTGAGGCAACTCAGTACTATCAAGAACCACACCAAAGCCGGGCGGCGGCGGCGGCGGCGGCGGCGGCGGCGGCGGCACACGCCTTTAATCCCAGCACTTGGGAGGCAGAGCCAGGCAGATCTCTGAGTTCGAGGGTAGCCTGGGTTACAGAGTGAGTTCCAGGACAGGCACTGAAACCACATAAGAGAAACCCTGTCTCGGAAAAAAAAGAAAAGAAAAGAAGCACACCAAAGACAAAAAGATATGCAGCCATCAGCATCCCAGCTGCTCTTCGTGAATTCAGCCAGGTCTGCCCAGGGTGTACTGTGATCGATCACCATATATATATATATATGGTGATATATATATATATATATGGTGATCGATATATATATTATACTGTTGATCATCTTCGAGTGCACTGGTGACAATCTTAGGGTTTTCTGGTGACCAGGAATCTGGGCCATTTGTCAGGAACCACAGAAAAGATAACATTCTTTGCCCTCACTCTGTCTAACTTTGACAGAGTTCGTTGGTGTTAAAGCTGGGCTACCTGAACCATGGGAGGCCTTCTCTTTCTTATTCAGAACAGAATGTGACACCCAGCACTCATTCATTAACCAGGAGTGTTACAGGCGCCCAAAACAAATGATGGGCTTTTGACTGGACAGAGCCACGTTGTCCAGTTGGTGGGGGACCACCCAGATGGCTAAACCATCAGTATGTTCTGGAACAAGTGGATGGAGAGGAGGTCAGGACCAAGGCCCCAGAGAACTAAGGGCCAGGACTATAGACCTCCCAACAGACATAACCGCAGTTCCTGGAGACACCTAAGGTCCCTGCTGAAGTACCTGGTGTCAACACATTCACAGCATACCGAGTGATACCCGCAGCAGCCTGGACGTGAAGGCCACTGCTACAGGCATGCCACGATACCACCACCAGGGATGAGGTGCAGGGGGATGGGACAGGGGACTGCTCACCAGGTTCCCATTCAGCACCTGCTGTACTTGTGATCTGTATAAAATAACGCAACCATCCAATAATTACAGTTTGGGATATTTAATGATTCAATAGCTTTTTAAGAGTTATTGCTGCAGTCAGGAAAGGGCATGGAGATGATGGGAGGTTGAGAAGACAAAAGAGTTTTCAAAGAGGCAAGTACCATTTTCCAAGTATAAAACTGGTAATATTAAAAGTGACATGGCAGTATATTCACAGTACTACCTACGTCTAATACAGAAACAAGACAGTACAGTGTTTGCAGAAGCTACTGTGGGACCTAAGCCACATGATACTAGACATCCTACCCACCCAACACCAGCTAACATGGCATGCACACACAAAGACACACACACACAATGAAAGGAAGCCTGGAGTCACACTAAAGTTCCTAATCATAAAGTGGCTACAGCAGGTCCCTCTGAAAAACACCATCACCCCACCCCAGTGCTGTCACAAAGGAAGGAGGTGGATCCGTTCCTGGTTCCTCTGAGACTACGTTTTAGCCTCTGGCAAGCCAGTGGTGCCTGCTGGGTGGTCCCTGGTCCTCTCCAGCATGATACACTGTAGACCCAGAGATAGTCCTGCATAGCTCTAACCACTGGAAGTGTATGAGCTCAACAACTAAGTCTCTTTCTGACACATCAGAACACTAACCATCCCTGGACCCCCACAGCACACTGCAGAGCACACAGAAATGGAAGTGGAAATACACACTTGCCCTGCAATGAGCCAGCTCCTAACAGTTATGGGGTCAGAAGAGTGCTGAGGAACACTTCCCAAGGAGGGGGAGGAAGAGCCTGGTGGCTTTGACTCTCGCAGCCAGCAGTACTCAGGCTGAATACTCAGGAATCCCCGAGAAGGGGAGGGAACAGAGCAAGGCTCCTGCTGACTTGTCCTGCACACAGACACACCTCAAAGACTGGTCCATTTCTGCCAGGGCCTGGGTGAGGAGTAAGGTTACTACTCACTGCTGGGGAGAAAGGCACATGGTATGATCATCAGAGCAGGACAGGGGCTCAGCCTGGATCACAGTCCCCATCCCTGAAAGGGAGAAGCAAGTGGGGAGTTGGCACAGGGCTTGGTCCTGTCCCTGCATCACCCTGAGCAATTGGTCTCAGGAAGGAACCCCAGGCCCCAGGGGTAATGGCTGCAGCCACGCCTTTCCACTCCGAAACACCTCTCTTGTCCTATGCTGCTTCCTTCTAGCGGGGGCTGAGGAACATCCAGTACCTGAAGCTCAAATGCCATCGTACCTTTGGAAGCTGAGTAAGGGGGGAAGGGCAGGAAGAACACACTGGTGGAGGAAGTGTCCCCTGCACATCTTCACACTCCCTGAGGAAAGTCAAGGGCACTTGGGGAGTGCTTCCTTCAATCAAGACAGATTCTCATTACATGACAGATTAAGGCAGTGTGGAAGGGGAGGGCCACTGCCCACATGGGCGCATAGGTGCTGACCTACACTGCTAGTCAAGAAAACACGGGAAAGGGTCTGGTTTCGGCTCATCAGGCCCAGGAGAGGGCTCAGGCATGATCTACCCCTACTCCAGAGAGGCAGCACTGCAGCCGGAAAGCCCGAGATTCTCTGAACACGTGTTCTTTTCCTACCCTACAGAGATAAGAACCAACAAAGGGAGTATCACTGCCAACAGGCTTCTCCAAAGACGGCGGCAGCAGCCATGGTCGTGCGCAGAAGACAAAGGAGCACTTCAAACCCTGCTAAGGGAACATGCTCCACTTATGCACAAGAGAGGTCAGTGACCTGGCCCACCTGTGCTGGGGAAAGTACAACAGGCTGCCACGGAAGCAAGCGGTCCTGAGAGACAAGGGACATCTCCTGAAGCAGAGGCTGAGATCACCTCCTGCTTGGGACACAGCAACACCCACCTGGGGAACACAGTACATAAATGCCTCCTGCCTGGCGGCCAAAACATTCGGCTGAGGGAGCAAAGACACCCTCTTGCTATCTCACCCTTTCCCTAAGCAATCAGGACAGGTCAGAGCCACCGCACGATGACTAAGGGCAGATGATGCTAAAGACGTTAGAGAAGAATCCGGTTAAAACAATTCCTAGGGTAACATTTATAACCAGGGCAGACTCATTACGCAGTGGAATCCTTCAGGGTCTTCACATTCAAAGCCACAAAAGGAAACAAAAGGAGTCCTGAGGCTGAAGCTATCTTATGGTTTATCGTATTTGTGCTCTAAGGAGCAGGTCCAGACGTCAAGTTGTGGGTGGTCTGTTCCAAATGCCAGGAACCTTCTGAAGGCCTAAAGCTCCATGGAACTAACAAGGGTCAAAGTTCAGCGGGGCTTTGGAGAACCGTTCATCTGGCTGCCCTGAGTCACAGGGTCCGTACTGTAAATGCTGTCCAAGAAGACGGAGGATATTTCTGCAACCAGGTTCCTGTCAACGGTTGCCTGGGCCATGCCATAGATGGCACCCTGCCAATCCAACCAAGGACATGTTATTAGTAGTGTAAGTATAGCCGCCATTCATCCGCACCCAGCCCCATCCTAGCCCAGGCATCCTATCTTTCTTTCCATCAGAAAAGCAGCTGCTGCTGGAGATTTTTCACAGGTACTTTCCAGGCTGCCCTCCCAAGCAAAAGAACTACTCTATGGGATTTACTGGGGTTTTTTTGTTTTGTTTTGCTTTTTTTAAAGAGCTCATTGCCTTTTCTGTGTCAAAAGTTTCTTTACAAACAGGGCAAGAGCACCCCTGCTTTGGTTCAGCAGCTTCTGCTTTCTGGCTCATCTGAGGTAGATAGCCAAGGGAGGGAGGGACCAGCAGCAACATTAACTGTGGAGGAGAGTGTGTGCACACTGACCTGAGGCGGAAACAGACTCTAAACAGTCTGATTATCTCAGGGGCCCACACAACTCCTGATACTTCTAAGTGGGGGGGCCGTAGTATCCTTACCATTCCTGTGGTCTTCGCTTTAGGATTCTTCATGATCTGTGTGATCGAGTCCCGGATGTCCTTCAGGAACTGGGTTGCCACTCGCTTCCGAGTGTGCACTAACGTAATGCAGAAGTGGATGCTGTTGGAGAGGAGAGGGAGAGAGAGGACAGACTCTGAGATGGAAGGGAACCCTAGAATAAAGCCACCCGGGGGAGGGGTGCCCTGGCTGACTCCCTGAGCTGCTGCTGTTCCCAGCCCTTGGGTCAGGCTGTCAGATCCATGGGGTTTTAAGAGAGACGATCAGATTCTTCAGCATGACCAAGAGCCACCGTAACAAAATGAACGCTGCTGGCTCATCTCTCCTGTCCCCATCCCAGAAACTGTCCATGGTGGCTCCTTTAATCACGTGTGTGAGCGCAATGGAGGGGAAGAGGCTTTCATCTTAGAGGGTAAGCCCTGGTGGGGAGAGAACCATAGAGCTGGGTCTTGAAGGACTTCGATGCTCCTAAGAAGCCCTAACTCACTCTGGGGAAGGATGGGGTTGGCAAGGCTTGTCACTTGTGGAAGGCAGGCTGCAGGTATGAGAACAAGCAGGCCTGCATGATCAGGAACCTGTTAGAGGGCTTTGAGTGAAATACACATCACCCAGGTAATGGTATCTTAGAGAAGCGAGCTGACAGTTATGGACAAGATGGATCACAGAACAGAGAGACCAGGGAAAGAACAGAGGGGAACCTCACAAGTGACATTCTGTCTCAGGAGGTTGGCAGCCAGTTCGACTAGAGCTTAAAGCAAAGTATTTTGTTTCTTATATCTACAAACTCCAGTGGCTGCCAATGTGCTGGGCTCTAGAGGCTGAACTCCATACATCAGGTTACCCTGCTACCTCAGCTCTGAAGGTCATGAAATGAAGGGAGGGGCAGAGGCTTTAAGAATTACCTTTTTGGAAACTGCAAGTAATTAAAATTCCACCCCTTAGCAGCCATCATATTAGATAGTCGGTAGATGTCAAAATCGTGGGAGCCCAGAGCAATAACTGACAATTGAGGATCCCCAAAAATGAAGATGCTTTTGATGGTTTCCAGTCTAAAAATAAGCAAATGAGAAAAGAAACTGAGCCACATCCATTCCTCTGGTCTTAATCTCCGTTGATGAACACAGCCTGCTCTCCTGGGACTTTAGTCTTCTACACCAGAGTCCAGGCTGGCATGGGCGACCCTTATGGAGATCAAAACCCCAGACAGAACATCAGGAACATTTCAAGGCCTAAACTCTATCCAGAACCACTGGCTTCTCCCAGTCTACCCCACCCCTAAGTCACAGCACAGAATGCAAGTGTCTCCTCCCCAAGCACCATCTGGTAAGGGGCTGGCCTAAAGGAGTCAAAGAGTGTGCCACCAGGCAGAGAGATGCCTTGGGCCAACTAGGAGAAGGAGCAAGAGACAAAGCAGAACCCGTTTTCCACACATACTCTGACTTGAGGTAGCGAGCAGTTTTGATGATCTGCTTGGTAGCTTCCACGTAGCCGTTCTCACCGATGTGCATCAAGGCGGCCCAACAGGCTGCAATGATGCCCCCAGGCCGCGAGCCTGCTATGCATGGAGAGGCGTAGATGCCACCTTGCCAATCTGCACCAACAAAGAACTGGTACCTCCTGTACTTCTCGTCAGAGTACAACAGCACTGATGAACCTTTGGGAGCATAGCCGTACTGAGGGGAGAACAAAGAGGTCAGCGTGTGGGTGTGTCCGGCAACTGTCCACACTGTCACATACAGCCAAGCCCCATTTCTCACTGGCTTCCGCGTTCTCTTTGTCAGGGGTAAGAATCTGAGATCCAGAGGAAAATTAAGACTAGGCTTCCTCCCTCTCTCACTCGGCCTTTGACTTTCCTGACTTAAAATCTTTCCCTGGGAAGCAATAGCAATAGCATCCACCTAAAATCCCAGCACTTGGGAGGAGGCAGCAGGAGGATCAGGAATTCAAGGCCATCTTTGGCTACATAGTGAGTTTCAAGCCAGCCCGGGCTATATATAAATACCTTGTATTAAAAACAAAACAAAACAAAAAACTTTCTCTGGGATAGCATGTTAGTATGAAAACAAGGCTAAATTTCTAGGAAAAGCAAGGAAAAAAAAAAAAGGAACCCAAGTCATTTGGAAGCTCCAATTATAATCTGAGCTGATTCCCATCTCCTTTGCTCAACATTACACTTCTTTTTAAGAACATATTGGTGTTCCAAATGCAAAATTACTTATTCCATCTTGGAATACACTGTGGAACTCAATCCCTGCAGGTTTCATTCCCAGACCCACACAGAAGTGGTCCATTAAAAGGGAAAGGACATAGGAGCTGTTCCAGTGGTAAAGCAGACACAGACTGCTTTTTACAGACTTTAGAGTCTGAAAAACAAGTCTTCACTATGATTCAGTTTAAAACAAGCTCTAGAAATATACTCAAAACAAGGTACATATCATTGTAGCCATTAAGATTTTTCTCCAGAGCTGGATATACTTTCTTTTTTTAAAAATTACTTATTTAACTTTATGTGCACTGGTGTGAAAATATCAGATCCCCTGGAACTGGAGTTACAGACAGTAGTGAGCTGCCATGTGGTTGCTGGTAATTGAACCTGGGTCCTCTGGAAGAGCAGTCAGTGCTCTTAAGCACTTAGCTACCTCTCCAGCCTCCTGGATATACTTTCAAGAGTTGCCAACTAAGACAGATTTCATTTCAGCCTACCAAGGGTGGCGAGCACAGACATATCAACACTGTGAACCAGTTGCTCCTGAACACACAGGTTTCTTTTTTAAAAGGACTCTGCTATTAGCATACTGTCACTTAGGCTCAGGAACTCCATTATCAATCCTCATCACCTTCAATAACCTCAAGACTTCAGAGACTTTGGGCACAGGGGCCCTGGCTGCATAGTCAGTTGACAGGGAAATACTTAGCCCGGTATGAGCAAAGGCAGGAGCTCCTTTTCTCCATGACTTGTCATCTCTGCACTGTAACCACCACCTCATGGCTCACCTGACGACTGGGGTGATACTGTGTTCCCCCAAAATATTGTGCACCCTAATAAACTTATCTGGGGTCAGAGAACAGAAAAGCCACTAGATAGACATAGAGGCCAGAAAATGGTGGTGCACACACCTTTAGTCCTATCACTTGGGAGGCAGAGATCTATCTGGATCTCTGTGAGTTTAAAGTCACACTGGAGACAGCCAGGCACTCACGCCTTTAATCCCAGGAAGTAATGGCAGAAAGCAGAAAGGTATATAAGGCATGAGGACCAGGAACTAGGCTGGTTAAGCTTTTGAGCAGCACAGTTCAGTTGAGAGGCATCTAATCTGAGGAAATAGGATCAGCTCAGGAATTGGGAAGGGGAAGTGGCTGTGGCTTGTTCCGCTTCTCTGATCTTCTAGCATTAACCCCAATACCTGGCTCCAGGTTTGTTTTTATTAATAAGACTCTTTAAGTTTCATGCTACAGACGACAGACAAGAGTCAGACTTGACTTTATACGTTGCTATGTGTGCTGGTTTGAATGAAAATGGCCCCAGAGGCTCATAGGGAGGACTGGCACTATTGGGAGGTGTGGCCTTCTTGGAGTAGGTGTGGCATTGTTGGAGGAATACGTCACTGGGGTGGGGGTTTGAAGTCTCAGATGCTCAGGTCAGGTCTTTCTGCTGCCTGCAGATCCAGATGTAGAACTCTCAGCTACCTCTCCAGCACCATGTCTGCCTGAATGTTGCCCTGCTTCCCACCATGATGATAATGGACTAAACCTCTGAACTGTAAGCCAGCCCCAATTAAATGTTTTCCTTATAAGAGTTGCCATAGTTGCCGGGCGGTGGTGGCGCACACCTTTAATCTCAGCACTCGGGAGGCAGAGCCAGGCAGATCTCTGTGAGTTCTAGGCCAGCCTGGTCTACAGCGTGAGATCTAGGACAGGCATCAAAACTACACAGAGAAACCCTGTCTCAAAATACCAAAAAGAAAAAAAAGAAAAAAAGAGTTGCCGTAGTCACAGTGTCTCTTCACAGCAACAGAAACTGTAACTAAGACAGCACACAAAAGTGTGGGGAGATTAATGTTTCAGTCAACTCATTTTGCGGAGAATAGCTACAATCACCAACTGTCAGCAATTGGTCACTTCCTTGGCTCACCTTATGAGTATCTGCTGAAATGCTGGTCACACCTTTCACCCGAAAATCAAACTGTTTCTTCAGTGGGTACCCTGCTTTCTCCATGAAGACAATGAGGAAGCCTCCAAGGCAAGCATCCACATGAAGGGGGATTTTATATTTGACAGCCAGCTAGTTAAAAAGAACATATGAGAATATAAATAAACCCTTAGCAGGATGTGAGTGGAAAGATAGGCTACTCTGAACTACATCCCGTAGGTGTTAAAAAGTGGCTATTTATTTATTTATTTATTTGAAGACAGGGTCTCATGTATTCCAGCCTGGCCTTGAACTTTTCTGATCCTCCTGCCTCAGATGACCAGCATATGCTACCATGCCCAGTTTTATGGGGTGCTGAAGATCAAACCCCAGGCTTCACACTTGCCTGGGGTACACTCTACCAACTGACCCTCAATCCCAGACCCCAAATAGTTACTTTTAACATTTTTAAATGAAGTCTTATTCCCCTCCCCCTACCCCTGCCCCTGCACCATCATGTGAGAAATAGCAGAGCTCTCAGTTAACAGTCTCTAGAGGGAAGGTCCTACTTCAGTCATTATGTGGTGGGCATGTTCCTAATGGCAGATTATTTCCTGGTAGGAATCTAAGAATCAGTACTATTTCAAAATACCTAGGTTAAAGGCAGCCTGGGTCATGTACTACCCTTCTCCTAACCCAGATGCCAGTGACTCCCAAAATAGTGCAGGGGCTTGCCTTAGGGTTGCTGAGTACCAGCAATCCCTGATATGTTCAAACCTAAAGTCAGAACTCCTTCTCTTCACAAAGCCCTGCATCATCACATCTATCTTAAGTACTAATCGGCACAGCCCACATTTCTCACCTTGGCCACTTCAGGGATAGGATCTATCACGCCATGAGGATACTGTGGGGCAGAACAGACCAGCATAGCTGTGTTCCTGGAGATGGCGCTTCTCATTGCCTAGGGAGTTAGAGTTTAAGAGAAGTAAGTCTTGGTCACCGCTGCTCATGTTTCAACTGTAAGGACAATATGGACCACTGGCTTAGAGTCCAGGTTCCCAAGGGCCTCCTCTGCCTCTACACCCTGGGAAGATGCCTTCTGCTAGGAAGGGTGCACACAAGTCCACACGGAAACACCACCCGAGAACAACACAACCGCTATGGAAACAGACAATACTGAGCGAGGAGGCAAAGGAGCCAAGTGTGAGTCCCTGCCCCACAATCCACCAGTGATGATTTAGTAAAAACTTGACTTAACCTTGCAGCCCACGAGTTCCAATAATGGAACAGCTTCAATAAAATGAAAAGTTCCTCTACACATATGTGAGACCTAAAAACATGTTCAGGTCCGTGAAAGGGAGTGTTGGGGCAAGCTCATTCATACTCATCTTACAAATGAAGGAAAGAAAATAAAGGACTTGCAAGTAAACTCTGGCTCTACACCATCAGGGACCAGATCATCCTCCTTTTAGTACTCAGCAATCTGGCTGGCTGTCACACAGCCAGTCTGGTTTCTGCTCTGGCTGCTCTAGTCTGAGCAGGGGAGTCCATCTGTGTGCAACTGGAGAGGTGTCCATGTGACATTCTGCCCCTTGAACCTGCAGAGGACTCACCCGCACATCCACCTCCATGTTCTTATTCTGTGCAACACGTACAATCTTCATTCCAAAATAATGAGCTGCTTTGTCAAATGCGGCATGGGCACTCTGAGGAGCCACACTAGGTGATGAGGAAAGAGGGGACTAATGAAACGTGGAGCACAACAGAACCCAGGAGAACACTGCAGTCAACCGTCACCAGTTCAAATTCAGATCATTTTTCCTCACACTACTATGTTTATATTTTCTTGGTGTAAACAAGAAGAGACATACTGATTTTTCTGCAATTTCTTCCTACTATTTGGGACATTTAAAAATGTTCAAAAGGCAAGAGGAAGGAAAACTCAGAACACAAAAGGACACAAAGCCTAAGTTGCACCAGACAGGAAATGGCCATCATACAGAGGGTTCAGATGAGGGTGTGTGAGGCAGACCATCCAGAGGACCTCTGAGAGAAGCAAGATTCAGAGAGTAAGGCTGCCCAGCAGAGATGCAGAAGCAGCAGCCAGGCCTCAGGCAGAGGGGCCTGCCAGTCCTGAACAATCACCAACCTATGGAAAACTCAACTCTGTCTCTCCTACATGGTTACAAATCGTTTTCAGTGTTCAAAGAAGAAAGAGCCACGGGTACATGTTTGCTTCCAGACATCCCCATTACTCCACTCTGGCCATTACTGTTTCCTTCAAGGGAGAAAAATCTCTACACTGACTAAGCGCCATGCACCAAAGGTTGGCATGTGAAGATGAGGATGGCAGCCAGGTTGTTTTCCTTGGCAAAGTGAGTCAGTCTGACGATACACAGAAGAAAAACTACTTAGTTACCTATGCTTGGAGAAAAAATAAAAAACAAAAACATTAGCCCAAAAGGTATAGTATCAGTACCCTGTATAGAAGGTGGTCTAGAACCAAAATTATATCCACACCAATAGTAATAATAGTAACTAAACCTAAAAAAAAAAAAATATATTTTTAAATTCTTCCTTCTAGAAATAGCTCTCAGGGGAAAATGTTCCTGCAGAGTGCTTGAGGTAGTCTAAGATGCTTCAGAAACATTCACTGAAGTACAAGACAAAGACAGTTTTCCTTAGGTTCTGGGTAAATTAACGACAGAGGACTCAGAGCCAGCCCTCTAGCTGTCTCCTCTGGTAAAAGGATGCCATTCTTACTAACAGTGTCCAGTGTGTTTAAGCTCACATAACCAACTGCTCCATTCAGAAGATCTAGCACTACTAGATGTGAAGGGATAAGGTAGAGGGGCTGGGCCAGGGAGAGAAGGCTGGCACTGTAGGAGGAAGAGAAGCAGCAGACAAACAGATTGGGCTCAGTTGGCACTGCATTGCCCAAAACAGGCAATATCAGAGGGGAAACAGACACACACACATACATACATTTCTGGAGTTTTGATCCCCTTCTCTAAGGCCAAGTCTCGATAAGCTTTGCAAGCCATCAGGATGCTTTCTGTGCCCCCAGAAGTCATCTACACAAAGAAAAGAAGACAGGAGTAAGTTAAGGGTAGGGATCAGGAGGTACAGCCCACTTTGACCTTAACAACGTTTGATGCAGAAACAGACCAGGGCGTGGGCAATGCTGCAGAGTAGACACTGTCCAGAAGGACAGTGTGGGTCAGAGACCACAGGAATTACAGGGTGTGCCAGTGTCCAGCCATTAACACTTCGGAAACTCAACTTGACGTTCAGTAAACACACCCTATTACCTCACTATCTTTCAGTAACAGCTGAGCTTGAATAATTTCCTACCAAGCCAAAGGCTCCAGCACTGAGCCAGTAGGATCTCATCTTAGACTCAGCATCTGTAAAGAGTCTGTGTGACTCTTGGGTTCACCATTAGACCTGTTGATAAGAAGTAAAACTTGCCGGGCAGTGGTGGCGCACGCCTTTAATCCCAGCACTCAGGAGGCAGAGCCAGGCGGATCTCTGTGAGTTCGAGGCCAGCCTGGGCTACCAAGTGAGTCCCAGGAAAGGCGCAAAGCTACACAGAGAAACCCTGTCTCGAAAAACCAAAAAAAAAAAAAAAAAAAAAAAAAAGTAAAACTTTCTGTATTTTGGATTATACATTAATTAGAAATAGAATGAAGAATGAGTACTAAACTTTCCTAACATTTACATACAGGATAAAAATACCATTGAATCCCAGTGGTCTAGAGTTATGAAGAAGGCCGGGCGGTGGTGGCGCACGCCTTTAATCCCAGTACTCGGAAGGCAGAGCCAGGCGGATCTCTATGAGTTTGAGGCCAGTCCGATCTACAGAGTGAGATCCAGGACAGGCACCAAAACTACACAGAGAAACCCTGTCTCAAAAAACCAAAAAAAAAAAAAAAAGAATTATGAAGAAGATTAACTTGGAAAATTAAGTAATTTTTTTGACTCGGGAAGCTTTTCATGAAACATGTGACCATCCTCCCTAAAACAGCTCACAGGATGAGGACACAGGAACCTTGTCTGTAGATCTCTATGCTGGACAGACAGATTGCTAGCAGTTGAGATTAACTCTGCTAATCAGCAACAACGCCCTGTGGTCTAGCCTAAAACCTCAGCGTTGTCACATGAGACCCCAGGACAGCTGTGTAGAAAGCTGGGCAAGCACCAGGCCTTACACACTTACCAAGCCTGACAAAGACCTAAACAAAAAATTCCCTAATTCCCAGCCATCCACATCATGTGTCCTGTCTTCGGGACAGAAATTTAATTATGGAATAAGAAAACAGAGGTCACAAGCCACTTGTGTCTATCAACTTCCTTCAAAATACATAGAAAGATCACTTTGAAGTATGTGTTTAAGAACACAAAACATTCCCTTTCAGTTGTGGCTGAACATGGTGGCATTTATGCAAGCCAGTCCACGTACCTGTAATCTGGTTTTTTAGTGTATGAATTTGCCCTCTTATCCACTGTGAAAGAGGTAAATGAGTTAATAAATAAATAATAAATGAAAGGAGAAGGTATTTTGAAGCAGGAGAAAAAGGCCTCAGAAGTGTTTAGGACCCACAGCTAGGTTCAGTCTAAAGATTTCCCTTTAATTTGGCTCCATCTTCTTGCTTCTCTCAACAGTGAACCCGTTTTCACCAAAAACAGCTCATCAAGACAGACACACAGAGAGAAGCAGAGACAGAAGAGAGAAGGAGACTATGGGGGGGGGGACAAGGAGAGCGCTCTATAGAAGTCTAGACACAAGGAGAGACAGAACTGGACATCGTCCTTCCTCCTGGTCCCTGCCACACCACGACAGAGGAGAGACAAGGTTTCACTGCAGCAGTGTGACCGTCCTTAGCTGTATTTGTGCATTACTATGGAAGACCTGAGAAAGGGCACAGCAGCAACAACCCAAGAGCTCCGTGATAATCACCACCAAGTAAGGGAAGAGAAATCTACGGGACAGATGTCACACACAGGCAAGGAAACAGCGGTACAGGACAGACTCGGAGGTGACAAGCACACAGTGCCCAGCCAATCCTGGAAATCAGGGA
The DNA here is from genome assembly GCF_007827085.1 of Peromyscus californicus insignis. Classification (NCBI taxonomy): domain Eukaryota; kingdom Metazoa; phylum Chordata; class Mammalia; order Rodentia; family Cricetidae; genus Peromyscus; species Peromyscus californicus. Next base: position 25,527,145 of record NW_026294491.1, on the reverse strand, counting down.
GTCAGCAAAGTCTTGAACAGTCTCATGAGCACACCCTCCCGGGAGCTCCAACTTCAGGAAGCAGAGCTCTCCTAGCCTCCTCCTTTCTCTGTGTAGTGGACACGACTGATGGGGAGAAAGAAGCAACATGGAAAGACAGGACAGCAAACCTGACCCCTTTAAAGAGGAAAAATCTCAGTGATTCGTGGTGGAGTAAAGCTCAGTATACTCCCCTCTTTCAACTGCGCGGAGAGAACGTCTCATGGAATCTCGGAAGGTTCTAATAGAGGAGGAACAAAGCTCCAGTCAGCCGGGCAGACATCAGCACAAACAGACCATCAGGAGAGACCACGGCAAGAACCAAGACGAAGCAAACGGCGACCACTGTAAACGTGGGGGTGGGGTATGAAAACTAAAAGGGAACAGCTGAAACAGGTGCTTCCTCACAATGGTTTCTCACCCTAGCACCCCAGTTCTCACCTGTGCGTTGAGACCGTGGGAAACACATACATTTCCGGTGGTCTTAGGAACCCCCAACCATCAATGTATTTTTGGTGCTACTTCCTCACTGCAATTTTACTGTGAGCGGTGGGTGTCTCACTTCTCAACCCACGGGCTGAGAAGCACTCACTGCTCCACGGCATGATCATCAGAGCATAATTCAGGACAACAGGAGACAAAGCCAGACAACAGAACAGCAGATGAGGGAACAGATGAACTCAAAAGAGCAAACGGCCCTCACTGAGGAGTAAATACGTCAAGAACAGCAAGAGACAGAATAAACACCCCGAAAATAAAAAATTCTGACTCGGAAAAAAGATCTGAGATATATTTAGTGAGTACAGATGGTAAAAAAGACAACGACAGAGGGACCCACGCCCTCTACACTTAGAGAGCTGTGTGCTGCTGTCAATGCCTGGACAGCTGGAGAGCCGAGGAATCGTGCAAATACCTGGATAACCTAGAAAAGATGTGAGAGTGGGGCTGGAGAGATGGCTCAGTGGTTAAGAGCACAGGCTGCTCTTCCAGAGGACTTGGGTTCAATTCCCAGCACCCACACGGCAGCTCACAACTGTCTATAACTCCAATTCCAGTAGATCTGACACCTTACACAGACATACACGCAGGCCAAATACCAACACACATAAAAATTAAATGAATAAACTAATTAATTTAAAAAAAAAGATGTGAGGGCAAGAAGATTCAGAGGGAAAGGGCTTTCTATTGATTTAGGTGTGTCCCTTAAGAAAAATATGACGTAACTTTTATTTCCAGCAATACACAGTAATAACCTAAATAACTTTCCTAAGAAAAAATCACTAAAAAGTTCAATAAAGCATTAAAAAAATTATATCCATCACTGAACTAACACTAAGAATTATCTAAACACTACAACAAAGTACAACCCAACTTTCTACAAGACAATCTGCCAAAGCCAGATCTTCCCCTCTAACAGTGTGTCGACTAGGGGTTTGCGCAAGGTCACAGTGCAACGGGAGACTGCAGAAAACCCAAACTCCCTGTGGTTCAAGAAATAAACCTCACTAGTGTGACAGAAGGTGGCTCTCTTTGCAACGTGACACTGAGGTTAAGAAAAACACTTTTAAGAAAAGAAAATGCAGAAAAAGCCAACACACCTACAATCACAGAACTGGGAGTGGGAGGCAGGAGTTTCAGGAGTTCAAGGTTACCCTCAGCTACAAAGCAGGTTTGAGGCCAGCTTGGGCTGTGAGACAATCTCAAAATACCAAAAGGAAATGGGGGGGGGGGGTTTAGATAAATGCCAATCTATGGGATGCATAGTGAGAAGAGAAAATAGCCAAGCAGAGAGATGTGGCAAAATATCTAGTGGCCCACAGTGTTCTTTAAACTGTCCTAGCAGCTTTGTACAGGCTTAAAGATTTTTGAAAACATGAAGCTGAAGAGAAAAAATACCAAGAATATATATACCAAAATGTTGACACTCAACATTCCAAAAGGAATTCCACAAGGAACATTTGAAAATTGCACTTCCTCTAGATCATTCTACAATAACAACCTAGTAACTGTATAACAAACTATTTTAAAACTTCTATTAGAAGCCACTTACACATCCACAGGAATCTGGTCCCCCGTTGAAGAGGGAACAAGTCATCCTTACAATTTCTGCCTCTAACTTCCGTAGGCCGGGGAAGATATCTGGATGCAGTGGATTGCTCCACGCGAACTCTCCATAAGCCTGCAAAGAAATGCAGAGGTGTATTATAAGACAGGCTGTTCCACTAAACGACAGAGAAGCACTCGTGAGTAAGGTTTTCAGGTATTGGGTCCAACAGTAAGAACTGGAAAAGGGGTATGAACTATTATTCCCCAACTTAAAGATTGAAATATAATGGAAGAGATAGACATCTATATTTTACAATGTGGTAAGGGAAGAAGTATAAATGCAGTTGAAAAGTAAGAACTGGAAAAAGGGTATGAACTATTATTCCCCAACTTAAAGATTGAAATATAATGGAAGAGATAGACATCTATATTTTACAATGTGGTAAGGGAAGAAGTATAAATGCAGTTGAAAGTATTAAACTCTAACACCAACAGATCACCATCGCTCTGAATTCATACAGCCACTGTTACTGAATTAATGTATCTGTATGTGCTAAGGGATCCTGATGAGGGGACTGCTAACATCCTCAGTGCTCTAGAGGTGCTGGATGAGAGGAACATCAAGAGAGGAATGGAAATTCATCCTATGGAACAGGAGGGAAAGAAATGTAAACGATCAAGACATGTATCTACACGGAGGGTATCAGGGATAATTAAAGTAACAGGTAGCAGTTGGAATGTAAAGAGACACGTCATTCCTACTGCATGAGAATTTGACCTTCATCTACAGATAATGAAGAGTTTAAACAAAGAATTATGACCAGGACATTATGCCAAGACATAACTAAGTAAACCCTCTAATACTAAGGTGTGTGTGGTTTCACAGTAATAAACACAAGGCCTGAAAGACCACAACTTTAACTGTAATTTCATATAAGAAGTGGCTTTCAAAACTAAGCTTGATTTCAAGTGGAAGAAGCTACATCCCGTTCTAAAGTCAGGATCACCTTGTGGGGTATGCTTTGAGAACATTATGATCAAGCAGCCTTGCCCTGACTCCTGTATCAAACAACAACACTTCTAGCATTAAAAATCTCAAATGAAGCCCAGCAAAGTGGAACAGACCGTTAGTCCCAGCACTCAGGAGGCAGAGGCAGGAGGATCTCTGTGAGTTTGAAGCAGCCTGGTCTACAGAGTGAGTTCCAGGACAGCCAGGGCTACATACAGAGACCCAATCTCAAAAAACAAAACCAGTATCCTCAAAATCCAGGCTCCTTCACTAAAAATATGGCTTCCTCAGAGAACCTAGTAAAGACCAGAGATATAAATGACATTTCACCTTTTCACAGTCTGAAGACGCATTTGACATTATTATGCACAGTCACTTGTTTACATGAAAAGAAACTTCTAAATTGCTACGGTGTTATTTCAACAGTAAACTTCCCTTAAATGATGTTACTCTTATTACTACAAAAAGGACATTAAACAGTTCAGTGAACTGGGAATGGTGCCTGTGCACACAAGCACCCAGTGTTCACCTGCACCAGCAGCTCTGTGAGTTTCGGCTCCCCACTGTACACAGCTCCTGAGGCTTTCCCTTCTTGCCAGACGGTATCTGCAGAAAAAGTCAAGGTCCCTCAGTCAGCAAGCAGGCATCACTGGGAAGACAGGTATTAATACAGACAGGACAGACAAAAACTTCAGTGCGCATGGGTAAAAAAATTTCAGGAACCAGACATATGGCTCAGCAGTTAAGAATATGTATTCTCTTGCAGTGGACCAGAGTTCAGATCCCAGTGCCCACATCAGGCAGTTCACAACTTCCTGTGTCTCCAGCTCCAGGGGACCCAATGCTGCCTTCTAGCTTCTGAGGGCATCCATACTCAAATATACGTATTCCCACACAGACACACCCCACACACACAATTTAAAAAATACTTTTAAAAAGTAAAAGAATAAGTTGAGTAGAAACTCAATGCTGTTCTTATATTAAAAACAAAAAAAAATTCAATAATGATTTACCACAGCAAAATAGAAATCAAAGGCCATTCGTTAATTGTAAGAAAAGACAGGAACTGCATCAAGGTATAATAAAGACAGACAGTGATGTCGCCCTCACCCTCAGCTACCTTCTCAACATCAAAGCTGCCCTTTGCCTCCATGTACTTCCTGGTCTCCGTATGACCCTTCTCTGTAGCAGCTTCCCCATCCCTTCCTTTCCCAATCCAGTCACAGGAAGTGGAGGAACTGCTATAAGCAGAGCTGACAGAAAAGAGCAAGTGTGAAATCTCACTACACAAACTCCAGAGCCGCAACCTGAGCACAAAGCATACCAATGGAGGAGCACCTCCAGCTCAGGCCCCTCCCGTTCTCCCAGGCCTGGAAATACTGCAGTAGCCACTTGCCCATGCCATAACCAACGTTCAAGAGCAGGCATGGAAGTGACCACAAGACAAGGCGAGGAGGGTTCCCCCCCAGAATTCCACTTGCTGTCCCAGAAACACTCTGTATATATTCACAGATCTGCTGAGATGGGTCCTTCAGGTCTTCCTGCTCCCACAAGGCTGCACCCTAGTGAAAGTAGGTCTGGGAGAGGGGTGTTGCCGAAACACACTAACCAAAAAGTACATGGAACCACCGGCCCTCCAAAGCAGAGTTATCCAGTTCTAACAAGAGCAGAAGGCTGAACAGCAAACGGAGAGGCAAAGCCCTCCTTCCCACAGCCATGAGTCCTTTAGTCTGACTTTCACTCTCTTCTTACAGGACATGGCTGTGTACCACACAACTTCAGGCCTATGGGCACCATGCTTAAGGACAGACAGGGTGCGTGGTTTCACACCCTGCTCTTTGACTATTCCAAAGAATACAGATGGGTAAGGACATAAAAAATGAAGGCAGGACGGCAGCATATGCCCAAAAAACATGGAAATCTAGACAATGCAGGTCCCAGGGCTGCTAACGCCTGTTCCATTATCATTGCATCCTGGACCAGGAGTGCTCAACCTTTGAACATTATAATATGGCACTATTATCTACAAACGTGTTGAGCCTCATTCAGGGCTATCCTGGGAAACGTGTTTCCATGGGCTACAGGTTGGACATACTTGTTCCAGACCACATGTAATTCTGTACTACACAATATCAAGAAATCTACATGTATCAATTATAAACTTTAAAAGCTGTTTGTCAAAATGCAATCTGAACTGGGCCCTAGAACAGAAAAATGGATATGAGTAGAAAAAACAGAATTTGTTCCTAGTTCCTAGTGCTGTACTGGTGTTATTTTTCTTCTTTTGACAAATGTAACATGCTTTTAATTAGGGTGAGAAGCACACAGGAAATTGCTATACCATTTTTGCTACTTGATTATCAATTTAAAATGTCAAACTGAAAAGCTTATTTGGAAGGAGATGTTGCCTAGCTGGTGAGTGCTTGACTGGCATGCACTGGGCCATGGCTTCAGTACTAACACTGCATAAACCGGCAGTGATACACCCTGCCATCCAAGCTCATGGGAAGTGGCCACAGGAAGATCAAATATTCCAGGTCATCCTAAGCTGTATTAAGAGCCTGTTTCAAAAACCAAAAGGCTTAAGTTTTTAAATCCTACCTATAACAGACATGCATGTGTTTATGTTAATAAGAGCAGCAGTAATACTTAACATTTATCGAACAACTATTATGACATATGCTAGACACTACATGTTTCCATGTATGATGGATGTCCTTTACTCTCTTAATCCAACTTTTAGGGAAGTAGAAATTGTAAGGATAAACTGGAGGACACAGAAGGTAAAGATCTCTCCCAAGGTCATATTGAAGTTGAACGTCCAGGCATATTTGAACCCAAGTAATTCTCAGGTTATGGTCTTGAGCATGAGACTATATGGTATGTGCCAATACATATCTGTATAGCTCAGTAGGTATAAACAAATACACACCCATACAGATCAATCATCCATTCATCCATCCACCTACTCCTTTTTTTCCATTTATTTACTTATTTATTTATTTATTTATTTAATTATTTATTATGTTTATGTTACATTTGGTCTGGGACAAGTATGTCCAACCTGTAGCCCATGGAAACAAGTTTTTGTATATTTGTTTTTATGTTTGTGAGTGTTTTCCCTGAATGTCTGTCTGTGTACCTATGTGCACGCCTCATGCCATGGAGGACAGAAGGGGGACCTGGATCCCCTGGAACCAGAGTTACAGATAGTTGTAAGTCACCAGGTGGGCGCTGGGAATTGAACCCCAGGCCTCTGGAAGAGCAGCCAGTGTTCTTAAGCACTAAACCATCTCTCTAGCCCCTGCCTACCTATCTCTATCATCGGTGTTCATCTTCTTTCATTTTTAAAATTTTGCTTGTTTATTTTTTGAAACAGTATCTACAGAAGCCCTAGCTGGCCTGATACTACAAGATCTGAGCTGGTCTTCAGCTTGCAGCAATCCTCTTAACTCAGCCTTCTAAGTATTGGAATTACAGGCAAGTACCGCCACACCCAGCTTTGTGCTCATCTTTGGATGGTGGAGTCATAGTAAATGTTTTTTTAGTAATCTGTGCCTTGAAACAGTTATCACAATTTTCACAGAAATCTGTATTTCATCTGCAATATGCAATCTGGTCTTTGAAGTAGGGAATTGGTCCTCCTGTACACGTAAGCGCCAAATGACCCTTGACCTACATCAACATTAGCCAATGGTAAGGACAGAGGCAGCACCCTTGGGCCGAGGCTCACCCATGGAACTGTACTCCTTGAGTTTCTCCAGAACATCAGATGTGCTCAGACCCTGAGCAGGCAGAGCTTTCACATACTCTTTGTCCACCTTCAGGAACGGCATATTCTTGATGACGTCCTTCTTGGCCTTACTCAACTGTTCTTCGATCTTCAAGGATAAAGGAAAACAAAGTTAACTAGAGGGTAAAAGAGTGAGGTCCAGAGGGTAGAAGGCCATCTCTGAGATCCAGTCAATGTTCAACACCAGGCACTGCAGACGTGCTACTGAATTAGAAGGGGCTTGTCTTTTTTTTTTTTTCCTCCAGGAAACTGAACGTTTTATCCGTTTAGCCAGCCAGCATATACAATGCCCCTCAGAAGTTTAAAAAGCCAGCTTTCCTTCTAAAAGTCAAAGACGCATTGAGTTTCCCCCTCTGCCAGCTGTGCTGATACCACCAACACTGCGCTGCACTTGGTGTGAACTGACTTAAGGCAGCACTAGCCCGAGTGCAACATCAGGCCTTTCTTGCTGTGTTGTCCACAGTGATACTGTGATTGACAAGACAGTCATAAAACAGGCCAAGCTACAGTCAAAGGGGATCCTGCTGTTTTGCAATTGATGAATAACTTCAACAGACATCTGCAATGTACCACAAGAATGGAGATCCACACAGCTCCCAAGGTACCCACACGGACCTAAAAATTGCCAGGATGACTATACTACGTCTCCTTAAGCTGCTATGGGCAGCTTGACCCATCTGACCCAGAAATGCTAGGAGGAACTAAGGGCCTTTCTGCCATGTAATTTACCAACTACGATTCTTTTTCCATCCTCATAGCTACACTTTCTTAGTCATTTCTTTCATTCATTTACTTACTCATTTTGCTCAAAAAATATTTGCTGAAATACTACTACAGGCTAGGGATACAGCTATTAGAAAACAAAAAAACAGCTGGGCGGTGGTGGCGCATGAACTAAATGCCTCCCAGCAATTGGGGGGCGGAGGCAAGCGGATCTCTGTGAGTTCGAGGCCAGCCTGGTCTACAGAGTGAGTTCCAGGACAGCCAGGGCTGTTACACAGAGAAACCCTATCTTGAAAAAGCAAAACAAAAAAAAACAACCAAAAACCAAAAACCTGATACACGTTGTAAAAAAAAAAAAAGAAAAGCCCTCATCTCATGAAGCTTATTTTTAGTAAGAGAGACAGAAAATTCTACTAATGGTGCTCAGGAGAGAAACAACAGCAAATTATGGACACAAAATGGCAGGAACTGCTACTTTTGAGACTCTTGGGTGCTAGGTGTAGAGAGAAAGGCTGTATGTTATAATCAATCTATATGCTACAGTGCTGTGCTTCAGCAATATAGTCAGTGAAGTCTAATGCCCAAGATCTCACACCAGGATTTAAATTTTTCTCAGTCCTGGCCACAGATGAATAGAATACAGAGGATCTTCTTACATGTGGCCCTCAGTGAAGTCACTGAAAAGCTACTCCTTTAAAGCATGTCAGCACCGCAGGCAGCAGACAACTGGGCAATGTTGAGTCACGTTATGTACATTTTTAAGTTATAAACAGAAGACCCTGCTGCATGTACAGTGACCATACAACAGGAGCACACTATGAAAGCCAAGTGTTCATGGATAGATCACACTGTTTTAAGAAGGGAAAATGGAACCCCCCACAAAAAAAAAAAAAAAAATCCCACTGGGAAGGATATTAAAAAGCACAGCAAATACTTCCCCTCCCCAATCCTTACATCTATTACATTACAAAATTTATTTTTTGTAAATTTGTAAATTTTTATATTTATATAAAATTTATGTATTTATATATAAAATTTTATATTTTTTATAAAATTATAAAATGCAAATGTTATGTTTGTTTGCTTTCTGTCTTTTCTACTAAAATGCAAGTTCCACAGGAGGAAGGACTTGCTGCTTGTTCAACTAGCACTTTAAAATGGTAAAACGGACTAAGACTGAGGAAGTGCGTGTGTACCCACAATAACTTCCTGTCTCTAAGCCTCAGAATCTGCTTCTGGAAAATGAAGGCACTTACATGGCCTCTAAGGATCTTCAAGTCTATACTTTCCTAAACTTAAGAATGGGTTCTGGAATCCCAGCATTTCTTTGTCTCCAAACTTGCGAGGGGCGAGGACGGCAGGTCAGCAGTGGAGTGCCTGCCCAGTCGGGTTGGGGTCCCACGTGTGATGACTATCGTCACCACTGCTGCCGCCATCACCTTCTCCACCATCACCTTCTCCACCATCACCACCACCACCACTGACCAGGACACCACCGCCACTGTTACTCCCAAACCTCGAGAAAAGGGACACCGTACTGCAGCTCAGCAGTCAAGTGACTGCCTTGCGTTGGTCAGGTCCCAGAGTCCATCCCCAGTCCCCCACTACCACCACCAAAGAAGGAGTTTTCTTTGGGGGATCCAGCTCAGTAGCAGAAAGCTTGCCTTTTCTGTACGAGGTACCTGATTTGATTCCCAACACTGCAAAAATCAATCAATCAGTTAAATCAAATCATTCTTGGAAGTGAAGGAGAAAGGTGGAGACATTAAAATCACAAGGAATACTTACTAACGGGGAGTCCTTCTCCCCTTGGTGACACAGCGGGCCTTTCACAGTAGCCCCCTCCCCTACTCTGGGAGACTCAAGAGTCAAAAGTGTAGAAAAACCAGAAAGTAAGTGAAGCTTCTGTCAGAGAGAAGGGGAGAGGCAGGTCAGAGCAGGGCACTGGGGCTCTGAGGACACTCAGGATTCACAGGCCTTTACACCTTGCAAGAAGCCTGTCCTGCTAATCTCCCCTTGATAAAGAGCCCAGCCCTGAGAACTATCTTATCCAGTGTGAGTGATAGCAAGGAGGACACAGTGAAGACAGCAAGTCTACAAAAAGGAGCAAAGAGGACACAGTGAAGACAGCAAGTCTACAAAAAGGAGCAAAGAGGACACAGTGAAGACAGCAAGTCTACAAAAAGGAGCAAAGAGCAAGAAAACAGCTGTTACCGCTCTTGAGCTTCCAACCTGGGATCAGGGAACTATTGCGGAGGCCCACCTGTTTTTGTGAACACAGTCTCCCTGGAACACAGGCAGGTTCATTCCTTACCTATCATCGTTCTGGGACCCACAGACGCAAGAATGTTTCCTGTCTGGATCTTCACAGAAAGTTTGTCAACCTGTGATCTACTCCCCAGATGAGTATCTAAATTCAGTCAGGCCAAATACTGTCCTAAAGCACAGTAAGACTTCAGTTGGGTTTTCTAATTTCCTTAACAGTCCCCTCACCTCTCCTTTGGAGAAAGTGTTAAGGTGAGGTTTCTCAAATGTGGCCTTTCCAACATCTTAAGCCAGATACACCTGCTGGGGGGCATCCATACCATGCACTGGGAAGCGTTTTACAGCCACCCAGCCTCCACCCATAGATGCCAGGAACCTGTCACTAGAACTGCCCAACCTGACCAGTTTCCAAACACTGTCAAATGCCGTATAAGTTTGGGGGACAAAAAAGTCACTCCTCTTCCTTGAGAATACTGATCTGGCAACAGAAAGAAGTGGTATACACACTAAACAGGGAAAGACCCGCAGATTGTGCCTACCTTGCGTCCAATAAATGGCATCTTCCTTATTAGCTTAAATAATTTTTTTTTAAACCGTGACCATAAACCTACAAGAAACAAATAGTTCTATTAGTCACATGAAATTCCATGGATTATAACCTACTAGTCAACGGACAGCAATTATTCAGCTGTCTCTTACAACTTCACTTCCTCCAGAGGGAATGTTTCTTCTAGTTTTTGAATAATATATTTATGCAGCCCGAGATTTCAATAAATAAACACATGTGGTAATGTTTCTTCACCCTCATCCCTCCGCCCAGACCTCATCCTGCCCTTACCTTACACACACTTTGTTTCCAGCATACATTTCTAGAGTTTGATATATTTACCAGCAACAGTAAACATAAAGCCCCATTTATTTCTCTCTTTTACTGAAGAGGTAGTATAGTCTACATAGTAGACCTTGTTTTTCCACTCAGAAATATTAAAGATTAGCATCTCCTCATTCATTCCTGCTGTGTATATGTAAGGTATGAGTAGACGTGTGCTCACGCTCATCTAAGTGCCAGTGTGAATGCACATGTGCATTCCATGAAAGTGTCACAGCCTAGTTAACCTTCTCCTCACCGAAGGACACATAGGTTCTTCTTAATTCTTGCTGTTACAAACCATCCTAAAAAGAAATAACCTTTTAATACACGTCATACTGAACACACAAAAGTATGTCCACGGGCTGAATTCACAGAAGCAGAGTTGTCAGTCAAATGACAGATGTATTCCAGAGTTCCTGACCTTCCCAAAGTTTCCAAATATGCAGACATCTCTCTACCCCCAAAGCACATGACCAATTCATGCTTCCCTCCAGGACTTATAGACCAGTCTCTCAAACAACACTGACCCTGACAACATTTTCCAGACCTAAAAGGAACCTGAAAATCATGGATGTCAGAGTCCACTTTGAGGCAGTTACAAAGGACAAAGAATTCTGACCCTGTTGATGACAATAATTATAAATCAACAAGTTGGCAGGCCGCTTGTGCATTCACAGTGAATACACTTCAACTGAGCCTAGAAGCAGCATTTTAAGGCTGGGCTAGGAGGCTTTACAGGGTATCTAAGAAGGACAGACATAAAAGATAACTGAGGATCGGAGAATCAGAACTTGTTCAATGCACAGTTCAGAGCAGTGAGAGAGCAGGCGTTAAGTGAAGTCTTCACTTTTTCAGTCTAGGACCCCCAGGACTCTACCCTGCTTCAAATGCAATGTAGAGAGACTCTTTTGTTATCCAGGCGTAACTAGGAGACCCTAGACCAGCTTTCATCCGAGGCATGCACTGAATATGGACCTTTGCTGCATTCCGAAGGGATCTGGGTAGGGCAACTCCTAACTCGGTGCCACACGGGCACGTCTATTCCCTCAGCTGGTACTCCTCAGGGCCTGTCTGCACCTCTGCTTTACTGTGCTTGCTTTAGGTGACACTGTCCTACTACTACTGTAACCCATCAACACTGTCAATCCTGGCGACAAAATCACTGAGACCCAGACTATGATAAAACAACACTGAAGCCACTCATTTGTTTTCAGAATATTTTCTTCTAGACACTGTAATGTACAATTAAATATTTGTACATGAATTAGCTATATCCCTTTTCTATATTAAAAATTCTTGCTGGGTATGGTGGCACAGGCCTTTGATTTTAGTACTCGGGAGGCAGAGGCAAGCAGATCTCTGAGAGTTCAAGGCCAGTGTGGTCTACAGATCAAGTCCCCGAACAGCCAAAGCTGTTACACAGAGAAACCCTGTCTCAAAAAACAAAACGAACAGACAAAAATTCTTCTGGACCAGTGAGATGTCTCAGCAGGTAAAGGCACTTGCTGTCTCATTATCTGAATTCAATCTCAGGAACCCACATAAAGGTAGAAAGTAGAAATTGACACCAGAGTTATCCTCTGACCACATGTGTGCTGTAGGACACACACACACATCATATATACACCCAGATGTACATACACACCCCCATAATAAAATCAATAAAGATTTTAAAATGTCCTTCCCTCCAAGTGTGGTGGCACATGCTTTTAATACTAACGTGGGAGGAGGCAGAGACAGGCAGACCTCTGTGAATTTGAGGCTAGTCTGATCTACACAGTGAGTTCCAGGCCAGTCAGGGTCACACAAAACCGTGACTCTACATAAACATAAAAAGTGAAAATTCCTTTTAATATATTTGGGGGAGAGATGGACATGGCACTTGTGGAAGTCAGAGACCAACTTCAAGTAATGGTCCTTGCCTTCCACCTTGAGACAGGAGCTCTTCTTTTTTGTTCACTGCTGTGTATACAGGCTATGGATTTCCAGGGGTTCTCCTCTTGTCTTGCCATAGGAGCACTGAGATTACAGACACACGAAACAGTACCTGGCTTTTTTACGTGGGGGCTAGAAATTCAAACCCAGATGGCCAGGTTTGCACAGCAAATGCCTTTACATAATGCAGAGCCACAGTTAAAATCAACAGTACACAGGCGTACCATGTGAGCTCACGTTCCTCAGTCAGCAGTAAGGAAGAAGTGGCACCTCAGACAGCTTGCTGACCCCTCCCCTGACTTCCACCATATGTTCCAGAATTACCCTCCCTACCCTCAGGAGGAGAGCAGAGTTTAAAGATCAGTCAGATTTAACACTAGGCTGGATTTCAGATGTTCAAGTACACTACACTAAAAGTATTATATATGTAATATATATAATTATATATATGTGTGTGTGTGTGTGTGTGTGTATATTTTTTTTTTTTTGGCTTTTTGAGACAGGGTTTCTCTGTGTAGTTTTTGAGCCTGTCCTGGATATTGCTTTGTAGCCCAGGCTGGCCTCGAACTCACAGAGATCTGCCTGGCTCTGCCTCCCGAGTGCTGGGATTAAAGTCATGAGCCACCACCACCCAGCTCCTTCCTTCCTTTCAAGACAGGGTCTCACTCTATAGTCCAGGCTGGCCTGGAACTTGCTATGTAGTCTAACCCACTTCCATCTGCAGATTCTCTTGCCTCAGCCTCCTGAGTGTTGAGATTTCAGGCATGAGCTACAATGTCTGGCTTCTGAAGGAGTAACATTCTTATCTGTGTCCAACATTCCATTTGGAAGTTAAAAATAAAAACTGGTGTGGGTATTATGGTAAGCCAAATGAAACTGTCAATGTCCACCTAGTTTTAGCCTATAAAAACTCCATCTTGCCTGACTCAATCTATTCAGATTAGAAATAGACAGCCAGCTGTGTGATGGTTAATCTCGATTGCCAGCTCCTTTGTATTTGGAATCAACTAAGAGACAAGCCTCTGTCAGAGCATTTCCAGGAAGGATTAACTCAGGGAAAAGAACCTCTCCCAGGGTGGGCCACACCCTCAGGGGCCCAGATAGGATGTGGTTTAGGGAAAGGCAGAGCTGCGGCTTTTGCTGTCGCCCTTCTTAGCCATTGGAACCTGTGTCTTTGGCCTTCCCAGACAAAGGCCAGTGGCTCTTGTGTATCCTCTAGGCAGGCCTGGAGCATAAGACTGCTGAAAGACCCAGCTTCAGACTGAGCAGCTACTGGGGTCTCAGTCTTCCAATGCCAAGACAGTCATTACTGGACCTACTCAGTAACTATTATGTAAGCCAATCTAATTAATCTCTTTCATTTTATTGGTCCAGTTCCTCTAGGAACCCTGACTAATGTAATTCTCTAGTAGTAAGATTTTAATTGGTCTCAGTGGCTTATCTATATTGTATACATTTCCTACAATGAGCACAGACTCCTTTTTAATGAAAAATCACATTAAAAGTTAAAATGGCTTGGAGTTCAACCCACAAAGACTTAAATAACATATCTTACTAATATGTTTTGGTAGTTTTCATATGGAATTTTCAGGATCAGCATGTAAGCAAGCACCAGGACCCAAGATGATTGTATTTCTGCTACAAGTTCAACAAAATGCATGGCACAGCCAAATGACAACTGAAATATCTAACCACAGAAAACAGAGGTGATGAATGTTAACTAGCTCAACCTGGCCATTATACAATATATACATACTTCAAAACAGTATGTTGTACTAAATAAACTTTTTCATTTAAAGAAGTAAATACCTAAAACTAATACTAATTACAATAAATAGGTAAAAATGTCAACAGCTCTAATTTTAGTCTGGTTTTATAAATATATAATTTTAAAATGAAAAGTTCCCAGAATGATGATTTTTAAGGATTAGGGAAAATGGGGACTTTGAAATTTTCTGGGTTTTGAGACAGGGTCAATATAGTCCAGGCTGACCCCAAACTTATAATCTTCTTGCTTAGCTTTGCAAAGGGCTGAGAGGTCAAAGTTGCACCATCATGCCTAGCTCAGGAATTGTTTGCTTGTTGAAAGTTCAATTTAGACTAAAGAGAAAATTCTGAAGAGAGAGATTGTACAATGTGAATTAAGTATGAATACCACTAAACAGTATACTTTAAAATGACTAAAGTGAGAGGCTGGAGTATAGTTCAGTGGTAGAGTACTTGCCCAGCATGCACAAGGCCCAGTGTTTGATCCCAGCAAGCCTCTTCCCAAGCTTAAAAAGGTAACGTAAGGCATGAACATGGTGCACAGACAGGTATGTAAGCAAACACCCACACATAAAATAGAAAATAATTTTAAAAGGCAACATAGATGTAAATGTACTATCACAGTAAAAAAGAAAAAAAGAAGCCAGACATGTGGTATCCACCTGTAATCCCAGCATTCAGGAGGACCACTGTGAGCTACAAGCAAGTCTGGTCTACACAGTGAGACCCTATCTCAAGTTGAAACAAAACAAGACAAGACAGATGAGATGAGATTGGGGGGGGGGGGGGGAGGTGAGGGAGGGAGGGAGGAGGAGAAGACAGAGAGCATAAATGAATAGATGAATACAATGGGCTCCTTGCCACTGACTCAAAACACTTCCCGGGTAAGGAGTCCACCTGAATAGATAACTAAGGCTACAGCCACACGTGTAAACCATGAGCCGAAACAAAAGGCCAGTCTCATCAACAGTGTAGGAGGAAATCCAGCAAGGAAGAGGACCAGAAACTGAAGACAGTGTGTTAGAGCTGCAGTGAACTATAATTTTAGACAGGACAGTCACGTCTCATCTCCACTTTAATTAACAAGCTCTAAAGCAGTGGAACTTGCCTCTCGGCCGGCAGGTTTTGCAACATTTATTTTGTTTTAACTGCAATGCTACTAAAATAGATCAATGGCTACATGATAAAGAGATAAAAACAAAGCACACACACACACACACACATGCACAAAACGGGGGCTGGAGAGATGGCTCAGTGGTTAAGAGCACTGGCTGCTCCTTCTGGAGGACCAGTTTCATTCCCAGCACCCACACGGCAGCTCACACTGTCTATAGCTCCAGTTCCAGGGGATCTGACACCCTCACACAGACACACATGCAGGCAAAACACCAGTGCACATAAAAATAATAAGAATAAAATCATTTTTTAAAAAAGGATAAAAACAATCTAGTTTCTAAATGGACTTTCCCAGGAAAATGGAAAAAGAACAGTTAAAGTGCCCCCAACAGATAGCATTAAGGAGGTGAAACAATGGAGAAAATATCAAACAAATGAAAAATGATTAGATTTTCTTCAGAGTTATTTACTTCTTCTACCAAGGAAGCTACCCAAGATATTAGTAAGTGTGGGGAGAGCCCAGAGAGCATTACAAAATACCTACTGCCAACATCTACGATTTGGTTATAAATATAATCAAACAACTTCCCAAACACAGCAGCCTGTGGAAGAAAATAACTCATAGGGTTACGGTCACAGTCACCTAGAGGTCTAGGTGAGCAAGAGATGGGTGTGTAGGAAAGGTGCTGATGCCAAAGGTGCTTATGCCTTAGGAAGGTTGGGACATTTGCAAGCCAATCACTGAAAGACATCTCATCCTCTGCAGTCCTGAGGAATGGCGTCCTTCCCATGTCCACCTGAGAAGTCACTACTACTGTCCTTTAAGAGAAGTTTAACTCCAAAGGAAGAGGAGCCATACATTACCATGCAGATATCCCTAGGGCTCACCAGCTCTACGAGCACTGCTCCTAATCTTTAATCAAAAGGAAAGCCATAAATGAAAGCAATACATTTCTACTCTGGGATAACACAATTATGTTCTAGGAAGAAACTGGTACTTAAAAAAAGTGTAACTACACTCTGAGACACCTGTGAATGTTTACAGTAACTAGTATCTCAGGAATGTTTATGTCAACTACAAATGAAAAAAAAAAAAAACCACAAAACCATAAATAATAATAGTTACCCAAAAGTACTTACTAACAGAACTTCCCATCTAAATAGATTTTAAAAGGCAGAACTAAACTCAAAGAGATGCTTCCAACCCATCACCCACGAGTGACATTCCAGCCTACCTTTACAGAAGGGGCAGTATACTTACTCTCTGGCTGGAAGATAAGCTCATACACCCAGACTATCAGCAGAGTACACAGGACACTCCATGCAATTAGCTGCCAGGGCTCGTATTTGGTGCAATACCCGTTCACATAATTCTTGGCTTTTGTGCAATATGCTTCCAAAATCTCCAAGTAAGGCTCAAAGTCCTTCTAGAAATATAAGAGGAAAAACAGAAACATTACTAAACTCAGAGAAAGGAAGTCTGTTCTTGGTTCGTTCTTCATTCCTCATTTTTCAAGGGCAAAGTGTTATTCATGATGTGGCCGCACCTCAGCAATAATCTTATCATCTTCTGCAGCCCTCAAAGTTTCTACACCAGTTGCTCCCATCAAACAGTGCCACGTGGACTTTGATACAATTTTTGATCTGCTTATTCTGTAAAATAAGAGGACTAATCTTGATCACGTCAGTGTTAGCTGTCACCTTTATCTCACTGCTAGGACTCTGAGACGGTCTCTCTCTTAAACAACTCTCAACGTGAGCGCCACTTTTCCCGTACTCTGTATGAATTTCCCCTTCTGTGCAGATCCAGACTGTGATGGTTTTAGGTGTGAACCGGTTCTGTTACAGCTACTCACCTCCGTGTGCTAATGAATGTGGCGGGGTTCCTACACAACTTAACTATATGTACATTCCCATATCACAAAATACTCTTTTTAGCCAACAATCTGAAAATGTAAAAACCAAGCATCATGATGGTTCATGAAAACAATCCTAGCACTCAGAGGCTGAAGTAGTACCACAAGTGTGAGACCAGCCTGGACTACATAATGAGACTCTGTCTAAAAAGAAAGTAAAAATCATTCTTGGATCATAGCGGCAGATTCAACTATGAGGTTACTGCTGGCTAGTCCCTGCTCTAAAAACTCACTTACCCACTCTTGAAGTCTAGCACAGTAGTTTATTATCACTGTATCCCACACCGTACCTGACATAAACAACAAAAATCTCATCCGTAAACTTACCAGATGCAGTCAAAATCTGAAATGGAACCTAGGACCTCCTTCATGCATGCCAGATCCAGGTAAATATTCTACCACTGAGCGACATCCCAAGCTCTTCTTTACTTTTAATTTGGAGACAGGGTATAACTAGGTTGTCAGGCTAGTCTTGTACTCCCTTTATAGGCAAAGCAGTTCTCAAACTTACATCCTCTTGCCTCAGCCTCCTAAGCAGCTGGGATTACAAAACTGAACCACTAAGTCTGGACAGATCTCACTCTTAAAAACTCATCTCTCGCCGAGATGGTGGCGCACGCCTTTAATCCCAGCACTCGGGAGGCAGAGCCAGGCGAATCTCTGTGAGTTCGAGGCCAGCCTGGGCTACCAAGTGAGTTCCAGGAAAGGCGCAAAGCTACACAGAAAAACCCTGTCTCGAAAAACAAAAAAAAAACAACTCATCTCTCTCTAAGTTTCTGTCAAGTATTAATTTGTGACAGGCTTATCACAACCTGCCTTGCAGTCTACTCTTCTATTTCTTATCTCCCTGACTATAAGGTGAGGCCCTTTAAGACCTGTTCTTATGCCTATTTACGAGGCCACAGTGCCTTGCAAAATTTAGTTCATTGGATATTTTGTTATTCATTCACTAACAGTTTTTTTGGCGGGCCGGAGTCGGAGTCGGGGCGGAGAGGTGAGAGGGAGTAGGGTGGGGGAGATGGAGGTGGTATTGGTTGGTTTTTCCAGACAGGGTTTTTCTGTGTAACAGCTCTGGCTGTCCTGGAACTTACTTTGTAGAGCAGACTGGCCTCAAACTCACTCACAGAGATACTCCTGCCTCTACTTCCCTAGTGCTGGGATTAAAGACGTGTGCCACCGCCGCCCAGCTGAGAGGATAAATTTTAAGCTAGTTAAAAAGGTAAAAGAAAATTCTACAGGACATTTAAAAAATGGTTTAAAAAACGGCATATCAGGAAGAGTATAGCAGCTGAAAATGCATAAAAAGAACCCAGGAAGAGCACAAGTTCTTACCATGTGTAAGAGTGAAGTACACAGAACAGGGACCATTTCTGTCTTACGCACTGCGGAGTTTCCACCATACAGCAGGCACACAGTCTTAACTGAACACGACTGTGGACAGTGGAGGGAACGGGATGTAGCAAGCAGAGAACTGAGGCAAGGAGGAGTTAAAATGGGCTTGGAACCCTGGCATAAAAGCACACCGCACCTACAATCTCAGAATCTGGAAAAATGAGGCAGGATAGGAGGATACTGATTTGAGTTTCAAGCTAGCCTAGTCTACATAGTGAAACCCTTTCTCAATAATGATATGATAATAATAGTGATAATGATGACAATAATAATAAATAGGCATAGAGAAAAATAGTATAGAAGGTAAAATTATAAATCAATAAGTTTTGGTAAAGTTAATAGATGGCATCTACTAACACTGTAAATCTTTATCTACTTTGATCCAAAAATACCACTTTGGGGCTTCTGCATTGTTCTCTCATTATGTTCACAGAGAGAAATGTTCAAGTGTGTTCCTCTCAATGTTCTTTCTAACAGAAAAAGAAAAATTCAAGAAATAGAAATGGCCGGGCAGTGGTGGCGCACGCCTTTAATCCCAGCACTCAGGAGGCAGAGGCAGGAGAGTCTCTGTGAGTTCGAGGCCAGCCTGGGCTACAGAGTGAGTTCCAGGAAAGGCATAAAGCTACACAGAGAAACCCTGTCTCGAAAAATCAAAAAAAAAAAAAAAAATAGAAATGTCCACAGATAGAGAAATGGTTAAACTATAACATATTTTATGTACCCATGTTGAAAGACTAAAAAATAAAGATCTTTTTATAAGTTTTTCTTAACTTAAGGAAAATATGGAGTAAAAGGAAACAAATCAGGACAATAAAAAACCAGATAAAAACTGTTGAACATGTAAGTAGTTTTTTGCTGATTATTTGGTGGAGATGACTAAGAGTAGATAGACATCAGGAACAAAGAGTTCAGCTGAGTGATTGCTAGAAAGGAGGGGTGAACTGGGTTTGCCCTTACGTGACATAACACTGGGAATGCTGCACCAATGTCTTATCAATTTGATAGGAAAACATACACATTTCTGCTTTGTGCTTCCTATGTTCAGATGGAGAAACAAATGTGATAGCTAGCTTTTGCTCCTGGCACCACATTTCTTGCCTTCTTCTACCATGATGGACTCCACTCCTCTGGAGTCATAGCCCTAGACAAATGTGACTCTCCTCATTAAAGAAAAAAAAAAAAATGAAAAATTGGGGTGATTTGTGTTTCGTTTTAAAGACAAGATCTCAACACTATAGCCCAGGCTGTCCTAGAACTCACTACATGGCCTAGGATAGCTTTAGCCTTGAACTAGCAGTAATCTTAATGATCCAGCCTCTACATGCTGGGATTATAGATGTAAGCCACCATACCCAGCTAGCAACACAAATCTGAAAGACATTTCTGAAGGTGTAGAAACTGGATTTAGTGACTGTCACAGTTAGCTTCAACGTCAACCAGACACAGCTTAGTCATGTAAGAAGGGAGTCTTGAATGAGGGATTGCTAGGTCACCCTGGCCTACGGGCATGTCTGTGGGGAACTGTCTTGGCTGTTCCTTGGAGGAGGACCCAGACCACTGTGGGTTCCACTATCCCCTGAGTAGGTGTTCTTGGGCTGCACTCAGTTAAGCTTGAGCCTGCGAGTAAACCAGCAAGCAACATTCCTCTGCGGTTTCTGCTTCAAGTTCAGGCCCGGACTTCCACCAACAATGGTCTGTGACCTGGAAGTATCAGCCAAATAAATCCTTTCCTTTCCTACGATGCTTTTGGTCAGTGTTTTATCACAGTAACAGAAAAGATACTAGAACAAAAACCTTTCGGCTATGAGAAATTATGGAGTGAGAATAGTACAAACAATTCCAACTTTTCAAGTTCAAGTTTGAGAGATTAGTTAAGTGGTTTACAATTAACTATGGTAAGACTAGAAGAAAAAGAAAGCTAAAGAGGTAGGAAGATGGTTTGAAAAAAGATAGTACTGGCTTGCGTTCTGTTCCTCTTGGGTATCTACTGTTGTTACGAACACGAAATCTCACAAATAGAACAGGTACTTAAATTCTTCTTGACCCTACTAAGGACTAAATGCTTTCATTCCCCACATAATTTCTGAACCCTCAAGCTGGTGTTATCAGGAGGTAGAAACCTTTAGAGGTTACAAAATCATGGAGGATCCTCCATGAGTACAATTAGTTCCCTTACAAGAGACAGACCCCAGAGAGTGTACTTGCTCCTTCTAAGTGAGGTCACAGCAAACATTCGCTGTCTAGGAACCCCTCATACGAACCTTCTTCTGAGTGCTACCTTCTAGAAGTGGGCCCTCAACTTATGTCGCCTTAAACTTAGACTTCCAGCCTCCAGAACTGTCAAAAAAATGAAGTTTTGTTGTTTATAAGCCACTGTTTAAGGCATTATGTTAAGCATCCCAAATGTACTAAAACAATACCTTTCGTAATTGGACTAATAAAAGGCAATTAACAATAGGCAAGTTTTAGGTTCCCTGAGGGCTACCCATGGAAACAGCTTATCTACAACAGGTGGCCATTCCCTAGAGTCCACTGTTGCTATCAACAGCTTCCATCCTACAAAGCAATGGCAATTCCAGCAAAAAAAACTGGGAAAGACCAGAGCAGTCTGTCACCATCAAAGGGATGCAGGGATGCCATGATTTCTACCAGAGGAGACTTGGGTCAAAACTGTGATCAAACCATATAGTTAAACAGTGTGTTTTGAGTGGTGGTACTAACTCCTAATTCACATAGAAATTACATGTTAGCAATGTCAAAAGATAACATCTGATACTGATTCTTCATAGCATTGAATGAAAAGGAACATTAGAGACAAAGCGAAGAACCAGGAAATGAAAAACAAATGCTCAAAAGCCTTAAAATTATATTATATACACAGTCTTCATTAACTCAATTACAAAATTAAATTCAGCAAAAACATACTTTCTTGGTGACTGCGTCAATTCTTTTTCAAAAATTATTTTTAATTTTCAAGTGTGTGGGGGGGGCGGGTTGGAAACCACCCATCGTGGGTGCGGGGAACTGAACTAAGCTCTATAACAGCAGCTCCTGCTCTTTGCCCTTGGTCAACTCTCTAGACCCAACTCTGTTGATTATCAGGAAGAGAACGGGAATCCTGGAATTCGTTTCACTCTAAATTCTCTACCTCCAAAGACAGAATAACAACAAAGTAAGATGGGTCATGACAAGCTTTTTGTAGGCAACTAAGTAATAACAGAAAGTACTTCTGGCTTCAGGCTAAAGCCCTTTTTGTGTTTCTACAAACAAGCAACGGGCTCAGTCCCCAATGAGGAAGCACCTCAGCACACAGACGGCTCACTGAACAGCTCTGTGGGGTAACCTAGCATCATCTCCTTGAAAAAAGGCAGCTCCTTTGGGTCTTGAAAATAGTACAAACCCCAAGGTGGGTTCTGATGCAACACTCCAACACAGAATTTAGGATCTAAAGGGAACCTTAGTGACCAAGTACAACATAAACATTCTCACTTTATAAGCAGAGGCCCCGTGGGTTTGAAATGATGTGCTTACGATCCTACAGAAAGGTTTAGGACAGAATCAAAGGCCAGAAATCTAAGTTTCCTAAGTCAATATTCAGCCCTCTCCCCGCTCTCTGTTGCTACTGCAGTTCTGGGGACTGAGCCAAGCTTGAATACCAGGTGTACATTCTACCACTGAGCTAGAGCCCGAACCTTTCCTGTCTTCTTTCAATGCTGGATTCTTAGTGTCCCTGGGCAGAAGACTGTACACTGCATTCAACGGTACCCCAAGAGCTTGCTGTTTATAACTCAGGTTCAGGGAAGACTCTATTTTGGATATACGCTACCATTCACATTCTAACTAAAGTTGTACATCTAGTCCTAACTACCTATCAATAGCCGCTGGCACAAGAACTTAATAAGGACTAATAACCCCAAAACCTCAGGTGAGCTGAGAAACTCCAGAACAGGTAAACTGACACACTGAAAACATCTTCAGGATGTTAGGATCCAGGGACTCCAAATAAGAAATCAACACACCAACTTCCACTGGTATTTATAACCTCAAGACTACAGACGAACAGCTCTGCATGTGCAATCTCCCACCCCAAAAGTTCCCTTTTCTGCCCTATAAAAGCCCCGAGCCTCCTGCACCTGGGCAAACAGTCTCCATTCCCTCGCAGAGACTTCTGCCCTTCGTTGTTCTGATGAAGGAAAATCTATTTCCATAGAGATCTGTCTCCTCTTTTATTTTCACATCAGCTCAATCAATCCCAATCTAAAACTTAATACCTACTGTCTCCTGTAACAACTGGCTACTGGTTTTTAAATAGCGGAATGTAAGCTCAGACTGTATGGTCAAAACCTCTCAAATTGCCTGTTTGTTCCAAAGCACACATCTGGCCATAAGTGAAACCTTAGGCAGAGAGTAGGTCAGTCACACCTAGGAAGACATTCAAACAGTAATGATTTTCTTGATCTCTATAAATCACTATAAAATTAGTTCTTGGAAAGCTATTTCCCAACAAAAGATTGATCCTTATACCATAGCACAATGCACTTCTAATGTGCTGAACATCTAATATGCCTTGAATTGGTCAGTTTTTAATGTGTCAGTCACAGTCAAACTGCATTAGCCTAGGGGCACTGTAGTTTAATCTGACCTGGAGCAAAGCATTCAACCCAATGAGGGAGAACAGTCCAAAGATTTTAATCCACGGTCTTCTGGTGTTAGTAAGAATTTAAATAAGCTGGATTAACCCCCTATCTGCTACAACACCCGAAAGAGCAGCTTTACCGTTGTAGGAGATCAACACTTACTCAACTAGTGAAATAATTATAATGCTTATATCCTTTACATCAAGTTTTGCAAGATCCTAGAAGTTTTACATCTCTACCACTGAAGCTGTTCAGGGCACAATGGCTTTGGACTGACTATGGAAAAGAAAGGCCTGACGTTTGTAACTGAGCTCCGTATCCACTCAACTGACAAGCTCACCAATCACAGTATCACAGGTCATCAGAGCAGATCTGTCCTCCACAGACAAAGATCCTGAGATCCAAAGATCACACTGTAAAAGGTGGGAGGGGGCAGGGGAAAGGATACAAACCTGCTTCACTTTTCTTTCCCACCACCTCGTTTTTTCAGTATCTAACTATGAGGGGTGCAAACCCGGACATCCTCAGTGCTCACAGTTCCTCCCACTTCGTTTGTCTGAACAGCCAAAGTCAAGTCTCCCAGTTTCACCGCCCCCACGACCAAGAGACAACACTGCCAACGACCAGAATGGCGTCGACAAAGGCCAAGTACCTCAAACTACAGGCTTACATGCCTGCTACCTGTTTCTAAAAGAAATGGACCTCTACTGAAAGACATTAGTTCAAAAAGTCCTCTGGGGATTAGGGAGATGGCACAGCAGTTAGGTGAGTCTGCTGCTCTGGCAGAGGAACCAGGTTCGGTTCCCAGCACCCACACAGTTGCTTACAATCATCTGGAACTCCGGTTTCAGGAGATATGACACTCTGTTCTGGCTTCCACAGGCACCCATGTGGTACATATATACATATGGGCAAACATAATACACATGCATTTTCTTAATTTTTTAAATTACTGACTTCAAAGTCATAAAAAGTTGCTGTTTGAAATAATCTCAAAAACTATCTACTCCAATCTCATTTCGATGTTGAAGAGACTAAGGCTCAAAGACTAATCTCAAAATGTATATCCCTTAGCTCAGGCCTGCAAAAGAATCTAATGTCTGGTTCACCACTTTCTACTAAACCAATGGAGTCCATCAACATTACCCAAGGGCTGTGGTATAGAATATCCCCACTAGAAGTTTACTTAGTGCAGAAGGCCCAGAAATACGTATTTTGAAACAGGAGCACCACAAGTTCAAGGCCAGTCTGGGCAACTTAGTGAGCCTGTCTCAAAATCAAATAATAAAAACAAAAGGTGAGAGAGAGGGCTGAGCTGGTGCTGAGTGGCAGAGCACTTGACTAGCCCTAGGTTCAGTTTCTGGTACAAGGGGTGGGGAGAAATGGGGGACCCTTTCCCCATCCCTTTCTTTATAGGGAAATAGCAAACAGCCCACTTATATTACTGAGACCCAATTACCCAGCTCTTGGGAAGGAAGAAGAGGAAATCCCCCAAGCTTTCTCAGGAAGCAGTAAATGAGCCCCATCAATCCACCAGGTCAACTGGATCAATTGTTCCTAGTATTTATTTCTTGGACAGACGCTATAGAAATTTGAATCTTCTACCTTGCGATCCTGCAAAGAAAGGCACAGAAGTGGAGAGCCCTTACATACCATCATAAGGCCCTAGATGCAACCTCTGCCAGAAACGAATCATTACCAGCTGTGTTTGGTACGAAGCACACTGAGCACTCATCAGAAAGACACAGATCAGCAGAACTGGCCCTTCCCCTAGCTGGCAGTTGGCTCGGCGCTCCAGAGTTCTTTACTGATCGTCCCCACTTGGAAAAGAAGATAAGGCTTAGAAAATTAGATAAGGCTCTGCATCCGAACGGATGGGCAGTTTAGAGAGGGGTCCACACTAGAAGAATGTGAAGACTGTAACTCTGAAAAACCAGCCTAGAGGGAAAAGAGGGCAGAAACTTCTCACAACCAGGGATTCCAAAAACCACTGTCTTGAACAAAAGCACCACACCAGCCATTTTTGCCTTTTCTCTATGCCGGTGTCCTTTTCTACAGAATCATGTAGTAAAAACTGTTTCGTTCTGTGAGTTCAAGGCCAGCCTGGTCTACTGACTGAGTTTCAGGACAGCCAAGGCTATATAGTAAAAACCTGTCTCAAACAAACAAACAAACAAAAAAACAAAACCAGCATTTTGTTTTCACCGGTAGAGGGAATGTGTTATTACAAAGTGAAGGTTCTGTTTCTCACACATTCTGATAAAGAAAAATAACTGACTTTTGGTAGGAAAAGTATTCATTTCAATCTTCCCATTCAGTCATTTGTCTTGTTTCCCACCCCATACCTCAGCAAAAGGCTGAGCTTTAGAGCAGAAATCCACTACCGAGGAAAAGAAAAACCTGTTTTACCCAGATCAAATACCACTTGAGAGTTCCATGATCAAGACCCAGAATCTGATTCTCTTACATAATACATTCTATAAAACTTCAAAGTACGGGCTGCTGGAGAGATGGCTCAGCGGTTAAGAGCACCGACTGCTCTTCCAGAGGTCCTGAGTTCAATTCCCAGCACCCACATGGTGGCTCACAGCCATCTATAATGAGATCTGGTGCCCTCTTCTGTGTTCATAATAAATAAATAAATCTATAAAAGAAATCAGAAGAGTCTTAGACAGAAAATCTTCAGAACTTAGCTCCACATCTACTCATACATACATTACATACATGCACACACACACACACACACACACACACACACACAAAAAAAAAAAAAAAAAAAAAAAAAAAAAAAAAAACTTCAAAGTACTAAGTAAACAGGTAAGAAAACATTATCTCTAGGAGCCTCAAAAGACAGCAGAGTTAATCAGCAAAAGCATATCATAAGCCCAAAGGGAAAACTCTCTGGGGTCATTAAAGAAGTGAGAATTGAGCAACACACCAAACAGCCATTGTGACCAACTAGCTGTGATACAGAAGAAACAGGCCCCATCAAGAGCAAACTGCACACTTCCTCTAAACCTCCACTGCAGGAGTCAAGGTGATCAGTACCTGAGCTTCATCTCAGAGAGCACAAAGGTCCAAAGGTTCTTTCCAGCCACCCACTGTATGCTCAGGTCAGACTGTATGCTCAGGATTATTCCACAAGCACTTCCGAGTTTAACTGTGCTCTGCTTGCAGCCCTGGGGTATTGAAGTACAGCATTTCCCCAATCACTGAGATATCAGACAACCCTGACCAGAGGAAGGAGAAAGAATACAAAGCTTCCAAGTCGCTGGGAGTACACCTATGGAAAAGTAAAGCCTTTTAAACTCACAGAGTGGATAAGCCAAAGTACTATAAGGTATACACACACACACACACACACACACACACACACACACACACACACACACAGATACATATATGTATGTGTGTGCTTGCCTATGTGTACAATCAGGACAAGTCACCAAAAAAGACAAGATGATTTCTTTGAGTAACAATTCTGAGTGTCTCTCTCCTGAAATTCATCAGAAAGGTACTACACGGGCTGGCAAGATGACTTGTCAGTTGAGAACTGCTCTTGCAGTTTGATTCCCAGTGCCCACATCAGGAAAATTAAAACAGCCTGTCTCCAGCTCTAGGGTGCTCCAAGGCCTCTAGCTTCCACAGGCACTGGACTTGTTCATAAGTACATACCCATACATACACAAATTTAAAAAAATATAAAAATACAGTTCCAGGAAAGGCGCAAAACTACACAGAGAAACCCTGTCTCGAAAAACAAAAACAAAAACAAAACAAAAAAAAATGTACTAGAGGGAGCTTAAATTAGGTGAAGAAAAAAATGCATAAAACTAAATTCAAATAGCAAAAGAAACACTGAAAGATGTAGAAGAGTATTATGGAGCCAGGTATGACAGCACACTCATATATACTGTCAGACCTTATCTCAAAAATGGTCCCCAAATTTAAAAAAAAAAAAAAGATTTCAGAGAGAAATACTCTCTCAGCCTATGCAAGCTTCCTCCAATGTGTTATTAAATGTGCTCCAAACTATATTAATCATCATTAAATGGCTTACTATGTAGATCCAGCCAGGTTGCCTTTCAAAGCAAAAAAGTATATTATCCTTTCGTGGTGATCTGAATGAGAATTGCCCCAATAGGCTCATATGTTTGAATGCTTGGTCCCCAGTTGGTAGAACTGCTTGGGAAGGATTAGGAGGTGTGGTGTGGCCTTGTTGGAGATGTGTAACTGAGTTTGAGGTTTCAAAAGCCCAAACCGTTTCTGGTTAGCTCTCTCTGCCCCTTACTTGTAGATCAGATTTATAAGCTCTCAGCTACTGCTCCAGCACCATGCCTGCCTGCTTACTGCCACGCTCCCCGCCATGACGGTCACACACTCACTCTCTGAGCTGTAAACCCCCAATAAACTCTTTCCTCTTTCCTCTATAAGTTGCCTTGGTCATGTTGTCTTATCACAGTAGCAGGAAAGTAACTAAGACAGCTTTGAAGACTAGATATGTGAATTTATTGAATAAGCAAGATCTGTTAAAATAAGCTATATTCGCCGGGCGGTAGTGGCACACATCTTTAATCCCAGCACTCGGGAGGCAGACAGGAGGATCTCCGTGAGTTCGAGGCCAGCCTGGGCTACAGAGTGAGTTCCAGGAAGAGCACCAAAGCTACACAGAGAAACCCTGTCTCAAAGAAACCAAAAAAAAAAAAAAAAAAAAAAAAAAAGCTATATTCTTCATGAAGAAAAGTTTTAATTTCTTTGAGCATATTACAACTGAGAAAGAAGTTAGCACATAAGTTAAACATAACTACCATACTAGATTATCTTTATTACTAAGTTAAGAAGCCTAGACTTCTAAAATTTTTTTAAAGATTATTATTTTTAATTATGTGTACATGCATATGTCTGTACGGGATTATTCACATGCGTGTAAGTGCCTGCAGAGGCCAGAAGCATCAGATCTTACTAAAGCTAGAGTTACAGGTCGTTGTGAGCCACTTGATATGGGTGCTGGGAACTGAACTTGAGTCCCCAAAAGAAGAGCACATGCTCTTAACTGCTGAGCCATTTCTCCAGCCCTGACTTTCTAAATTTTTAACCATTTTTGGAACTCTTCCTCCTACAATAAATATGCTAGTATCAGAGAAGGATATTTTCATATGCACTACCTATGAAAATCACTGCGACACCGGAAACTTGCAATGCTGTTCACAGGAACAAAACAGGGACTTGATCCTGCTCTCTGACCTACCCCCTACATAGACACCCTTTGGAAAGTCTACCGTCCACTCTTAACACTGAAGTAAGCAGTGAGGGAACTCAATCTAAAAGTAACATCTGACAGAGTTTCAGGTGTTTTAATAATCTGTGAAAAGCAACAGAGAAATGTTTGCTTCCAACGGAAAGCCAGTATTATCTAGGTCACCCTCTGGGTTACAGCTTCTGACCCTAAGGTAACATTACAGCTCACCAACCTGTAGATAACTGATTTACAGGCACATAAATTTTCATAAATAAACAACAAAGTTTGCCAAGGTTCAGTAAAAGTTCTAACTTCCAACCCCACTACTGAAGAAACTAGTCTGGTCTCCACTCACACATTCTCTCTTCTTAGTTTTTTGTTTTCCTTTGTTTTGAGATGGGGATTTACTATCATGTAGCTCCTGGTTGACCTGTTACTTAACATGAAGCCCATGAAGCCCATGAGGCTGGCCTCAAGCTCACAGAAATCCTCTTCCATCAACCTCCCAATTGCTGGGATTACAGGTGTGTGCACTGGGCTCATTTTCAATATCCCTGCTCTATAAATATATGTGTTCGTTGGATTTCTTTTGAATTAATTATGTGACAAGTTTCCCTAATATGACCAAAAGTCTTTTATATGTTCATTTTATATTTGTATTATGAATCATGATTTTACCTTATTAAAGCTTTTTTTTTTAAGCACACACTTTAAAAAATATACATTAAAATAAAACCCAAACTGGAACAACTCCTCCCCTCCCCCTTTATCCTTCATCCCATTCTGGAGAAGTAGTAGACTTAAGTTCAGACAGCAGGAGAATTTCCAGCACTATCATTTTTCTTATTCAAAAATCTGATTCAAAAATTTGTTTAGTGAGACAGGTGTGGTGGTGCACGCCTTTAATCACAGCACTCAGGAGGCAGAGGGAGGTGGATCGCTGTGAATTTGAGGCCAGCCTGGGCTACAGAGTGAGTTCCAGGACAGCTGGGGCTAAAGAGTGAGACTACTTCCATCTCAAAAAAAGTATCTATTTATCAGGTGACTGTCCCCATTAAAAAAAAATTGAAAGGTTAAAAATAAAAAATACTACTGCCTTTGCACAGAGTTTCATGGGTATTAAATGCTATTAGAAGAAGAAAATAAAGGCCAGCAAGATGGCTCAGCAGGTAAAGGCATTTGCCAAGTAAACCTAGTGACCTGAATTCAATCCCTAGAACCCACATAAAGGTATAAGGAGAGAACTGACTCCACAAGCTGTCCTCTGATTTACCTGTGTAAGTCAGTCTCTCTCTCTCTCTCTCTCAAACACACACACACACACACACACACACACACACACACACACACACACCATGTACAAATATACACCATGCACACACAACACACACACTATTCACACACACCATGCACATATACACAAAATAATAATTTTTTGAAAGTCACTATAAAGGGGCTGGAGAGATGGCTTGGTAGTTAAGAGCACTGGCTGCTCTTCCAGAGGACCCAGGTTCAATTCCTAGCACCCACACGGTGGCTCACTACTGTCTGTCACTCCAGTTTCAGAGAATAGAACACTTTCTTCTGGTCTCTGCACCAGGCACACAAATGGTGCACAGACATATATGCAGGACACACACACACACACACACACACACACACACACACACACACACACTTTTATCACTGTAGAAGCTGGGCATGGTGGTTTACATCTCTAATGTCAGCACTTGGGAAGCTAAGGCAGGACCATTTTGAGTTCTAGGCCAGTTGGGGCTACAGAAGGAGTTCCAGGACAGCCTCACCTACAAAATTAAGACCCTGTCTAGAAAAACAAACAAACAAAAAAGGCCTTAAGTAGTTTAATTTCTGTGCACGAAGTTTTATTTTGTCACAGAGAGTAACAATAGAATATATTCTAATAAGCATATGCCCCTGTTTGGTAACAAATACATTACATCAATTTTTGATCTTCAACATCAAATAAATCAATCAGAAGGCTGCAAGTGCCCTTTAACCTACCAACAAAACAGAACCAAGTCAGCTAACTACTAGGCTTGCAGATCATAACCCACATGTTTCTGACAGCCAAATAGACGTCTGGGAAAGTGTGTGAAAACACTTTCAAAATGGACTGAGCAAAACAATCACAGGCTTTCTTCTACTCTGCCAAAAAAACAAAAACAAAATACCAGACAAAGACCAGGTCCACCAGGGCATCTTTGCCCCAGACTTTTCTACTAGAAATTGAAAACAAATTTTTGCCTCTCATGTTTTTAAACCTGGGAGCCATTAAGACTGAAACTCAATAAATAATTGATCTATTCCATTTTAGACCTATCTGCCAGATGCAGTTCAAAACAGTGACTACATACTTCAGAAAAAAATGTCTGCCCAGAGAATACAGTCACCACTCCAGTTGCAAATATAAGGGGTTCAAGGACAAAGATTTATAGTGATACTCTATGTCTTAGTTGAGTTTTTACTGCTTCGAAGAGACACCATCACCAAGGCAACTCTTATAAAGAAAACATTTAATTGGGGTGGCTCGCTTACAGTTTCAGAGGTTCAGTCCATTATCATCAGGACAGGGAGCACGGCAGCATGCAGGCTGATGTGCTGCTGGAGTAGTAGCTGAGAGTCCTACACCTTGCAGAAAGTCGACTGAGACACTAGGCAGTATCCTGAGCATAGGAAACCACAAAGCCTGGCGCCCACTTCCCCCCAGTGATACACTTCCTCCAACAAAGCCACACCTCCTAATAGTGCTACTCCCTATGAGATTATGGGGGCCAATTACATTCAAACTGCCACACTCTGCCTTAAAAGTAAATAGAAAGAAATTAAAGGGTGGGGATGTAACTCAGCTGGCAAAATTACCTAGTATGCATGAAGCTCTGGGTTCAATCCTCAGCACCACATAAACTGGGTGTGGATGGGGCATGCCCGTAATCTCAGTACTCTGGAGGTGGCAGCAGGAAGAATAGAAGCTAAGGTTATATTCTCAGCTACAAACGGAATTGAGAACATCTCAAAAACAAAAATGAATGAAGCAGCAGACAGTGACAGATGCAACCCCAGCACTCAGGCAGTGAGTTCAAGGCCATCCCGTGCTGCAGTGTAAGGAAGGACCCGTCTCAAAACTACAAAGAGAGTTAGGTGTGGGGGTGGTACATGCCTGTAATTCCAGCACTTATGAGACAGAAACAAGAGGATACAGAGTTCAAAGCCAGCCTTGACTATGAATGAAGTTTGAGGCCAGCCTTGACTACATGAAACCCTGTCTCAAAAGAGAAAGGGAGAGAAAGGAAATTAAGTAACAAGAAAAAAGAAACAAGGAAAACCCTATAGAACTCTAAATTTGTTTAAAAACTACTATAGAAATCTGGCACCCTATTTTTTGACATAATGGGTTTTTTTTCATGTTTACAAAAAGACAAGTTCAAGAACATAACAATGTCATTCACACCAACCCAAACACTGGAAACATAAATGTTCACCAAGTATAAATGGAATAAATTGCAATGTACTTATACATTGTAATACCTACACAGCAACAAGAAGAAACAATAGACATAAAGAGACAAAACACTGACCAAAATGGCCACTCACAAAATAACGTATGCGTCCACTTAAATTCTGTAAGTCAGCATCATAATCTAAAGTGAGAGGAACAACCACCTGTAGTAGATACCAACTAGGAGTGGAAGGACATGAGGAACTGCTGGAGTGCTGGGAATCCTTTTGTTGTGATCTAGGTAGTAAGAATAGTGTATCCATACATAAATTATTTATTGATCTGTACAATTACGATGTGCAGCCTTTGGAGATGGGAAGATAGCTGAACTGGTAAAAAACGCTTGCTGCATGTTCAATCCCCAACACCCACATACAAAGCAAGGCTTGGCAGCAGCCACTTGTAATCCTGGAGCTTACTGGCCAGCTAGCCTAACTTAATGGGCGAGCCCCAGGTCCCAGTGAGAGACCCTGTCTCCAACAACAAGGTGAATGGCTTCTGAGGAACAACATGCTAAGGTGACCTCTGGCTTCCACATACGCAGACTTCAAGCTCGTGGGGTGACACATGCCCATAACTGAGGGAGTGGGTGATATAAGAAAATGGTGAGTGCAAGGCCAACCTGGGCTACATGGCCAGACTGTCTTCCCGGCGAAAAAAAAAGAAAAAAGAAAAAAGAAAAGAGAGAGAAGTACTGGGGAGATATAATGAGGAAGAGGAAGAGGAAGAGAGGAAGAGGAAGAGAGGGAGGGGGGAGGGGAGGGGAGGGGAGGGGAGGGGAGGGGAAGGGGAGGGGAGGGGAGGGGATGGAGTTCAGGTTTCTAAAGGCCCTTCACAAAGGTAATTAAAATTCTATGGGCAGTACCAGGACAAAGCCGCTCTGGGCTAGCCTGAGCTCTGGGCTAGCCAGAGCTGTCGCTGCCTGTGAGTCTATCCTGTTACTAACAGGTCCACCCTGTCCATTCTCGATCTTCTGCTCAAACACTAACTCCTCTCTGGCTCCTGTGAAAACTAACCTGACTTCAGCATTGCAAGCATTCCTTCGCCCTCAGTTCCTCCAGCAACCTGTTCTAGCTCTACCATGTTCCTCACGAGGCTGCCTCAATGAACCAAATTCACTAGGCTCCTTTTCTCCTCTGGTGTCTGTTGGGGAACACCAACTTCAGTGGAAAAAGCAGAGGGTGGGAAAATGGTTTGTTTCCCTGGGTCCTGGCCAGGCCTCCCAGTGGCTACAATCCTACAGGATACCTGGTGTTCCCCTTCAGCTCAGCTCCCCAGGTTCTAAAAATAAATACTCCTCGGCTATGTTCTCAGGCCTAAGAGAGACAAAGGCTCCCTCCCTATCTGCCAGCGCCAGGATGTCCCAAAGCACTCCCTGTTGGTTTTTGTTAGCTATGATTTTGGTCTTTGTTCTGTTTTGTTGACACTGTCTCACCAGGTGGTCCAGTTTGCCTGGAGCTCAGTGTTTAACTCAGTCTGGTCTCCAACTCAGGATCCTCCTGCCCCTGGAGTTTGAGATGACAGGTGGGATGTCTATTCTTGGTTGTCAACCTGACTACATCTGGAATTAACCAAAAACCCAAGCATCTGGGCACACCTGTGAGGGAATTTTCTTGATCAAATCATGTGAGGTGGGGAGACCCACCCTAAATCTGGGCCACACCTTCTCATGGCAGCCTATATAAAGGACAGGAAGCAAGAAGCTTTTGCTGTTCACTTGCTTGCCCTCATTCCCACTGGCAAGTTCATACATCCTGCCACTGAGGCACTCCTTCACTGGTATTAGAACCTATTTCTTTGGAACTCCAAGGTATACTGAAGACCAGCTGAGATACCCAGCCTCATGGACTGAAGGACTATTGGATTCTTGGGCTTTTTGTCAGGAGACAGCCATTGTTGGACTAGCTGGGTCACAGCCTATAAGGATCTCTAACAAATCTCAGATAGATAGATAGATAGATAGATAGATAGATGGATGGATGGATGGATGGATGGATGGATGGATGGGTGGGTGGGTGGGTAGGAAGGTAGGTAGGTAGGTGAATGGACGGATGGATGGATGGACGGACGAACAGACAGACAGACATAGAGATTCATTCTATCAATTCTGTTCCTCTAGAGAACCCTGACTAACATGTACCACTACTCATGGCTTCCCTCTCGTTTTCTTTAAGCCTATCCTGCCTTGTTTTAGAGTCCCTAAAACACTCAAAACACACAGCTGGAATATGCCAGATGACTGATAAAGCCATACCACTCTGGCCTTCGCTATTCCATTTACTGCATGGATTTTTCTCTCAGTAATTGAACACTGTGTATTTATACATGAAGAATGATTCACTGCAAATCAATTCTCCATGGAAAATTCTGGTTCTCAATTCTGCCACCTATGTGTACAAATGTATGTAATATCAGAATAATGTTTATTAATTCAGAAGGTAAATGTTACTTAAAATTACTAGCACACAGAATGCAAAGTTAAGCCAAATATGGGATTTATAGCTTATCTATAATTCCCCTTTCCTTTAGACTAAAAATTGGAGAAATTATTAGAGTTCTGCTTCACCCTAAGAGACTGGAACATTATCAAACATAGTATCCACCCTACAATTACCTCTGGGGTGCCCACACAATTTTAAATGTCCTATCAGTCATATGAAATTTCCCTTTCTTCCAATTAATCCTACAATCAAGAAACCAGGCTCAAATAATAGGAAACAACTTTTAGTGTCAATCTCAATTTATTCTTTTTTTTTTTTTTTTTGGTTTTTCGAGACAGGGTTTCTCTGTGTAGTTTTGCGCCTTTCCTGGAACTCACTTGGTAGTCCAGGCTGGCCTCGAACTCACAGAGATCCGCCTGGCTCTGCCTCCCGAGTGCTGGGATTAAAGGCGTGCGCCACCACCGCCCGGCTCAATTTATTCTTAAATTCCATTTGAGATGCAGAAAGAAAGTATCTCGAAAAAAAGGGAGTCAAAAAGTCAAGGCTGGAGAGAGAACTCAGTAGTTAAGAGCACTGGTTGACTGTCCAGAGAACCCGGGTTCAATGACCAGCACTCATGGTGGCTCACAACTGTAACTCCAGTTACAGGAGATCTGATGCCTTCTTCTGGCTTCTGTGACACTGTACACACACAGTGCCTACACATATTACAAACGAAACATCCATACACATAAAATAAAAAATACAAGATATTTAAAACAATTTTTAAGAGTCAAAGATCATGGATCAAGTTCAAAGACCTGGAAAGATTTGATTTTTTTTTTTAAAACATGATGATTTGACAGATCAACGTGGTGCTCTTGTGCTCTCTTCGGACCAGGCAATCAATCAATCAATCAAAAAAAAAAAAAAAAAAAACCATGATAGGTATTTCACCTGCATGTATGTCTGTGTGTACCACTCGCATGCCTGGTTAGGAAGAGGCCAGAAGACACTGAATCCCCTAGAACTGGAATTATAGTTGTTAGCCACCATGTGGGAATCAAACCTGTCTTCCGGAGGAATAGTCAGTGCTCTTGACCACTGAAATCATCTCTCCAGCCCCAAGATTTTATTTTTGAACCAAAAATAAAAACTGAAGGAGGCCTGATTTCAAAGGGTGCTGCAAAAATGTTGATTAGGAAGGCATTAATTTCTTCAGGATGTCCTTCTCCTGCAGACAGGCACACTATATGGATTCATTCAGATACATCCCAAGATAACAAGGCTTGAGCCATGGGCAAAATAGCTTAAGTAACACTGCAAGTATTCCCTACTCACAGGAAATAAAGCCTGTAGATAAGCAGTTAGCCATACTAGAGACCTCTGACTGGGGTTCTCAACCTCAGGACAGTAGACACTCTATAACACATCCCCTCGTTTGGGAGGTCATGGCCATTACTGGACACTTGATTTTATTGCTGGCTTTTATCTAATAGATGTTAGTAACCAAGAAGGGTTTCCCAAGATCGTCCAAAGTCTCTCGGAAGCAAAACTGCCAGGGTTAAGAATTTACCTAAATAAACAATTATCAGCAGGGTGGTGGTGGCACTCACCTTTAATACCAGCACCCGGGAGGCAGAGGCAGGTGGATCTTTGTGAGTTTTTGGCCAGCCAGGTCTACATAGTGAGTTCCAGGCCAGCCAGGTCTACACAGAGAAACCCTGTCTCAGGGAGGGGGACACGGACTATTACTATCAAAATAAGGCAAGCTTGTTTTACCTAGAATATCTAACAAACTTATTCTTCATCTTTGGACAAGAGAAAAGACACCTGTTACCCGGCTTTATGAAGCAAAATTTCCTTTTAAAACTCTTAATATATTTGACAACTTACAAAATGATACCATTAGGTGGAACTGGAACTGAAGAGAATATGGGTGAAAATGTTGCCCGAGTGAAGAAAGGCTGCTACAAAATTGCCTAACTCAAATTCCCTCTTGAGATGGTCTCTGTAGAGGAACATGCTCATTTATTCTCCCTAAGACACAGATGGAAAGTGTTACAGTCCCAGAACATGTCACATGTGACTAAATGGAAAAAGGGCAGGTAAACCACCCTCACCAGACAGCCAGAGCTGAAAACAGGAACACATGGAGCTCAAGCTCCTTGACGGTATGCGGATTCTAGGTGGTCTTCACAGTTTCTCTCCAACACACTGTTCACAGAGTGGCTTTCTGGCCTGTCACTCAATATCCCCTTTACAGTAATTACTTTGACATCATACTTATAGGCACGAAGTTCAAAACCGCAATACCGTACCTGCTATATAAAGGAAAACACGCAGGGTTTTATAATACATCAGGGACAGTCAG
>NW_026294491.1:25367607-25487607 GCF_007827085.1 Peromyscus californicus insignis | reverse complement strand
CAAAACAACAGCAATTGCTCTAGTGGTGACCGCGGGAAGAGCTGAAAGCCATCTGCAAGGACTCTGTAAAGGATTCCCCAAGACTTTGTAAGTTCTACATATGCTGTATTCAGCCGTATTTATCCTGATCATCAACTCCAGTTTTTTTAAAAGAGTGGCAGAGATGCTCAGCTTTTACCAAACATCAGAGGTGAAATCACCACATGACTCAGATCCTTCTGACTAAGAGTTAGGGGACGAGGGTCTGCTAGGACGGACTCACCAACTTCAGAAGGTCGGTACTGGGCATCTTCCTCTGCAGGAAGGGAGTCTTCTCGGGACTCCGCTTTTTCAGCGTCTGAAAAGGGGAAACGCATCTGTTTACTCCAAGACTTGAAGGCGTCGGCACACAGCTCCTGGGAAGGCTCGGGATTTCACGGTCCGGGCTTATATCCACACTCAAAACTCGGGCCGAACCAGAACATCAGAACCCAGAAGAACCCAGCCGAGGAGTCCACGAGGGGGGACACGCCCCTTCCCAGGCTGGGACACGAGATAGCTCGGTCCCCGGGCCCCACGGCCAGCCCGACCCCGGGCTGCTGCAGCCCGCTCTGCCACCCCG
Source organism: Peromyscus californicus insignis (assembly GCF_007827085.1). NCBI lineage: Eukaryota > Metazoa > Chordata > Mammalia > Rodentia > Cricetidae > Peromyscus > Peromyscus californicus. Next base: position 25,487,006 of record NW_026294491.1, on the reverse strand, counting down.
CCCAGCCTCAGCCCGAGCTCGGCGCCCCGACTCTCGGCGCCACTGCTCAGCAGGGGCCTCCAACTCCCGCCCCTTAGCTCCCCTGAGCTCAGCACCCCTCAAGCCCCCGGCCCCGATCCCCTCAGCCCCCCTCCTCCCCGCTCAGCTCGCCCCTACTCCTCTCGGCTCGCACCCCACCCCACCCCACCCCACCCCCCGCCCCGCAGCTCGCCCCTGCTCCTTTAAGCTTGGCCCCCCCTCCCCTCCCCTTCCCTCCCCTCAGCCCGGCCTGGCTCCCCCTCAGCCGCAGCCCCCGTCCGGCCCGCCGCAGCGGCTCCACCTCCTCAGGCCGGGGACCCGCGCCTTCTTCCCCGCAGAGTGGCTCAGCCTCGCCGCCGCCGCCGCCGCCGCCGCCGCCCACCTCACGCGCCTCCGCTCTGCAAGCGACTGACCCGCGCCGGCCGCTGGACCCGAGTTCCCCCTTCCGCCGCCGGCGCAGAGATTGGAGTTATGCCTCCGCCGGCCCCGCCCCTCCCGGAAGTGGGCCTTGGGGTACCCGCCCCGCCTTCGGGAGCCCCGGGCGTGCGCGGCCACGCGGCTGCAGGGCGCGCGCACGTCCCCGGACGCGGCGCGGAGCTGGCCGCCCCCCCCCCGCCCCCGCCCTCCGCCCTACGGCGCGTGCGCGCCGCCTGCTGGCCGGGGAAGGGCTGTGTCTCCGGGTCTCGCCCAGAGCCGATGTCTGGCCCTGTTGGCTTCCAACGTCTCCTTCGGGCTACCCTTTTATGTATTTGTCTTACATTGTTTTATGATGCAGGACTTTACTCAGTTGCCTAGGCTGGCCTTGAGCTCTTTCTGTGGGGCAGGCAAGGCTTTGATCTAGGTACAGCCTCCCAAGTAGCTAGGATGACATCCCTCTACCAATTCTTTGTTTTGAGACAAGTTCTGATGTAGGCCCTGCTGGCCTCAAACTGGTCGTGTATCTGAGGGTAACTTTGAACTCTCAATCTTCCTGCCTCCACCTCCCAAATGTTGAGAGTTACAGACGTGGGACACTATGCCCGGCAGTTTGGGGGATGATTGTTTGAGACAGGGGTCTCACTCTGTGGTGAAAGCTATAACCTGGCCTGGAACTTGAGTCAATCCTTCTGCCTCAGGCTCCCAAGTACAGAAATTATAGGCATGAAAAGTTGGTTGTTTAAAAGGGTAGCTTGAAGGGACTGGTAAAAGAGGGCTCAGTGAGTTTGGTTCCCAACACCCACATAAGATGGCTCCCAAGTGCCTATAACTCCAGGTCCACAGGGTCTGACATTCTCTTCTGGCCTCTGAGAACCATACACACACACGCGCGCGCACACACACACACACACACACACACATAAAGCAATTTGAACCTGGTGTGGTGGTTCACTCCTGTAATTCCAGCATCCAAGAGGCTTGAGCAAGGACCATTTCTTCAAAGCAAGACTCCCACTGCCCCACCTCACTCCAACCCCCACATACCGGACACAGCTGGTCACTTTCAGCCAGCGGTGGCCTGCAGACAAGACAGATCTAAGCCACTGCCTGACCCGGGTCTGTAAGGAAGGGCTTTGGGATTTTACTGAGTGTCTTAGTGTTACTATTGCTGTGATGAAACACCATGACCAAAGAAATTTGGGGAGGAAAAGGATCGATTTGGCTTAAATTTCCACAGCATTGTTCATCATCAAAGGAAGTCGGGACAGGAACTCGAGTAGGGCGGAACCTGGAGGCAGGAGCTGATGGAGGCCATGGAGGGGTGCTGCTTACTGGCTTGCTCAGTTTACTTTCTTGTAGAACCCAGGACCACCAGCGCAGGGATGGCACCACCCACCATGGACTGGGCCCTCCCCCCTCAATCACTACTTAAGAAAATGCCTGTAGCCCGGATCTGCTCTCGTGGAGGTATTTCCTTTCCTTTTTCCTTTTTTGTTTTCTTTTGTTTTTTGAGAAAGGGTTTCTCTGTGTATCCCTGGCTGTCCTGGAACTTGCTCTATAGACCAGGCTGGCCTCAAACTCACAGGAATCCACCTGCCTCTGCCTCCTAAATGCTGGGATTAAAGGTGTGTGCTACCACCACCCGGCCATGGAGGCATTTTCTTCATTGAGAGTCCCTCTTCTCAGGTGGTTAGCTTGTGTCAAGTTGGCATAAAACTATCCAGCACACTGAGTAAGCAAGGGATTGGCCCTTTGTCTCTTTTCTGTGTTAGATACCCAATTTCATCCCCTTATGATGGTGATACCTTTTGTTGTTGTTATTTTTGTTTTTTTGTTTTGTTTTTGAGACAGAGTTTCTCTGTGTAGCCCTGGTTGTCCTGGAACTCGCTCTGTAGACCAGGCTGACCTTGAGATCCGCCTGCCTCTGCTTCCCCAGTGCTGAGATTAAAGGCGTGCGCCACCACTGCCCGGCATGAACGGTGATATTTAAATGAGAGTGTATTAGCAGCAGCATCCTTATCTCCATCTGGTGTGTCTAGGATGGAACACTTTGCCCCCTCTGCACCCCATGGTAGCACCTCCCAGTCTCCCTCTCACAGCAGCAAAGACCCTGAAGAAGTCTGGCAAGTTGTGTAGATCTTTCCTCACCCTTCCACAACCAAAAGCCCCAGGCATCTCTCTCTGCCATCTAGATCCCCTGGGTCAGCCCCTGATGCCCACATACCCTTGCCGCTCTTTAGTGTTTCCTCGGGGCTGTAGGGTCAAATGATGTCGGCACCCCTTCCAATGCCTGCTCTTCAAGAGTTACTTCAGGCTGGCTGTGCATCCTCCCCATCCCCTGGTTGGTTGGTTTCTTGTTTTTTACTTCTCCAGGTCAGAAGTACTGCCCCCAGTCGTCTCCTTACCTGCCATCTGTACGTGTAGAACTATTTAGTACTTCAGAATAGCCCCTTGTGTGTGTCCCATGTGTGTGGCTGTGCATAGCATGCATGAGTACAGAGGCCTGAGGATGATGTGTGGACAATCAAGACCCTGTGATCCACCTGTCTGAGCCCCCTACCGCCACCCCAACATTAGTGAGCACGGCTATGCCCAGCCTTTTGCATGGGGCTGGGGATTTGAACTGAAGTTTCTCATGCTTGCACCTGCTAAGCAATCTCCCTAGCCCTCACCCTTGAATCTAGAATTCACATTTCCAGATGACCGGAGGGCAATGTCTGGTTCCACACACCCCCCCAACCCCCCATGCATCTGATTCTTCACAGAAATACAAACCAAGTCAACCATTTTGACTGATCTTTTCTTTTGGCAAGAACTATGCTAAGCGTCTCCGTGTGCAAGCTCATTTTCTGTCCTGGCTTGTCCAGATCCCTTGACTTTCAACCCCTCCCTGGCGACTGACAAGCAAGGGCACAGAGACCAGAAAAGATGATGTCTTCCAAAGACACATGAGGGGAAATGGAGTTGGACTGCCAAGCCAAGGCTTCAGGCTTCCAATGAACCAGGGGGAGACTTGTTGGTTATTCGTATTTATTCATTAGAAACAAGGAGTGAGAGGGACTTTCAGCTGTTGGTCTGATGGACTCCAGAGAGCACACACAGCAGCACACTGGGGCTGGAGAGGGTGCAGCTCCTGGCAGTTCTCAGTAGAGTCGAGACTGTAACACAGGTCTAGGCTTGCAGGCTTGCACCCGCACAGTCCCTGCCGGTCCCTAATGTGACTTGCCCACCCCCACCCGTGTGTGTGTGTGTGTGTGTGTGTGTGTGTGTGTGTGTGTGTGTGTGTGTGTGTGTGAGAGAGAGAGAGAGAGAGAGAGAGAGAGAGAGAGAGAGAGAGAGGGTAGGGATGGGATGGGATGGGATGGGATGGGATGGGATGGGGAAAGACTAATCGAAACCTAAAGCTCTGGGACTCTCCTCCTCCCACCCAGTCCTTCAATCTGTAAATAGCATCAGGAGAGCTCCGCTGGCTGGGGAGAGGGAGAGGTAGGGCTGCCCAAACTGTCATTTCCCGAGAACAGCTTTGGCATCATCCGGGAACTTGTTAGAAACTCGGGGTTTAAGAGCCCCCAATCAGGCCTGAATCAGTACCTACACTTTAGCAACCTCCCCAGGTGGTCTGTACATAACCAGATCTGAGAAAAACGAACTCACCCTGCCCCACCCCTCACCCTGTTTGCAGAGATAACTGGTTTCTTATGATGACGCACTTGTTTGCAATTGTTTATGGAGTTCGACGTGTGTGAAGGGGGAACTAAGGTCCCCAAACTGTCATTTGATACCCTTGGTGCCTCCCTAGATAACAGGAGACTGAGAGAGACTGAAGGCAGCTGGGAACCAGTGAAGAGCTGAACATCCTCCTGGTGCCCAGAGTTCGGGGAAGGAAGAGGCCACTCTGGGATTTTCCTGTATGGCATCTTCAGTTTAGGCTGAGAAGATCTCATGGCAAAGCCTGCACTACCCAGTTGCGAAAAGCACTCACACCAGCACATCTGGTTCTGCTTAAAATGTTAGCCACCCATGGCCTAGTAAGTGATATCTCCTCCATATATAGACACACATCCCCTCCCCCACACACTACTTCCTCTTCTTCTCCTCCTCCTTTTCCTCCTCCTCCTCGTTTTTTCCTCTTTTTGGTTTTTCGAGACAGGGTCTCTCTGTGTAGCTCTGGCTATCCTGGAATTTGCTCTGTAGACCAGGCTGGCCTTGAACTCACAGAGATCCACCTACCTCTGCCTCTTGACTGCTGGGACCACCGCCCAGTACACTTTTTCTTCTTGATAGGGTCTCACTGTGTAGCCCTGGATGGTCTGGGACTTGCAATGTAGTAACCAGGCTGGTTTCAAACTTCTCTCCCAAGTGCTGGGGTGAAAGGCAAATACCACCACATTGGGCCCTGACTTCTATTCCTAATACTCCTTGCTCAGCTGGGGAGCTTTTGGGATGTGTGTGTGGGGTGTGTGTGTGTGTGTGTGTGTGTGTGTGTGTGTGTGTGTGTGTGAAGTATGTATATGTGTGTGTACAGGGCTGTGGGGAGATCTGAAATTTGTGACTTCTGAGACCCTGCTGAAAAGGAATCTGGGAAGGTAAAAATACCTTGACAGCAGGCAGATAAACAGGATAAAAGCCACATGATTATATCATGGGATTACAAGCAGGAGCCCCCCAAATATGAGCTTGAAGAAATCAAAAAAGTAACCCGCAGAATCCAACAAAGAGTTCATAAGCTGCTAGGCATGGGGGCACATGCCTTTAATACCAGCACTGGGGAGGCAGAGGCAAGCAGAACTCTGTGAGTTCAAAGCTAGCCTAGTCTACATACTGAGTTCCAGGACAGCTGGGAATACATAGAGAAATCATCTCAAAAAAAAAAAGTTCATAAGCCCATCACGCCTAGACAGGGGCCCGAAGCAGGCACACAGCTCCAGCAGCAGGCTGGGTTCATTACCGCCTTTGGAGCCACTGACAAGATTAGCCAATGGTAAAGTAGATGGACCGCTGGGTGGGGGGGGATGGAGAGGGGGGGTGTGCCTAGAGAACAAAGCAAGTGCCTGGTCATTGCCATGTGACAAGAAGCAGAAAGAAGTGTGTCACTGCACTCGAGTGGCCCCTGTTCTCTCTAGGGTCGTGTCTTGGGTACCAATCCCCAAAGTCACGGTGACCAAACCATCACAAAACTGAGGCTGATTTTCCAAGGAGGCCCCACCCTTCTCAAAGATGCCGACTATGGACAAAAGATCAAAAACGGTGCCTTTATCAAAAGCCAAACAAATAGGAACTTCCTTTGGCAGAAGGAAGCCAGTGAGACCCACAACAAAACAGCTTTACAGACAGATGAGCTGTCCTCCAGACATACCATGAGGTCGTCAGCCAGCCCCTCCCCCGCCCCTCACCCCAATACAGAGACTTTAAGACTTCCCAATAATTAGAATAATTTGAACAATAAAGGACATTCAGGTGAAACTGCATGTCGTGGCCTGACACACGGCTTAAATAGCTTTACAGATCTTACTTTGGATGTCTGTGCTCTTACCCAGCATCCTCCTTTGCCAACACATAAGTTCCTTTTTTCCTCATGGCCGGCCAGCCAGCCAGGTGGATGTGAGGGGTGGATGTGTGTTTGTTGCCAATGGGTTTGCTATTCTTTGAGATGAAAGGGGAAGCGCCGTCCTTTAAACTCTATCCAACATCTTTGCATGTGACAAAGTTATCGAGCAGAATCCAGTGAGATAGCTCAGAAAGACCCTTGCTGCCAAGCCTAATGTCCTGAGTTCGATCCCTGAAATAATCCACTTGGTGGAGAGAACCGAACTCACAATTTCTTCTCTGAACACACACACACACACACACACACACACACACACACACACACACACACACAGATGCAATTTAAAAAAACACACTGAAGCCGGGCGGTGGTGGCGCACGCCTTTAATCCCAGCACTTGGGAGGCAGGGGCAGGCGGATCTCTGTGAGTTCGAGGCCAGCCTGGGCTACAGCGCAAGATCCAGGAAAGGCGCAAAGCTACACAGAGAAACCCTGTCTTGAAAAACCAAAAAAAAAAAACAAAAAACAAAAAAAAAAACCAAACACACTGAAGTTACACAGCTGTCAGAAGCCGAATGAGAAGGTTGTACTTGTAGAATGTATGCTATGGGCCTCATCCAACTCGCCTGCTTATTTCATTTGTTTTCGCCGTTTTCCAGACAGGGTCTTGTTGTTCGAATGTTAAATGTTCTTATAATAAAAAACCCAGAGCCAGATATCAGGTGAAAGCTGAAAGATCAGAGAAGCAGAGCAAGCCACAGCCGACCTCACCTCACCAACTCCATGAATCCTCTGACTGGAAGCCTCTGAGTCCTCACGTGAATGGATCTCAGCTGAACAGCTTTAGTTCCTGTTTCCTCATACCTTATATACCTTTCTCCGCCCTGCCATCACTTCCTGGGATTAAAGGCATGTGTGCTTCCGGGTACTGGGATTAAAGGTGCGTGCCACCACTGCCTGGCTGTTTCCAGTGTGGTCTTGAACTCCCAGAGATCCAGACAGATCTCTGCCTCCTGAGTGATAGGATTAAGGGTGTGTGCCACCATGTCTAATCTAGTGGCTGGTCCTTTCCTTTGATCCTCAGACAAGTTTATTAGGGTACACAGTATATCACCACAGGGTCTCATATATCCCAAGCTGGCTTCAAACTCACTAGGTGGTCAAGGATGACCTTGAACTGATCTCTCCCTCCTTCCACCTCCCAAGTGCTGGCATTATAGGTGTTGGACACCAGGCTCAGATACACAGTGCTAAGAATCGCACCCAGGGCTTTTGTGCATGTTAAACAAGCCTTCTACCAACTGAGCTATATTCCCAAGCTGTTTGCTTTAGTTTTGGGGTGTGTGTGTGTCTTTGTTTTGCTTTTGTAGATAGGGTCGCATGTTGTCCAGGCTGGTCTTAAACTCTATATGTACCTGAGGATGGCCTTAAATTCTTGATCCTCCTGCCTCCCCGTCCAGAGTGCTGGAGTCACATGCGTGTGGCATCATGTCTGATTCCATGGCGTCTTTGGAAAGCATTGAGTTTTTCTCTCTGTTTCTGTCTTATCAGACTTCTCCTCCACTCAGCAATGCAGGGGGTGTGAGATTGGTCTGATGTTGTAAGGTGCAGGCAGGTTGTTTCACTGTCTGAGCTGGGCTTCCACGGCTCTCAAATGAGCGTGTGTAACATCGCTCTCGGGGCTATTGTCACAGCTGTGCCCAGCACCCACACTGGGCCTGTCTCTCCAGGTGACATTTACGCATCGTCACTCCACCTGCTTCCGCCACAGCCAGGTCCCTGTCAGAGTTCGAGGATGAGCTAAGCTCGGTCCAGCTTGTTGTGTTAGGTCTGACCTCCATTCTTTATGGACCTTATCTCAGCAAGCTGATTGGTCCCCTCCCACCAGCCTCTCTCTGGGCCTTGTGAGACTTGTCTGAGTACCAAGCTACTGGTTGCCTACAGGTTTTGCTCCTCACAGATTAGTAAGTCCCTAACCCTATCGGATCCCATACTTTCATTTTTCTAACTCCAAAATCACATTTAAAAATGTTTTATGCTGGCCGGGCGGTGGTGGCGCACGCCTTTAATCCCAGCACTCGGGAGGCAGAGCCAGGGGGATCTCTGTGAGTTCGAGGCCAGCCTGGGCTGCCAAGTGAGTTCCAGGAAAGGCGCAAAGCTGCACAGAGAAACCCTGTCTCGAAAAACCAAAAAAAAAAAAAAAATGTTTTATGCTTATGGATACATTTTTGCAGGGGAAGTGGCATGCCATGATGTGTGTGTGGAGTACAGGGGACAGCTTCCGGGAGTAAGTTCTCCCCTTCCGCTTATGTATGTCCCAAGTATTGAACTCGGGCAGTGGGCACCCTTAACTGCTGAGCCATCTCTCACCAGCCCCTCAGAATCAATTTCCTACAAACCTCAGTGGAAAGGGTCGTGTTTTAACCTCCTGAAGGTTCAATGATTTATCTATGAAATGAGTTGATGGTAGGCAGACGAACAGGAGAGAAACCATACGATTATACCCTGGGATTCCAAGCAGAAGCCCCACAAATATAAGCCTTGAAGGGATCTAGATGATTGCCATTGGCCTAGCATCCTGAGCTACAGAGAGGAATGGAAGCTTTGGGTGTCTGCGAAGACGATGGGGCAATGCTTGTTAAGGTAGAAGTGAGGGAATGCGGTCACTGAAGGCTGTCTTGTGAAGCACATAAAAGGTCCCGCAGGTAATGAAAGTTGCCTGGGGCGGCCATTAGAACAGGTGACGGACATCTGCGACACTAACCTCCAGTCTCTTCCCCTCCTGGTAATCTGCCCTGGGTGTTGAGATTGCTGGGGAGGGAGAAGCATGTGACAGTTGAGTCTTTCCTTGGCTCTCCAGGAAGATAAGGAACCTTCAGGGAAAGCCCCTCCCTGTACTTCTGAAGAGAAGGAGGGTTCCAGGCGGGAGCAGGAGGTCAGAAGTGCCTTGGTTCTTTTGTTCAAAGCACTCAGCGTGCCAAAGCAATAAAAGCCACAGGAGGCTTGTCACAGAACCCATAACACACTATCCTCCCGAAGGGGAGAGCCACACATGCAGGCCAGATAGAGGTGGTGTCTTGGTGACTCAGTTACTATGTGAGTTGTCTTGTCACAGGACATGTCATTTTCCAACACTCCAGAACACACAATTCCTTGGGCTAGAGAAATAACTCAGTGGCTAAGAGCACTTGCTGCTCTTTCAGAGGTCATGAGTTGGAGTTCCAGAATCCATGACAGACAACTCACAACTGTAACTCCAACTCCAGCAGATCTGGTGCCCTCTTCTGGCCTTTGCAGGCACCTACATGCACCTTTGTGTATACACACACACACACACACACACACACACACACACACACACACACGAGTAAATCTTTGAAAAATAAGAGTTGAAAAAATTTCAAACACCAGCTTGCAACACTGTAATTGTATCCCTTCCTGGAAGAGTAAAGAATAAAACCAGCCCTCCTCCCGCAAAAAGTAAAATACCACTGCTGAGTATGACATTATACCCTTGTTTGTTTGGTTTTTTTTTTTTTTGGTTTTTCGAGACAGGGTTTCTCTGTGTAGCTTTGCGCCTTTCCTGGATCTCGCTCTGTAGACCAGGCTGGCCTCGAACTCACAAAGATCCGCCTGCCTCTGCCTCCCGAGTGCTGGGATTAAAGGCATGCACCACCACTGCCCGGCGACATTATACCCTTGTAATCTCAGCACTTAGGAGGTTGAGGCAGGAGGCTCACAAGTTTGAGGCCCATCTTGGCTAAGTTCCAAGCCAGCCTGAACTGCACATTATGGACTGTTTCAAAATAAAAAAAATCAACAAAAACAACAACAATAAACAGGAACAGAGCACTGCTTTTCATATGTGAAGTGAAGCTTAAATTTGGATCCTGTGCCTTAGAATGTTCTGGCAGAATGAATGATGCACAGGTCTTCAGCATGAGGGGCTGTGTTCTGTCACTGAGCTCCAAAGGAACCTTCTGTAATTGTAATCACACGTCTCATTTCCAGGATGCTACAGAGGAAGCCTACCTGTCTGTCTGTACACCATGTGTGTGCAGTGCCTGCAGAAGCCAGAACAGAGCATCTGATACCCTGGAGCTGGAGTTACAGATGACGGTTGTTGGGAAGCTCCACTCTGCCACACCCCCATTCCAGACCCCGCCCCCCAGAAAGCACACCAAGGGGCCGCTCTTGCCCCAGAGCTCCTCAAGACCACCTCACAGGGTATTTAAGGTCCAGCCCATAGACTTGCCTTATGATTTCCCCTCTTCCCCTGAGACCACCGGGGAATGCTTTGCTCAGATTAAAACTTGGACTTTAATTCGACCTGATCTGATGTATTGCATCGGTGGAGTATGGAAACCTTTCAATGATGAGTTGTCATGTGGGTGCTGGGAACTGAACCCAGGTCCTCTGGAAAATTAGCCTGTGCTTTTAACTGCTGAGCCAAGTCTCCAGCCCCTGCTATACATTTTCGGGGGGAGGGGGGAACGACAGGGAAGGGGGAGGGGGTCACTTGCAACCCAAGCTAGCCTCAAACTCACTATGTAGCCAAGGCTGGCCTGTCTCCAGCTCCCAAGTGCTAGGATTACAGGCATGTACCACCGTGCCCAGCCTCCAAAGAGCTTTTCAAAGTCCACACGTTGAGATTCTCCTACAAATAGAGTGAATGGAGACTGGAACCCTTGGCCATGTGTATATGGTCCACTTCTGAGTAAAAGCTGGTAAATTTGACTTCATCTCTTCCTAGGCCTTGGTCCTACAGCTAGCAGAGACTGAACCCAGAATTCCAGATATTTAACCCCAGAACCTGGGCCCAGAAAATAGTTGTTTCTTGTGTTTCTCTTTGAGAATATGTGCGATATGGCTTTAAATGTACTGCTTACCCTCTGTCTAAATTTCCGCATCTCAAAACTGAGTGTGCTGGTGTAAGCCTGTAATCCTGGCATTTGGAAAGCTGAGGCAGGAGGATCTCCCATTGAAGGCTTGAGCTGCACTGTGAGACCCTGTCTTACTCTTTCCACCCCCACTAAGCAAAACTAAGTATCATAATGATTGTGTAGAGAGGGGGAAACTACTCTCCATGTCTGTGGTCTAGAATTCTCTACGGCCTACTTGGGTTTCACTTCCCAGAGCTCTCTGTTGGGTAACTCCAGGGTCCTAGGAAGGGCTGTCTGTCATGCCGTCATTTGTTGGAGAAGCATTTGTCCTGGTCCTGCTGGGAGGATGGGCAATAAGGCCAGATGCCCTGGGAGGCCAGGCTGGCTCCCTGCCTTGTTAGCACAGACAGCCTCGGGTACTCTAAATCCTGGGTAAACAGAGGACCAGTAAAGTCATTGCAAACCTAGGCACACAGTTCCTCCTGGTATGTCCCTGTAGAACCAGTTTCCAGGGTGACTCAGAGGGGCTGGACTCAGGGAAGGCAAGGCTGTACCCAAGTCTCCAGTTCAGAGGTCAGAGTCTTCAGGCAGTCACCCATCATACGCAGTGATGAAAAGTCTTTTATCGTCTTTGAAGACTGAACACAAAGGCTGAGAGTATTTGGGGTGGAGGTGGAAGGACCAAAGCAAGTTCAAGGCCAGCCTGGTCTGGGTAGCAAGTTCCAGGCTAGCCAGGGCTCCATAGTGAGACCCTGTCTGTAAAACAATAAAAGGCCAGGCGGTGGTGGTGGTGGTGGTGGTGGTGGTGGTGGTGGTGGTGGTGGTGGTGGTGGTGGTGGTGGTGCACACCTTTAATCCCAGCACTCAGGAGGCAGAGGCAGGCAGATTTCTGTGTGTTCAAGGCCAGCCTGGGCTACAGAGCTAGTTCCAGGGCAGCCAGGGCTACACAAAGAAACTCTGTCTTGGAAAAAAAAAAAAGAAATAAAATTTTTTAAAAAATGCCTGGGAAGATGGCTCAGTGGGTAAAGTACTTATGAAAACATGGGGGCCTGACTCTTTGAGGCCCCAGAATACCTATAAAAATGCTGGACACATAGCCAGACAGTGGTAGCACACACCTTTAATCCTAGCACTCAGGAGGCCCAACCAGGCAGATCTCTGTGAGTTCGAGGCCAGCCTGGTCTACAGAGAGAGATCCAGGACGGGCACCCAAACTCCACAGAGAAACCCTGTCTCGAAAAAAGAAAACCAGAAACAAAACCAAAAAACCACTGGACACAGACCAGAGATGATGTGAGCTTGAGAGCACCTGATGCTTTTGCAGAGGACCCAGGGTCGATCTCCAGCACCCACATGGCAGCTCACAACCACTCCTAACTCCAGTTCCAGGGGATCCAACACTCTCTGCTGGTCTCCATAGAAGACAAGCATTCATACGGTACACAGACACATAGGCAGCCAAAACGTCCATACACATTTTTTTTTATAAATTAAAAACTTTAAAAAAAAAAAAAAAAAGCTGGACACAGTAGTGCATGCCTATAATCCTCTACTAGGGGGCGGGGCCGAGACAGATGATTCCTACACCTCATTGGCCAGCTAGTCTGGGTGAATCAATGAGCTCCAGGTTCAATAAGAGACCCTGCCTCAAAGAATAAGGTGGAGAACAATTGAGGAAGACACTCAAGGCTGACCCCTGGTCTCTACATGAATACACACACACACACACACACACACACACACCCCACAAAACTGAATGTGAAGAATTTTCTCCAGAGGGTTTGTTTTTTTTTAAGTCTAAAGTCAGTTCCTTTCCTTGTTGAGTGGCATTGACCTAAACAGAGGGATCCTAGACAGTCTCAGCTGAGCCCACAGACCCGAGGATTAGCCAGGCAGAGACAGGCAGGAGAGGCTCTGGCTGAGCAAAGTGCACTTGTTCGGCCACTGGTAGGGGCAGAAAAGCCAGTGTGGCCGGAGACAAGACCAAAGGAGGGCCTGGCGTGCAGGTCAGCAGCCACAGATGTATAGGGCCATGTATGGTCAATGTGCCTGCCTTCAGCTGCCCCAGGCAGGCCACATGACCTGCCATCTGGGAATGTAGGCCGTAGGCTCAATCATCCACTCATTCAACTATTAAAATGCTAGGCATAGTGCCTTGGGTGTGGAGTATCTCACTGAGCAAAACAGTGATCCTGATCTAGTGGGAGGGGACAGATAAGCATAATAAACAGGTTTCTCTATGATGCCTTAGAGGGTGCTGGGGCCCTGGGAAAGACAGCAGTGAGGTAGAGTACTGGAACAGAGAGAATGGGGCAAAACAAAAACCCCATTTCCCTTCATAAATTCTCTCAGTTTCATTTCCTAGTCTCTGTTATTTATCTTGAGATAATTATCATTTTATTTTATTATTTTATTTTTGGCAGTGCTGGCAATCCAGTCCAAAGCCTCACACATCATTGGCAAGTGCTGTACCAGTCAGGTCAGGCCTGAGCAGCAAGAAGTTTTCCAGCTGGGCTATCTCCGCATCCCTAATGGGCTATACCTGTAACTTATGCAGCAGAAGTGGGCCATCTCCCTTAACCATCAGATTTGGGGTTTTATGGTTTCTCATAAGTCAGAATCAGCACAACAGGTACCCAACAGGGTGGTATCTGGGCTGATACTAGGACCATCTCTGTCAGGGATGAATTATGGCCCTGACAATCCCTGGGTGGAACACCTAACTCTCAGGTTCCCAGATTGTAACCACCGGAATGAAATCATGGGGCTGGAGAGATGGCTCAGTGGTTAAGAGCACTGACTGCTCTTCCAGAGGGCCCGGGATCATTGCCAACACCCACATGGCGGCTCACAACTGTCTGTAACTTCAGTTCGAGGGGATCTGACACCCTCACACAGACATACATGCAGGCAAAACACCAATGCACATAAAAAATAATAAATTTAAAAAAAAGAAAAGAGAAAAAAAAAAGTGAAATCATTGTAGACATAGTTGTAGTCTCAGGACAGGTGGGGTGCCTGGCCCCAAATGTCCGGTATCCTTAGAAAGGGGTAATTGTGGACAGCAAGATGGCTCAGTGGTAAAGACACTTGTTACTCAAGTCTGATGGACTGAGTTTGATACCTCAGAGTCCGTGTAAAGGTAAAAGGATGGAACCGACTCTTTGAAGTTGTCCTCTGACTATATGTGCCCTGTCCCCTAACACACGCACACACCGTGCATGTGCACACACAGTAATCCTGTGTGTGTGTGTGAGAGAGAGAGAGAGACAGGGTTTCTCTGTGTAGCCCTGGCTGTCCTGGAACTCTCTGTGTAGACCAGGCTAGCCTTGAACTCACAGAGTCAAAGGCACGCACCACCATGCCAGGCAATAATTTTTTTTTTAAGTAAAATTTAAAAAGGAGAAATTTGGACAGATGTGGAACGCAAGTGATGACTTTCACCAGCCAGTCACCAGGAGGTAAGAAAGAGACAGCCTTCGGAAGTACCGACCTTTCCCAGCAACTTGGCCTCAGACCTCTAGCCTCAAGAACTTCGAGACAATAAGTTTCTGTTATTCACAGCGGTATTTTATCTCAACACCCTACTTAGCAAACGAATAGACCTAGATTTTTCAGGTTGTCCAACTTAACATGCCCTGTATGTTTAGAGGTGCATGCCCCCTACAAAGATCAGGTGTTGTAAATGTCCTCAATGCAAGGATGGGGGGATGGGGATTTTTAAGAAGTGCTGACCTCTTGACTGAATTCCTAATGTCAGTAGCATCAAGTTCCACCTCCTCCTGCTCTCTCTGTCTCTCTTTGCCCTTCCGCTGGGGTATGGCAGCATCAGAAGGCCCCCAGTAGATGCTGGCCCCTGGATCTTGGACTTCCAGCCTCCAGGGTCATGAGCCAACCAATTTCTGATTGTTATAAATTTCCCAGCCTGTGGGGGTACTGTCAAGGCAGCAGATGGGACAAGATGACACTCAAGAGACTGGCAGAGGAAATAGGACAAGTACCAGGGCTTTTCTCGGTACAAAATGGCCTCTTGTTCCCATTGAGTATCAGTGGGAACAAGTGGGTGGGAAGGTGTTCAGAACCCTGCTGTAACCACTGCCTACCTGCTTCCTGGTGGACGAACAGCCTGAAGCTAGCCTTTGTGGGTCAGCTTGAAGGGACTGCTGTTCTCAACTACTGAGTAGAAACAGGAAGCAGCGTTACAAGGGGCACTGAGAGAAAACTACTTGCTCAGACATATTTTAAAGGTCCACTCATTGGAGCATTTTAAATGTCGGTTATGTCCACAGGCTGTCTACTCAGCCATCTAGCATTCCTCACTATTATACCATCTCAGAGTCAGTTTAAACCGATTTCTTTTATGAAGCCACACAAGTCCCTCCCACACCAAAAAAATCACACCAGTCCTTTCAAACGAACTGTTTATAGCAACAAAGTCTTCCTGCTGACCCCAGGGAAGCCTTACAGAGTTTCTGGTTGAGAAGAGAAGGCCCTGTGGGGAATTGCCCAATGTCTCTGGACGCAACATTACAACCATAAAAACAAACCAAAGCCCAAGGCCTGTTGGCAGAGAATCAGTCACAGGACATGCATCAGTGAGGGTCAACAGAGGTGGCCTGGGCCTTCCCCTGGGTCACGTGGAAAGCTCTTGGTTGGTGAGAACTCAGTACATGGTAAACTAGGGCAGTAATCATCTGTTAGAAGGTGGTACGGGTCTACCAGTTAAGCCCACCATATCTGGAGAAGACATCCCAGAGAAAAACACAACCCAGAGCCTGGTTGACTGAAGCCGTTCTTGGACTTAGTACTGAAGGCCTTTATAATCGGCCTCTGCCTCGATTTACCTTCTCACCTACGTCCTCCTCACCCTCAGACTGCACTCCTCCATGTGTGTCTGTGCACCACTATGGGAAACACTTGTGGAGACCAGAGGAAGCTGTCGGGTCTCCTGGAACTGGAGGTACAGACATTTGTGCGCTACCACGTGAGTGCTAGGAACTCAACCTGGGTCCTCTGCTAGCGTAGCCGGTGCTCTTAATCAAAGAGTATCTGTCCTGCCCACTCATTCCTTCCCCTTTGTAAACTCTTTAGCCTGTTTTATGATGTATCTCATAAATGATTCTGGAGCTATCCTGGAGGAGGGGGTGGGCATAAGAACCAATTTCAAATATCTGAAGGGTGATCACAGAAAAAAAAAAAAAAGACTTATGCCTTGGAAGTCTCCAGAAAAACATATTTCAGCTAGTATTAAGAACTTTCCAGTCAACAGAATTACACCATAAACTTCTAGGCAAGCTTGGGCAGTACAGAGTTACTAAAGACTATATGAGATCATCAAGAATCAGGCAGGGATCCAGGCAAGAAGTAGATAAATGGATTGGATAAATACCTGAAACTGATTGATTGACTGATTGAAGGACTGATTGATTGATTCATCCGCTCATTCTTTCATTTGTTGATACTGAGCGCCAGGTGCTGTAGCAAGAACTTGAAAGATGAGCACAAAACAAATACATACCTACGTAGCTACCACACATATCAAGGTCCAATGCTGGGGGACAAACAAGACAGAGGAAGGCTTTCACTTCCTGGTGCTTACACGCTTGCAGAAGAGATGCGTGTAATTATGAGGACCACTGGGCACTAAGAAAAATGTGAGCAGAGAACCAGGGTGAATGCCAGAAAGGAAGCTTTCAGTTGAAAAGGAAGTTTGTTCGTGCCTGACCTTGGACTTTCTAGAGAGTTCAGGTGCCTGTGTCTCCTGTGCCAGCTCCTCCAGTTCATTGACCCTTCTCCGAGTTGGCTTAGACTAGGCCACACGTGTCAGCCCCAGAGCTGAGCTCAGATGACAGGTAACCAAGCTGGTCAGCCAAGAGGTGACAGGTGGGCTGCGGCCACACCCCCCTTTCTTCCCGACTCCACTGAAAGGCTACCACAGACCTCAGGATGAAAGGGCACAGGTAATGTGCCAGGGCATGCGCCAAGAGTCAGGCACAGACTCAAGACCTCAGAGCAGCCAGCCCTCACCAGAGCAACTCCGTGATACTGGCCAGAATCCAGACGAAGCAGAAAGCACACAGCCTGGGAGACAAGGGCATGTGGGTACAGTCAGGTCAGGCCTGAGCAGCAAGAAGTTTACCAGCTGGGCTATCTCCGCATCCCTAATGGGCTATACCTGTAACTTATGCAGCAGAAGTGGGCCATCTCCCTTAACCATCAAGATTTTGGGTTTTATGGTTTCTCATAAGTCAGAATCAGCACAACAGGTACCCAACAGAGTGGTATCTGGGCTGATACTAGGACCATCTCTGTCAGGGATGAATTATGGCCCTGACAATCCCTGGGTGGAACACCTAACTCTCAGGTTCCCAGATTGTAACCACCGGAATGAAATCATGGGGCTGGAGAGATGGCTCAGTGGTTAAGAGCACTGATTGCTCTTCCAGAGGGCCCGGGATCATTGCCAACACCCAACATGGCGGCTCACAACTGTCTGTCAGGACAGGTGGGGTGCCTGGCCCCAAATGTCCGGTATCCTTAGAAAGGGGTAATTGTGGACAGCAAGATGGCTCAGTGGTAAAGACACTTGTTACTCAAGTCTGATGGACTGAGTTTGATACCTCAGAGTCCGTGTAAAGGTAAAAGGATGGAACCGACTCTTTGAAGTCATCCTCTGGCTATATGTGCCCTGTCCCCTAACACACGTACACACCGTGCATGTGCACACACATGCACACACACCGGGGTTTCCTGTCTGTTCTGTGGACCCTCTCCTGGAGTTAGAGGAGAACCCACTAAAGCATGATGAGTCAAAGTGCGCTGCCCTCTCTGAGTTCCTAAAACAAGTAAGCCCTCATTAGTGTACAGTGTAGCCAGAGAAGAGTCCAAAGTATGAGTTTACAGCAGGAACAAAGAGCTACACAAAGGAGGAAAGAGATTGTTCATATCACAGAGAGGTAGTTAAATCTATATTTCCATGTCAGAAAGATATGACAAAGGTCACAAAAACACAGCACTCAGCCATATGAAAACTATACATAGTTGTACTCACTGAATAGGGCGGAGTAAAGCATTTGGTTCAAGTAGCATTTGGTTCCTGTAAATTGGACAGATTTATGTGATGAGGCTATGATGGCTACGTAAAGAGATGGAACATTTAATCAACTAAATACCAACAACAATTATTAATAATTTAGTCTTCTCAACAAACTATAAAACCCAGAAATGTAAATCCAAAGAGAGAGCAGGATGATGTGGGTAATTAAGAGGGTCAACAGCGAAGTGTGGCATCACACATCTGTTATCCGCCGGCTCAGAAATCTGATGCAGGAGGATCATGGGTTTGGGGTCAATCTGGACTACATACCGAGAACTTGTCTCTAAAAACACAAACAAATCAAAAAGTAGGCAAAGAAAGAGGAGGAAGAAAGAAAGAAAGAAAGAAAGAAAGAAAGAAAGAAAGAAAGAAAGAAAGAAAGAAAGAAAGAAAGAAAGGAAGGAAGGAAGGAAGGAAGGAAGAAAGGAAGAAAGAAGAAAAGAAAGAAAGAAAGAAAGAAAGAAAGAAAGAAAGAAAGAAAGAAAGAAAGAAAGAAAGAAAGAAAAGAAAGGAAGAAAGGAAGGAAGAAAGAAAGGAAGGAAGGAAGAAAGGAAGGAAGAAAGAAAGTCCCTACGAAAGCAAGGAAAACCAGAAGCATAGGTCAGAAGCTTGCACTTGAGGCCTGGCAGTGGTGGCACAACACACCTTCAATCCAACACTCAGGAGGCAGAGGCAGGGGATTCTCTGTGAGTTCGAGGCCAGCAAGGTCTGCAGAGTGAATTTCAGGACAGGCTACACAGGAAAAATCCCGTCTGGAAAAAAAAAAAATGGGTGCCCTTGAGAGCACAACCTAAGGGCCCCTGGCCCTCCCGGAAAAACCTGACATTGTACAGCATGGTGGCTTGTGCCGTGTTCCAAACCTGTTCCATCTGCTCTTGCTACCTTCTCTACTGCTGCCAAGATGATTCGTGGGGTGTCCACGGGCACTCGGCCCACCATGGCTGAGATGAAGGAGATGGCTACCAGGGGAAGTCCAGCTTGAAGAGAAAGAAACTAGGAAGTTCTTTAAGGTGGTGTCCTGTGCAAACTCCTTCACCGAGGTCACAGGTAATAATAGCGGGTTCATATGCTTGTAGGTGAGTCTCCCTCATGAAGACAAGCCCTTGACCTTGTTTACAGGCCAAACACAATGAAGTGACTTATTTCTAATTCCTTAGACTCTGTCCTATATACTTAAAAAGAATCAATTGTTAGCATTTGTTTATTTTTTTACTATGCATATGGAGGATGGGTGTGTGCATGCGAGTGCAGATTCCCTCGATGGCCAGAGGCATTAGAGCCCCCCTGAGGCAGGAACTACACAAGTGTGAGCAGCCTGGGGTGCTGGGAATCACACTTGGGTCCACTGAACCATCTCCCCATCCCCCCAAATAATGATTCTAAACTGTCGTCTGTGAGGATGTATTTGCAGCCATAAAATCAACGTCACCCCTCTGCTGTGCCTTCCCACGTGGAAAGGGGACACAGAGCTGGGCAGTGACATTCATCACTCTCTGCTTCCTGGCAGGCAGATATCTGTGAGTTGACACCAGCCAGAGCTACACAGTGAGAATCTGTCTAAATACATGCGCACATACAAACTCAAAAACAAAACAAAACAAACATCCAACGCCGACCAACAAGTAGATGGAGAGGCATCAGCATCTTCAAGGGTTGAAAGAGTCAATATACTGAAGAGTGCAATTTTGCTCAGAGACCAGGGACAGATTCCTACTAAATTCCAGAAAGCTTCTGTAGACAGTGATAAGAGTACTCTAAACTTGATACAGAAAAGGCAAACGAATAAGAATAGCCAAGGGAATTTTAAAACCCAGGGGAAGTGGCTCACTGGTTAAGGGGACTTGCTCTTGCAAGAGACCCGGGTTCAGTTCCCAGCACCCATGCATATGGTGGCTCACAACCATCTGAAACTCCAGTTCCAGGGGATCCAGTGCCCTCTTCTGACCTCTGAGAGCACCGGGCACACATGGGATACACAGACATGCATGCAGGCAAAACACTCTTATGCTTAAATAAAAATCAATCAATCTTCAAAACAAAACAACAACAAAAAACCCCAGAGCTGAAGTCTTAGACCACTAGGTATCAAGATGGCTTTAAACTGCACTTGGGGCTGCAAGCCTCTAACCCCAGCCTGAGGCAGAGGGTAGAGAGTTCAAGGCCAGCCTGGACAAGCTAACAAGACCTTGTCTCAAAACACAAATTGGAGCAAGGGCCTCAAACGCAGCCTGGTGAGACAGCACTTGACCAGCACCAATAAACAAGCAAGCAAGCAAACAAAACAAACAATAAAAAATAAAAAAAGGAAGAAAAGAAAGAGCAAAAGAGAGGACAGGAGGGAAGGAAAAGAGACAGAGAGGAGGGGAGGGGAAGAGGGAGGAGGGAGCAGGGAGGAGGAAGGAGGAGCAGGGAGGAGGGGAGGAGGAGAGAGGAGGGAGGGGGAGGATGCATCTAAGAGTGGCAGGGACTAGGAAAGTGCAGCCTTGGTGTACCAATTCCACAAACAGGAAGTTCAGAGACAGACTCAGAAGAAAGGATGCTTTGTTGTTGTTGCTTTTAAAATTTCATTACAATTTCACTTGTGTGTGAAAGAGTGTGTATGTGTGTGAGAGTGTATGTGTGGTGGGTGTGAGTGTTTATGCATGAGAGTGAGTGTGTATGTATGTGTGAGTGTATGTGTGAGAGTGAGTTTGTGTGCATGTATGTGTATATGTGTGTGTGTATATATGTGTGTGTGAGAGTGTGTATGGTGTGTGAGAGTGTATATGCGTGAGAGTGTGTGTGTATGTATATATGTGTGTGTGAGAGTGTGTGTGTGTCTGTGTGTCTGGGTCAAAGGACAGCTCGCAGGAGTCAGTTCTCTCCTTAACCCTGTAGGTCCTGGAAATTGAACTCAGATCATCAGGTTTGGTGGCAAGCGACACCACCCACCTGCACCATCCTGCCAGCTTTGTTTGTTCTTGAAAGAGTATCACTCCGTAGCCCAGGCTAACCTTGAGCTCAAAGCAATCCTACCGAAGTCTCCTAGATGCTACAATTACAGGCATGAAGGACCATGCCCAGCTCAAATAAGCATTTATTTGGAAAACGAATCTTTATCACTATCCTGTGCCATACACAAAACCTGTCTCCAGTTGACCCCAGATTCAAATTTCAAAAATAAACCAGTGTTCTAGAAATATACTCTGTACGGAGAGTGTCTTCATAGCTCCAGGTAGGCAAACCATTAAGGATAAGATTGATAACCGGACTATGGTGAAATTAGGAATTTATCTTTATCAGAGGATTATGTTAGAGCTGGCATGTGGTGTATGCCTGTAATGTCAACACTCAGAGTGGAGCCAGAAGACTCACGTTCAAGGCCAACCTAAGCTACTTTGGAAACCTTTTCTCTAGAAAGGTTACAGAGACAGTTCAGGGCCCCAAGTTCAATCCCCAGCACGGAAGAGAGCAGAAAACCAATGAATCAGAGCTCGAAGCCACAGATGAGAGACATTTACAACACCAGATCTCTCTGGTCATGAGGTTCTGGGGCCGAGGGCTAGATGAGCTATAACATCTGGAAGGGCTGTCACAGTCCTTGGCACACAAGAAGCCTGCCAAAGTTTTCACGGTGGGGGAGCTTATTGTGAAATTACTGCCAGGAAGACGTGCTACTTACAGGCAAAATCAATAACATGCCTTCAATTGGTAGAAGGCACTAACCTCTGTGCCTTCTGTCTCGATATGAATTCATAATTATTTGACTAGGACAGGGACTAAGTGATCGACCTCTTGACATGTCACTCTCTTGTTCTGTGTCTTCTGTAAAGTCTGGCATTATTTCTCTTTTTTCTGAGAGCTTGAGGCAAAGGACTCTCCCTCAGACCCACTCTCATAGATTTCTAGATTTCTGTCTCTTCTTCTTCTTCTTCTCCTCCTCCTCCTCCTCCCCCCTCCCTCCCTCCCTCCCTTCCTCCCACCTCTCTCTCTCTCTCTCTCTCTCTTTCTCTCTCTCTCTCTCTCTCTCTCTCTCTCTCTCTCTCTCTCTCTCCTCTCTCTCTCTCTCATTTATTCTAGATAGGATCTCTCTGTTAGCCCAGGCTGGCCTTGAGCTAGAGGTAATCCACCTGTCTCAGTCTCCAGAAACCAAATGCAGCCCTGCCCTGCCCACTTTCTTTCTGACACTACTCAGGGGAGGGTCTGAGGGTTCTCCAGCTCCTCTGAAAACCGTACTTAAGACATTTAAGCTACCCTTGCCTTGCCAACCCCAGCTGTACTGTGCACACAGACCCTGTGGCAGCTCTGTACACAATGGAAGCATTAAAGGGCACTCGCGGGAAGGGTGGGAGGGGAGTTTCCCCTTAGCTGTGTCAGCAGACTTGGTGAGAAATCCCCCCCCCCAGAGTGCTGGAAGCTGCAGGAAGGGGCTGGTCATGGGAAGAAAGCCCTTTTTAAAAAGCAAAACAAAACAGTAAGACATCCAAAGGGTCACCTAAACTCCGCAAAGACAGGCCCGGGAAAAGTTCCTTCTCAGAGAGAGAATGTTCTCCACTTCATGGGAGTGGAGAAACCTCTGAAGCAAGGGCCAAGTCAGAGGCTGCCCTCCTCAGCAGTGTCTGGAGTCCCCCTTCAGCAGGGAGGGGCAGAGTCCTGGAAGAACTTAGGTTTGCCCACAGCTATCCATTTCAATCCCCTCGCTCCCCGGGGTTTACCCACAGACGCCTCAGGACACTGACCGGAGCCAACCCCGACCTAAAGCCATGCCATCGGTTTCAAAAATCAGCTTAGTCCTTGGGCTAGCTTCCAGCAGCTTTCTCAAGCCTTCTTGGCTTACAGAGTCTATACAGATGCCTCCCAGCCCATAATAGCCCCAGGACCAAGGATTGACCTTGCTCCCACTTCACAGTATCCAGGTCGAACTTCAGAGGAGTAAAGTGAATTAATCACAGAAGGTAGTTAGGGACAAAGAAGTCACCCTACTGTAGATTCTCCTTCCGTTTAGTGACCCATAATGGTGGTCATCATTATCCTCTGAACATCTGTTTGGTGTGTGCACATGTGCGTGCAGCTGCTGGAGAACAAGTGTGAGCGTGTGAAGGTCCGAGAGCAGCAGCCTTAAGCATCCTTCCTCAGGCCTCGTCTACTTGTGGTGTTGTTGTTGTTGTTGTTGTTGTTGTTGTTGTTGTTGTTTTGAGACAGGCTCTCTCACTAACCTAGAACTCACCAAGGAGGCTAGTGTCCTAGCTGGGTCACGACTGCTGTGATGAAACACCGTGACCAAAGCAACTGAGCAGGAAAGGGTTCACACTTCCTTTTCCCTGTTTATCACTGAAGGAAGTCAGGACAGGAACCCAAAACGGCAGGATCCCAGAGGCAGGAGCGGATGCAGAGGCCATGGAGGGGTGCTGCTGACTGGCTGGCTCCCCCTGGCTTGCTCAGCCTGCTTCTTATAGAACCCAGGACCACCAAGCCCAGAGGTGGCACCACCCACCATGGGCTGGGCCCTCCCCCATCAATCACTAACTAAGAAAATGCCCTACAGTCTAGCCTGCAGCCCAATCTTAAGGAGGTCTTTTCTCAGTTGAGGCTAGTCATCTCCAATGACTCTAGCTTGTGTCAAAAAACTCGCCAGTATACTATGCTTAGGGCCAGGAGTGCCAGAAAGCCACCTAAATATGTCTACCTGGTGCTGGGATTGCAGATGTGACACTAAGGCCCAGCTCCTCATCATCATCATCATTATTATTATTATTATTATTATTTGGTTTTGGTTTTTTGAGACAGGGTTTCTCTGTGTAGCCCTGGCTCTCCTGGAACTTACTCTGTAGTGCAGGCTAGCCTTAAACTCACAGAGATCACCTGCCTCTGCCTCCCAAGTGCTGGGATTAAAGGCGTGTGCCACCACTGCCTATTTTTATTTATTTATTTTTTAAATAACGTGGTTTTACTTTATGTGCACCGGTGTCTGTGTGAGGGTGTCAGGTCCCCTGGAGCAGGAGTTACAGACAGTTGTGCATCACCATGTGGTTGCTGGGAATTGAACCCAGGTCCTCTGGAAGAGCAGCTAGTGCTTTTAACCCTGAGCCATCTCTCCAGCCCTTTCCCTGCTTTTTTTAACATGTGGGTTCTGGGTGTTGAGCTTGCAAGTCCTCAAGCTTGCAAGGTGAACAATTTGCCGACCAAGTCACCTTCCCAGTCCCCCCGCCCCTCACTATCACTCCCCCACATCCCCACACCCCCACTTTGAGCATCTCCTGCATGCATTTAGTTAGGCACTTCACTCTCATCGGTTCCTTTTTTCTTCAGAACAAGCCCAGAAATAGGCAAGGGCATTCCTTTCACCTCTCTAGACTAGACAGTAATAGTAAGAGATCAGATTGGATGCCACATCCAGTGCGAAGCCCTTCCATGGGTGTTAACGCACTCTCCAAGGGGCAGTAAATGGGAATCCCATCTCTGTTTCAGAGCCATGGGGACTGAGTCTCAAAGACATTGGGTTAATTGTCTGAGCTCACCTCCATGAAATGGCAGAAGGGGATTTGAACACCCCAGGCAGTGCAGGCCGCTTAACTAACTGAAAACCCAAATCCTCCTCCCTGCCACCCCTCCAAGTGAAGCCACAGGGACCCTCCAGGTCCCGTGTGCTCTCCTCTTCTCTACCTAAGAGGTAACCAACTCCGCTGAGTACTGATCCCAAGAATCAAAGCTCACAGAGGCAGACTGCTGCACCAGCAGCATCCGCTGCATCACCCTGGCAAGACCAGAATCCAGCCTAACCGGAATCCTTGGCCAGACATGCTCCCTCCGTCTGCTACTGGCTGGTTGGACCAGGTAGTCAACCTTCTTGTCTGGGTCCCCAGGGAAGTGCTTGGCTAGGAAGTGGAGGAGGAGATTCATGAGACAAGAGAAAGTCCTCTGTTGAGCTGTCTACCTCCCAGGAAGGGAAATGATGAACTGTATGGGGGTGGGGGAGAAAGGTACTGGGGCTATGTTCTGGAGTTGTGGGGAAGGGGTAACCTAGCAACCACTGGGCTCAGCAGTCACAAAGGTTTGCCCACAGTTCCGACAAGCCTTACCCTTGATTAGTCTTCTTCTCCATCCTGGTCAGGCACCAGGGGCTTCTGCTCATATGCTGTAGTGGACATCTTCCTGGTAAGTCCTCTGGAGGGCAGGAAATGAAATAGACTCTGGCTCCAGGTGACGACAAAGGAATGGGGGGTAAGAGGGCATCCTGGGTTTGGTGGTTCTCTTCAGATCTCTTGTACTTGACTCTCAAGGAGCCCATGGTCAGAGGCAGGAGAGGGTAGGGACAGTGACAGTACAGTGACCTCACCTGTCTCTCCTGCTAGGTCCCTACTGACCCCTCTAGTGTGGGGTGGTGATTCATAAGCTCATTGGAGCTGTTAATGGGTCATGTCTAACACTCATAAAGCAAAGACAAACAAAAAAAAAACACCCACAAGACGCAAGTATCCGTGTACATCACATGTGTAGATACTACTTCAGAGTATTCTTATGTCCATTGTGCGAGCGCGCAGCACAGTGCACACGCGCACACACACACACACACACACACACACACACACACACACACACACATTAACACATACTTGAATTGAGACCAGAGGGGGGAAAATGGATTTCTTGCTGTTGTGATGGTCAAAATCACTGGAGAGTTTCCACTCTAAAGAGCACCTTTTCCCCGTAGGCAGGTGAAGAGGGACTTCCAGATGCCCTGTCTTCAAGCATGAAGCATCTAAGCACTAGGAGAACCCAGCCCTTGCCATCGATGATACCTGCCTGAAGCTTCTGAAGAGGGAGCCCTGCTCACTGTTTTTAGACAAAAGGTCAGGAGCCCATAGGTCAGATGCCAGATGCTGGTCCTTGCCTGTGCAGCCTCAAATGAGGCAAACCCATCATATACTAAACCAGATGGAGGTGGTACTGAGGCCTCACAGAGAACCTTACAGATTTGTGATCCCGAGGGTCTTCCTCAGAATGCACTCCACTCTGTCCCTTACACTTGCATCGGGTCTATAGATTGAATCACAATTTTTTTTTTTTTTGGTTTGTTTGTTTGTTTTTTTTTTCGAGACAGGGTTTCTCTGTGTAGCTTTGGCGCCTGTCCTGGAACTCACTTTGTAGCCCAGGCTGGCCTCAAACTCACAGAGATCCACCTGCCTCTGCCTCCCGAGTGCTGGGATTAAAGGCGTTCAGCACCACCGCCCCGCGTAATCACAATTCTTGGTTTTGACATCGGTCACCTCTCATCATTTCCTTAATTGGCTTACTTACTAGTGCACTGAACTGTAGTAAATGTACCACCCACACATCTCCTGTGTACCCCACTCCTTGTCCTACTCAAAAGGGCCACTAGGGAATTTCCTTAGTTGTTTTATTGTCTGGCCTCATGTTTGTGGCAATTCTGTTTGCCCGAAAAATGGTATGTACAGGTGTGCGTGTGCGTGTGCGTGTGCGTGTGTGTGTGTGTAGAAGCCATTAGCAGCCTCCTCCACTTGTAGGCGTTGGTTGGTTTCTTCTTCCATCGCGTGGGTTGCAGGGATTAAACTCAGGCTTGGTGACACTTGCCTCAACCTGTTGGGCCATCTCGCTGGCCCGGTGAACTTTGACTTTTCAAAAGTATTTCCAAGCTGGCGTGGTGTGTGTGTGTGTGTGTGTGTGTGTGTGTGTGTGTGTGTGTGTGTGTGTATGTGTGTGTGGGACGCCTTTCATTCCAGCACTCTGGAGTCAGAGGCAGATGGATCAAACTCGCTCTCTGTGAGTTTGAGGCCAAGGCTGGCCTGGTCTACATGTCGAGTTCTAGGCCAACTAGGGCTACAGTAGTGAGACCCTGTATCAGTGCTTCTCAACCTTCCTAATGCTGCAGCCTTTAATACAGACCCTCATGATGTGGTGACCCCCCCCCAACCATAAAATTATTTTGTTGCTACTTCAGAACTGTAATTTTGCTACTATTATAAATCGTATGTAGATATCTGATATGCAACCCCTGCGAAAGGGCCCTTTGACCCCCAAAGGGGTTGTGACCCACAGGTTGGAACCATTGCCCTATATCGTTTTTCTAAACCATGTTAAGCACTATGTTTAAGATTTATCCGTGCTATGTCACCAGGGTTCATTGCTTCTCACAGCAATCTAAAAGCTCCATGGTCTGAATGTAGCCCAGGCTTACTCATGTTTCCAGATATATGTGATGTCATTGGGGTTTTTTTTTTGTCCGTTGTCCCCGCCCCCCCCCCCCCCCCCCGTGCCCCCGCTGCTTTGGACCCTCTGAATAGCACTGCTCTCACAGACAAACCATGCTGCACAGCTGTAGGAGCTTTTCTTACGTCTGGGAGAGAAACTACTGGGTTTTACCATATGCTGTCGCCTCCTCCCCCTCAGATTGCCTGTTCCAGTTTATGCACCCACCACCAGGCCACCAGAGCTGTGCCATCCACCGAGGACACTGGCATTAGGATTCGAGCCTTTATATCTCTCATTGCAACCCCTGTGATGAACACGGAGGTGAAAACCCAGTTGGCTGAGCATCTACTAGAGAGGTGAGGCCTGAATGCCCACGGGGCCAGAAAGGTGTGGGGGAGGGGCGCCCAAAGGGAGATGAGGCAGGATAGAAGACAAAGGTAGCTTGGAGGAACTTGGTAAACTGGGGTCCAAGTTCCAGGAAAGCCCCCCCCCCCCCCCCCCCCCCCCCCGCACCTTGGAATGCCATGCACAGGACTCTGAAATGCGTGCTAGGAGGCGGACTGCTGGAAGCACAGGTGCTCAGAGTTTCCAGTGACTTCCTGATTTGGGGGTCGAGGAGTCTTCTAACTACCATTTCAGAGAAGTTTGCTTTATTTCCTTAAATCCCAGATGGCCTAGAGCTGAAAGGAGACTGGAACAGGATACTCAGGGGGCCTCGCAGCAACATCCTCCCAGGAATCAGGGGAGGCATGCCTTGCTTAGTGTATTCCCAGCCCACCTCCACTGGACCAAGGGACCTCCCTGCAGCCAGGGCCATCAGGAGAGGGAAGTGCAGAAAGCCACCAGGCAGGTGGTGCAGCAGGCCCTCCTGGGATTTCTTTGGATCTAGGCTGACCTCCTCCTCTCCTTCAGGGACAGGACATCCTCTGATCCTGGAGGTGGGGAGGGGTGCTGGGAACCTGAGACAGCTGGTCTCCAGCCTAGGCCAACAAGACAGGAGCTGGACGCTTCCCTCTCTGCGTCTGTGGTATCAGCTCCGCGTCTTCTGGGAGGGACCACATGGTGACAGGACTCGCTGGGACTGCCCTGGCCTTGGCTCTAGTTCTGACCCCTGGGGGCTGAGTCTAAGATAAGAATGGAACAGGGGAGGGTGACAGCCTGAAGCTGGCTTCTTGGGGTTGTCAAAATTTTAGATTGGGGAGAGGCCTCTAATAGGGCCAGCCTCTGTTCCCAGAGCATATATATCTAAGGGGCTTTTTGTTCATCCTAGGGGTGTGGTGACTAGGTGGGTCTGAGGCTTCTCTTTCTGGTTTTAGATGTGGTCTCAGGAAGAAAGCAGGGATCCTGGGAGGTTCCATCTGCTCTCTGACAGATGAACCCCAGCTCCCTACCAAGGCATCTTAGGAAGACAGAGGCTCACTGGGACTGGATGGCATCACTGGGGAAGGATTCTGGGGGAACCAAGCTTTGGGGGCCATAGGATGGTGCGGGTGCCATGAAGGCAGATTTCGGCCTCTGGGACTTGGGCTCCATGATAGGCACTTGAGTCCTGAGGCCTGGTGAGCCAGAGGAAACACCGTTCAGCTCTCTTTAACCATCCCTTTCAGTCCAAAGCCAGAGCCTGAGAAGAAGCCAGAGCACTTTTCAAGGAGCCACGGGGATGCTGGGTTCCAGAAAGAGCCTATGGTCCCAGGCATCGTGGATTTTGAGTTGATCCAAGAGGAGCTGAAGATCCCTAAGCCCCAAACACCCAGTGCCTATCGCTTTGGACGCCTCAGCCACCATTCCTTCTTCTCTCGACACCACCCCCAACCACAGCGTGTGACGCACATCCCAGGTAGGGCCAAGTGGGCAGGATCTGGCTCTAGGGCCCTGCAGAAGTGGGTATCCCTAATTGGTCACGAGATCTGGTATAGAGGCATGCATTCTTACCCCATTTCCAGGCAGAGCCTAGAGAGCATGGGGCCTGGCGGGCATCTCAAGGGCTGGGGGCTAGGAGAAATATGGAGGCTGCGGGGGGGGGGGGGGCACATCAGAGGTTCCCTCCAGAATCCCCTTCCCTCTGAGTCAGAGAAACCACCTCATAACTATGCTCTGACCTCCAACTCATGCTGCTCTGTCCCTTTGGCCACCCACCCACCCATCTGCAGCATTTACAGGGTGTGAGCTAGAGGATGACACTTGTCTGGACTCCAAGGACATGAGGATAGACAGAACAGACTACTGTCCCTGCTGTCCTGGAACTGACACCCGGCTAGCTGGGAAGGAGGAGACATAGACTAGATGTCACTGTTAGGTGGCAGAGAGGAGATGGCCACTTTGAAAAGGTCTGTCACCAGAGTCCTAGTCAATGGCGTGATACTGAGAAAGACTAAAGGGAGTAAGGGGGGAGCCATGAGCACAAATCAACCCAGCACTAGAATGTCCTGCAGACGGACACAAGGGCCCTGGCTCTGTTGGAGGTACAGCAGGAGAGCTCCTGGGGTGTCTGCAGCAGGGTCAGAAGTGGAAAGGAAGAGACAGACAGTTTCAGAGAGGCACTAGAGCTGGATCAGGTGGACCCTGCAGGCCATTGGTACTGTCTGAAGGCACCTCAGCCTGACACGGTGTGTACCCCGATAACCCTGGCATTTGCAATGCAGAGGCAGAAGGATCGCCACAAGTTTAAGGCCACCCTGGTCTACCTAAGAGGTCCTGCCTAGCCTGAGCCACCTAGTGAGATTCTGTCTAACATTCATGGTAGTAATCACTTCACTGAATCAAGTGGGGCCATGGGGAGGGTGATAGCACAGAAGTGACCATCAGAGGTATTTGAGCAAGGTCCTGCTGGCCTCGATGGAAGTTGAACCATTAAGAAGTAGAAGATTCTACAGCTCTAGTCTAGAGGTACAGGTCTAGGACTTGACCACCGACTGAAGGTGGAGTATAGGGCAGAGAGAGGCATGGACGCCATTCCTTAATGGTCAGCTTGAGCAGCTAGAGAACCAGAGTTCCAAGAAGCCATCAAGGGTCAGTGGAGGAGGGGATAGAGGTGGGGAGGAGCCTCGGGTGGAGGAAACAGCCAGGAGCAAGTTGGGGAGATATCACTGTGAGAGGCGCTTGAGAAGAAACAACGCACTGTGAAGACACGAGAGCAGAGCTCTGGATTAAGAGGTTGAGAAGATTAGGACACATTAGAGAAGATGAGGAGAAGCCAAAGAGCCTGGAGAAGCCAGTAGAGTGGGGGTCCTGGGACCAAAGCAGCAAAGGCCTAGCCAAGCATGGTGGCCTACGCTTGCAATCTGAGCATTGGAGAAGCGGAGACAGGAGGATCCCTAGTGCTCAGGGACCAGCCATCCTAGCAAAATGGGTGAGCTGCTGGCCAATGAAGACTCTATCTCAGCTAAAACAAGGTCGATGGTGCCTGGGGAACATCAGCCAAGGTTGTTATCTGGCCTCACCTGCACACACATGAACATGCATGGGTAGACACACAGACATAGATACACAGACAGACAGACAGACAGACACACACACACACACACAGGTGCGCACACGTGTGTCTTGGCTTTGTGTGTATATGTGTGTATGCGCATTCACGTCTATGAGTGTGCATGTACCTATGCCAAGGTACGTGTGTGGAGGTCAGAGGACAGCCTCAGGGGCCAGTCTTTGCCTTCCACCTGTTTGATACAGAGTATCTTTGTTTTTCCTCTATCTATACCAGGCTAGCTGGCCAGCAAGCTTCCTGGATACCCTCTCTCTACCTCCCAAAATCTCCCCATACACTAGATTACAGATGCTCACACTGCTCATCTGACTTTTATGTGGGTCCTGGGGATTCAAACTCAGATCCTCACATTTGCATGGCCTGAGATTTTACTCACTAAGCCATCTTAAAAAACAACAACAACAACAACATGAGTCTAGGTATTGAACTCAAATCCTCTTGTTTTCAAGGCAAAGCACTTACCAACTGAACTGTCTCCCTGGTCCTCACAGTCATCTTCTTTAATCCACCTACAATTCATTGACCTGCCCCAGGAAGCCAGAAGGACCTCCGGAGGTCTCATGAAGGCGTGACTCTGTCTTACCTCTGCCCAACTCACTGGTGACCCTGGGCGGGTCCTTCTCGTTCTTGTGCCCATGAGTATAGTGGCAGTGGTTGCTGGTCTAGGTTTTTGGCTCTGATGATATATGAGCTTGTGGTAACAGGAAGAGGAGGACCTGAAGGGCTCCCTGCCCCTCACCACCTCTTTCCAGCCCCCCGGAGCTCCTGGGTGTCTCCCAGGCCTCCCAAACCACAGATCTCATCTTCTCCGCAGATTTCACCGGGAAGCCTGTCTGCGTGGTCAGGGACGGGTTCTCTTTGGCACCCTTGACTCAGTCTGCGCTCTTATCCGGTTGTCTGATGGGGATGCCCACCATCTCTGACCCCATTGGGGACCCACAGTCCAATCGGAACCCCCAGCTTTCTTCTGGTGGGTACTTTGGCCACACCCTTCTACCTGGGGGCTCATAACCTCTCCTC
Source organism: Peromyscus californicus insignis (assembly GCF_007827085.1). Lineage (NCBI taxonomy): Eukaryota > Metazoa > Chordata > Mammalia > Rodentia > Cricetidae > Peromyscus > Peromyscus californicus. Next base: position 25,455,346 of record NW_026294491.1, on the reverse strand, counting down.
CCAAAGCGTGTGGTTGGGCAGGGGCCTGAGAAGGAAAGGTCCAATGCTCTTCAATTGGGGTTCCCCCTTTCCCCTCATTTCCGGGACCAATCTTATGTGTTATTCCCCAGACCCTAACCCTCAAAAGGTGCACATGCTTGGATTGTAACAAAGAGCAGGAGTCAGCTGATTTCGGACATAGTCGTGTGACTTGGAGCTAGAGATGAGAGTGACATGTACACTCAGGCAGTAGTTTATCAGGACCTCCAGCTGCAGTGGAGGAGGGGCTTTGGAGGTCAAGCCCTGCTTTTCTGCTGCTAGGGTTTGGGAGAGTCAGGAGAATGGGGTGTGGTAGAAATCCTGTCAGACAGGGTAACAGCCAGTGAAGGGCAGAGACGTTTGAGGGCTGGCTGTGGAACACTATACCTGTCTAGAGAGTGGTTCACCGTCTTAATAACAGGTTTGGCATCTTTCCGGAATCTCAGTGTTGGCTCCAGGCATCTAAAAGGGAAGAGAAGCCAGATCAAACCATTTGCATTTAGACCCAGTAGCCTAATGTCCTCCAGCATCCCCCAGAGGGGACTCAGGGAGACTGTCAACATCAGCAACCCTTTTCCCATGTGGTTTCTAATGCTTCTCCCGGGGCAGAAAGGCTTGCAAAATGGAGGGGGCACTTCTGCCTAGAACCTTTCCCTCCATCCCAGTCCTGGCGACACAGAGAGGGCAAACAGGGCCTCCAAGATCTTGTCCTGTCCTCTCAGACACCTGGCGGAAGAATCTAAAGGACCTAGCTTCCCGAGCATTTACTAAGGAGATCGAGCCAAGGACCAATGAGGCTGGTGCCGAGCAAAGGAGCGAGCCTGGAAAGAAAGCCTTCGTGAGTCCTTCCAAAGCTCTGCTGTGGGCATGGGCGGGGGGGGGGGCTCCTCAGGGAGGGCAGTGACAGTGAAGGCCAGAGAAACACAAAATCACACCCAGCAGAGAAATCCAAGACGGGTCCCCCAGAAGCACCCTCTAGGGTCATCCATAGCGGCTTATGGGGAAGACGTCTGAGCAGAGGCCCTCTGGCCCACTTTAGGACATGTTTAAAGAACAGAGCCTGGAGCACAGGGTAGAAGTGGGTAGTGATGGAGAGGCGAGGAGGAGGCAGACTTTGAATGGGGGGAGGAAGAATTTCTTCCTGACTTCCCCACACAGGTTAGCATCCAACCTCATCGGGAGTGGAGAATCGTTAGAGGTTTTCAGACAGAATGGGGATGAGCTCCCAGGTGCCCTTCAGGGACAAAGTGGTAAAGGCAGGGGGTCTGGGGACAGACCTTTGTAATGGGGTAATCCAGGTATAGAGGTAGGGACATGGCTTCCGGTCCCGTTTGCTCATTAGAGTGCTCAGGATAACTCAGCTAAGTGTCCAGGGCTTGTTTTCTTTAAAATGTAAGGGTAAATGGCTGTGGTGATGACATCTCTAATCTCAGCATTAGGGAGACAGAGGCAGGAGGATGACTGCAAGTTTAGGGCTAGCCTGCTTCACACAGCAAGTTCCAGGCCTGTCAGTGCTGCTTACTGAGGTTTTCTCTCAAACCAAATAAAAGCAAAGGAAAAACAAAACAAAACCAAACCACCACCACCCCCCAAAAAACCCAGTGGAAGTACATGCTTTAGCTAGAATTACATGGACAGGAGACTCTAAGCCTGCCCTGTCCCCAGAGATTTCCCAAGGCAGAGAAAGGGTGTCAAGGGCTGGGAAGGCGGCTCATTCAGAAAGCACTTGACAAAGAAAGAAATGGAAAGAGGGAGAGAGAGAGAGAGAGAGAGAGAGAGAGAGAGAGAGAGAGAGAGAGAGAGAGAGGAAGAAGAAGAGGAGGAGGAGGAGGAGGAAGAGGAGGAGGAGGAGGGAGGAGGAGGAAGGAGGAGGAAGAAGGAGGAGGAGGACCAAAGGAAGGAAGGAAGGAGAGAGAGAGAGAGAGAGAGGAAGAAGAAGAGGAGGAGGAGGAGGAAGGGGAGGAGGAGGAAGAAGGAGGAGGAGGACCAAAGGAAGGAAGGAAGGAGAGAGAGAGAGAGAGAGAGAGAGAGAGAGAGAGAGAGAGAGAGAGAGAAAGAAAGAGAGAGAGAGAAAGAAAAGCACTTACCTTATAAGCATGGCGGAGCACACACTTACACTTAATCTCTCGGGAGACAGAGGTGCTCAAATCTGTGAGTTTGTGAGTTTGAAACCAGCCTGGTCTACATAGTGAGTTATAACACAGCCAGGTCTATGTAGAGAGCACTTGCCTTATAAGTCTGAAGACCTGAGTTCACTCCTCAAAACCCACATTTAAAAAAGCCTGAAGGTGAGGGTATGCTGGAGAGATGGCTCTCCAGCCAGTTAAGAGTGCTGTCTGCTCTTACCGAGGATCCTGCTTCAGTTTCCAGCATGCACACACGGTGGCTCACAACCATTTGTAATTCCAGTTCCAGGGCATCCACAGAGGATGCGGCACACACGTGGGGCACATCCATGCATGCAGGCAAACACTCCTAAATAAATCTTAAAAAAAAAAAAAAAAAAAAAAGGATGAGGAATGACTCTTGAGGTTGACCTCTGACCTCTCTGCACACACATGCACACTTGAGCACACATGTGCACTTGTATACACATGAAAATGCAAAAACACATGCACACACATGCACAGAGGCAGGGCACGGAGAATAAAGGATGCTAAGCTGTGAGGAACAGACCTCAGACATAGGAGCAGTGGAGGTAGGAATCAGGGTCGACACAGGGGCCTTGGCACAGGACACTACTCCCATACCTCTGATGTTTGGAAGAGGATCTGCCCTGGGATGCTGAGTTAGGATGCAGGAGGAGCCAGGGCCAATGAAGGAGGACCTGGGACAGGGTGGAGCTGGCTTGATAGCATCCTAGGTCCCTGCTGGGATTTGGGGGAGGCAGCATCTGGTGTGGCCTGGCCTCTACTTCATCTCTTCCCCCTGCCTTCTCCCACTCTCACCAGCTCCTAGACTGTCTTTATCACCTTCCTTCCAGCAGAAGGAAGAGCCTCCTCTGAGGGAGCAGGGGGCAAAGTACTCAGCTGAGACCGGTAGGCTTATTCCAGCTTCCTGCCAAGCCCTCAGCCGCCGTGGCCACCAGGGGCAGCGGGGCCACTCTTCTGGCAGAGATGGAGGAGTCCAAGCCTCCATTCTGCAGGACCAGGACCTGCTGGTAAGCCCCACTCTGGAGGCAGGGGCTTGCAGTGGTCTCAGCCTCTAGGTTCCCAGGCCTTCCAGCCAGCCTTCTGGCCTGCCTTAGGGTGGCTTCTCCAGAGACACTGCCCCCTAAGACTGTAAGACCACCAAGACCATGCATGCCCCAGGAGTCAGTGTCCTGGGCTCTGAGCTTCTCTGCCTCTAGACAGACCTGTTATCATCCTGACCCTCTCTGCGTAAGTCTTCCCTCATGGGTCATTGGGCAATTTGGGAGCATGTGTATGTTACCACTGCATTACCACCGAAGCGCCTTTCCAGTGTCAACATCCACTGTTCTGAGAAAGCTGCATGCGGGACCGAGAAGCTGGGAGGGACGGGCCTGCCAGAGCATTCTCAATCCACAGCCTGCAAGGCTAGCCTGGACTCGGCTTCCTGTGCTCCTTTCCTCCTCAAAACTTGAAATGAGGCCCCACGGTGTGGCAGGGGATGAGGGCATTGGCGATCCCTATGAAAAAATGCATGAGTGCCCCCCAGAGCCAAAGTGTCGCCACCTCTTGCTGAACGGCATTGCTTTGGGGCCCAGACAGATCTCAGGATCCCCATTCAACAGATGAAGAGGTTTAGGCTTTTGCGGGGGGGGGTGGTGGTGGTGGTGGTGGTGATGTTCTGTGACTGGGTCCCACAATGGACGACTAGCCTAGGCGGGCTAGAATTGGTACTTTCTCCACCATAGGGCAGCCTCACCGCATCTGGAGTTAGGTTCTCAGGTCCCGTGGGGAGGGGGCCCAGGGCAGGTAAGGAGCATTGGAAGAATGGGGAAGGAAGGCCCAAAGGCCAGTTCAGGGTGGGTGCTGCAAGCAGGGAGGCTAGGGTGGGCATCTAGCAGGTACCGGCCTGAGGGAGAAGCCCAATCCAGTTCCTATTCCACCAAGGATAAGGTGGGCCTGCCAGGGTCTGATAGGCCCCTCCAGGTCCTTGGGAAGGCTGATTGGAAAGGGCTAAGGGAACCCTACTTTCCTAGGACTCCCAGAGCTCCACCTCCCACGGTGGGTCCCCCCTCCAGCCTTCCATAGCTACAGCCGCCACCTGCAACCTGGCCTAGGAAGTCCCCAGAGCACATCCAGGACACAGATGGACCATATACTGCGGCTACTTGACTGGAGGAGACAGGGGAAGCCACTGGCTGAGGAGGCAGCTAGGAGTCAAGAGTCCAGGCTACTTCACTGGATGGAGCCCCTTACTAGGCACTTGGCAGAAACAGCCCACTCTGGCCAGCAGGCTGCCTATAGCGAATCCCCTACCTCCTGGCTAACATCTCCAGATTCTTGGAGCTCCTGGGGGGGGAGGCCCGTGGGGTACCCCAAATCACCACCCAAAAGATACCAGCATGTAGGATTCGGTGCGTCTCTGAGGAGATGACTGGCCAGCTCTGATTTTGCTGTCCCAGTGAGGGGCCCTAGGTTCCAACCAGCCCAGTGGAGACTATGGGGTTGAGAGGTCTAACCGGTCTGATATCTGAGGCTTGATTCTGTCCTAAAGTCCCCCACTTGATGCCTTCCTTTCTCAAAGCCTCACATTCTTTACCTGCCCAGCAGGAATCCTAAGGACAATTGTGAGAAAAAAAGTCCCCCCCTCCTCAAAGTGTTAGGACCCATGGATGAACCTTTAGGGGGAGCCAGTTTAGCCAAGCATGTGGCCCAGAGACCCCATGTCAAGGGGAGGAGGCTGCTGTTCCCGGAGCCCACATTTGCCGGAACTTCTGTGTGCTAGAGTATGACAGGGACTCCCACTGACCCTGGCCTGTCCTCTTTCACACAGATCTTGGAACTTCTTTGTCAGATTCTACAAACAGATTCCCTACACGCTATCCAGTTCTGGCTGCTCTACGCTCCACCAAAGGGTGAGGACACCATAATGTGGCCCTCTCTATATGGGGGTGCGGTGTGCTGCCAAGATCTTGTCCTTGTTCCTGATCCCGCAGGACAGATGTCCCTCTTGGGAGTCCCAAAGCATCCCAAAGATTTCCCAGCACCACCTCATGCCCTACTTCTGCACTTCTGTGGCTCTGTTCCTCAGAGGGGACCCCTCTTTAGTACTGACCTCAGGCATAGGTGTCTGGGCGAGGAAAACAGCCAAAGACTGTCCCTAGCAGACCCAGCCCTTCCTAGCTGCTGTAGGAAACATATGCACGATGATGTGAACTCAAGAACACACAGGCTTGGCCCACAGAGCCCAAAGTGACACATCCGCTTTGGAACAGTGAGGGTAGGGGTAGAGGCTGAATCCCCCGGGACTAAGCTCACTGGAGGAAGGATGGGAGGAAGGAGGCACTGGAGGGGTGGGGGAGGAGGGTAAATCCCAGGAGATTTCCAAATGTGGCCCTGGAGTAGAGAGGAAGGGAGGTGGGAGCGGGCGGAAGGGGTCACAACCAAAGTGTATACAGGCTTTTCTGGTAGGAGAGAGTGATGTAGGGCTGAGGGCTCTGCACGCAGAGCTACAAGCACTGTGGGGGACCTTCCTTGGCATTGGGGAACCTATGAGGAAGTGTAGGATGATTAGAGGAAGCTGTCCTTCGCCAGGGTTGGGACTAGCTGCATGAGGTAGGAAAGGGGTAGGGCTGAGGACATGCCCTGTGCTGCTTTCAGAGAAAGACCTGGCGCTGGGACTTCTGCAGACAGCTTTGGCTCAGTTAATCCCCCAGCCCCTCCTCTCCCTCCCAGAAGAAAATCTCTTGAATCAACTCCAAGAGCTTCAAGAACCTCAAGAGACACAACAGACAACCTACAGGTGGGCTCCGGGCCCTTCCGTTCCCAGAACCACGCCCTGACGGTCAGCATCTGCCTTCCCTGGCTGAGTGACCCCCCATAATTCCAGCACTGCAGCATTGGGAAAGGAAGGCGGGATCCTTGAAGAACGCTAGACTAGGTGTATCAGTGTGCTTTGGAGGCAGTTGAGAGATCCTGCTTCAAGGAGTAGGGTGGAGAACATCCATGTGGGTGCAGGATCTCACACGCTTGCACAGCCAATGCCTTAAGTACTTAGCCATCTCCCCAGCCGTACGTTGAGGACTGGAAACCAAAAAGTTGAAAGGCTGAGAAAAGGCCTTCTCAGGAGGTGGGAGGCGCCCAGGCCTGGTGGCCGGGAATGAGCAGACTGTAGGGACTAAACTTTGGGGTACTGGGGCATGGTTGAGAAAGTGGCTTAGGTTTGGAGGAGGCATATTTTGGTGGGTGGTTGCTTTGTGGATCAGGCTGGCCTCAATCCTGCTTTGTATCTGAAGATGACCTTGAACTGAACCCTCTTGCCTCTGCCTCCTGAGTGCTGGGATTACAGGTGTACACCACCATATCCTGTTTAAACAGTGCTGAGGATGGAACCCAGAGCTTTACCCATGGTAGGCAAGCCTTCTACCAACTGAGCTACAACTTCATCCCTAGGACATAGGTTCTTGCTCCAGCCCTAGAGTTGGTGTTCTTTTACTTTTTGAGAGAAGAAAGGAAGACCAAGGGCTTGGGGTTCATTGGTAAAGAGTTGTCCAGGCCTTGGGTTCATTTCCTAGGCGACAACATAATAAACGTGCCAATGGAAGGGGAGCTAAACAGAGAGGCAGGCATTACTGGGTTCAGACGAGAGATCCCACGTCAGCCTCTTCACCCCTCTCTAAAGCTTCCTGCCAGAGCTGTAGGAGAAATGACACGGGTGTGTGTGAAGGGCAACAGTAGCTTACAGATCACACAAGGTAGAAGATTACTAGTCACTTGTCCAGAACCAGCTTGACAGGCAAGGGACTGTAAGAAAGGCCACAGCCCTGGCTATCCCAGACAAGAGGATCTTGGTTCCCCATGGCTACAGCAGACAAAGAATCAGAGCTGTCTGGTTCCTGCTTTGGAGGTGCAGGGAGACTGTCTGGGTCCATCTGTGGACAGTCCTGCACCAGCTCTTCAGCAGGGGGTGTCTCGCCTCTTCTGGCAGCTGGTGGTTGACCACACCGATGCCACCTCCCAACGCCTAACCAACCTACCATCTTTCGACTCGGCCTCCCAAGCCCGTCTTTTGTATTTGTTTATAGTCCATCCCTGAAGAAGACAAAGACACCACCTTTATCCAAGGCAGAAAAACCAGGTAAGAGCCCTCCAAGGGAGTTATTGATCCCATAGGGTCACGGAGGCCAACTCTGGCTGGATTCCTGCCCAAGGAAGCTGGGTCACTTCTTCATGGAGCAAACATTTATTGTATACTTACTATGTGTTGGGCTCTGGGGAGTCACGAGGGAGGAATTGGGACAAGTTCCTATGTCATCGGGGCTTACATCTTAGAGAAGAAGTGTATACAAAGGACAGAACTCACAGGAGGACAGCAAGTTAATTTCGGGGGTGGGGGTGGGCAGGGGGCACTCCTTATCCTGAGCCACAGAAGCTTCCACCTGGGAATGCCCAGGGAGAGTCTTCAAGTAGAGCTCTCCTCACCTGGTATACTGATGGAAGAACACGTTGGCCAGGGTATTTGGGCCTCTGGGTGGAGGGTAGCAGTATGAGGTAAGACAAGACAGGACCAGCCTTTTGAAGAGTGTAGGACACTCTGGAGGTTATGAGCAGGATGTGGTATGTCCCCGTGGTCACTATACACGGCATGGATGGAGGTGGTATTGGCAAGAAGGGACAAAGGATCCCAGACAGGAGCCCCCTGCAGTGGGCATAGCATCTTAGACCAGAGAGTGCGCGGGGGGGGGGGGGGGGGGGGAGGGGGGGGGAGGGGGGGGGACGGGGGGGGGGACGGGGGGTGGGGACACGGACGACGGACAGCGGAGGGCGCACAGCTGGAGGGGAGAGAATGCTTGTCAACAGTGGACAGGATTCTCCCTTGTCAGGCTGTGTGGCCCTCCCAAGGGCCCAGCAGAGTGTCTAGCGCACAGTAGGTGCTTGACTTGGGTTTGGTATCCAGATAAGAAAGGACCAGGGAGCGGTATGGCTCACAGAAGTAAGCCAGCTCGTCCGTCCCAGTTCCCTCACTGAACCGAAGGCAAAGCTGGCCTACCTCCCTATCTGCTCTCCCGTCTCTTGCCACTGCCTCTCCCATCCTCCAGAGTTTGTGGGCAAAGCCCAAGTCCTCCGCGTGCATTCCGACGAGGACTCAGAGGAGAAAACGACCAAGACAAAGGCCGAGAGCTGAGCAGCACAGCCCAGAGCATGGAGACAGACGTCTGCCTAGCTCAAAGGCAGCTTCTAAGCTTGTGAAGGGTGGGGCTCCTGTCCCACTATGTCAACACCAGCCCCTGGTCTCCAACCACACTCTACTAAATAAAGTGCTGCCTCCCCTGGATGAGGACAGTTCTACCCTCCCACAGGAGTGTCTGTGTTTAGATGCTTTACTCTAGAAGAGTAGAACGCCCTCCCATGGAGAAAGCCCGGGTACCATTCACAGTCAGCAAGGGTCTTCCCATCAATTAATGTAATCAAGATAATCTCCCACCGGCATGCTCAGAGGCCTATCTTGTGGGGGGGTGGGGTCTAGATCAGAGGTTCTCAACCTCTGGGTCATGACCCCTCTAGGAGGCCATGTATCAGATATTTACATTTTCATAACAGTAGCAAAATTACATTGATGAAGTAGCAGCGAAAGTAACTTTATGGTTGGGGGGGAGGTCACCACAACGTGGGGAATGGTATTAAGAGGTCGCAGCAGTAGGAAGGTTGAGAACCGCTGTTCTAGATCCTGTCAAACGGACAACTAACGTGAAGTATCACGACCACCATGCCTGGCTGCTGCTTTCAATATTAAAGCACCCATTCTTAAAGCCCTTAGCCAACCTGTTGGTTTATATTTTTCCCCCAGGGGCAGCATAAGTGACAGCTGTGCCCATCGCTGCCTCTCTGGCTTTATTGTCACCCAGTCACTAGTTGCTTCCACATTTACCTCACCCATCTTTGGAAAATAAGGTCAAATATAAAAGGCAAGTTATCATCTTAGCCACCCAGAAGGTGTGGTGGTTTGAGTAAGAATGGCCCCCACAGGCTCACATAGATGCTTAGGGAGTAGCACTATTTGAACGGATGAGGAGGTGTGGCCTTGTTGGAGGAAGTGTGTCACTGGGGGTGGGCTTTGAGGTTTCAGAAGCCATGCCAGGCCCAGTGTCTGTCTCTCGCCCTGCGGCCTGTGGATCCAGACATAGAACTCTCAGCTACCTCTCCAGCACCATGTCTGCCTGTGTGCCGCCATGCTTCCCACCGTGACGATGGGCTAAACTGTAAGCAAGCCCCAACTAAATGCTTTCTTTTATAAGCGTTGCTGTGGTCATGGTGTCTCTGCACAGCAACAGCACACTGACTGAGACAGAAGGGTAGTGGTCCCTCCCTTGTGGGACCATCACTCCATGCGTCGCTGAAGCTATTCCGTCTTGCAGAAGTTGAACTACTACCACCACAAAAATACCTTGGATTGTGTAATTCACAGACAAGCGAAGCTCTGGAGGTCAAAAAGCCCAAAGTCAAGGCTCGGGTAGGTTTGGGGTCTGATGAGGATCTGCCACTCTTAGATGGTATCTTCTGTATGCCATGCACAGCAGAATGGGAAGACAGTCTTTTATAAGTCTTTAGAAGGTGAGCCCTTTTGTAAGGGTGCCTATTCACTTTCTATTCACAGAGTCAGAACCCTCATGAGCCAATCCTTTCCAAAGGTCTATGTTTTCAAATTGAGCCAGGGACTCACCATTTAGCCCAAACAGGCCTTGAACTTAAAATCCTCTTGCTTCAGCCTCTCAAGTGCTGGGATTACAAAATGTGAGCCACCATACCTGGCCAAGTTCCAATTTCTTAATACTATCAGATACCCTGGGGACAGTACCTAATACTACCACTTTTCAACATATTAATTTTTTTTGTGGGGGGAGACAAACATTCAGACCATAGCACCCACAAAACAGTAAGCCCCCATTTCCCTCTTCTCAACTGCTGGAAACCACCCTCCGATTTTCTGTGTCTGAGAGTGGAACGGTTCCTAGGCGTCTACCAGAAGAACCCTCTTTGTCTCTTTGTGGCAGGTCTGTTTTGCTTGGCATAACATCTGTGAGAGTCAAACAAGTTGTGACCTGTGTCACAGTCTCCTGCCACCTGGTTTTATGGATGGAGCAGTCAAGCTCTCCAGCCCAGACTACACAGTTTCATCAAGGTCCGAGCCCCACCGAAGGTCTGTTCATAGCGCAGGGGACATAATACCATCACCCACCTTCGCTAACAGTGCCCTCCAAAATATCCACATAGGAAAAGAATCCTAGACGACACCTGCTTCAAAAATAAACCACAGCTGGCATGAAAACCCTGGCCCTATGGTGGGCCCTTCTTTAATTTCTCAAGGTGTATTGCTAAGGCGTGATTACCTGTCACTGTGGATTCTCGTTCATTTTGGTTCATGGTTCAGTCCCTGGTCAGTGGCTACCCTGCTACAGTCCTGAGAGGCAGAACGTCATGAAGACAAAATGTCATGGTGAAGAGGAGTATGGGGTAAAGAGGCTGTTCATTGCAGCCAAGAAGCAGGGAGAAGAGAGAGGAGTCTAGGACAAGATGTAGTCTCTGGGGACATGCCCCCCCGCCCCCGAATTGGGCACTTCCCTCCAACTAGTCCTCAAGTTCCCACCCCAACTCCAAAAGTTCCCATCACCTCCCAACAGCTGGAATCCATCAATGGGTTCATCTTGAGGTAGGAGCCCCTTGTAATTTAATCACTTGGAGTTGAATGGGTTCAGCTGTTTGCAGGGTGGGGGGCAACTACCTGGGATGTCCACTCCTCCTCTTCCTAGGTTTGCAGAAAGCCCAGTTCTGTCCAATCAGAGCACAGAACTGACTAACGGGGAAGACAAGCATTGGGCCAAGCATAAGCCGACCTTGGGAAGATTTTGTGCTGGCCCCTGAAGTTCACAGGATGCTGACCCCTAAACTTCACAGGATGCTGTCTATCGTTGGTCATCAGCACTCCATGGAGACAAAGTGCTGGACACACCCACTTTATGTCCTTGATTCTCCCACATTCATTCCCATACGTGAGGCATTAAAATACTAAGCGTTGCCGTGTGGTAGTGGCACAAGCCTTTAATCCCAGCACCTGGGAGGCAGAGGCAGGTGGATCTCTGAGTCTGAGACCAGGTTGGTCTACAGAGTGAGTTCCAGGACAGCCAGGACTACACAGAGAAACCCTGTCTAGAAAAAACAAACAAACAACAAAAACAAAACCCCAAGTGTTAACTTTTATGCTTATTTGTTACATAAAACCTCACCATGTTTAAGAGCACGGCTCAGAAGCATCAATAATGTTCCATCTGCTCTGGAATCTTCCTCATCCTCTCCCAGAGTGGCTCCTCTTGCAAAAACCGAACCTCTGCTGCCATGAAACAGGAACTCTCCTTCCCTCCTCCAAGGCACTCCAGCCCTTGTTCTTTGTTTTGTTTCTGAGGGTTTGGCTGCTCTGGATGCCTCATTTAGAGCACCTCTTCCTGTTAGCTTACTCCACGTAACAATGCTTTCAAGATTCATCCATGTAGCATGTCAGGGTTTCCTACCTTTTTGAAGGCTAAATAATATTCCACTGCATGGATAGATCATGTATTTGGGGTTAGTGTGTGTGTGTTGCTAGAAAAGTGCTCTACTGCTGTGGAATATTATTTTAACCAGGCAAAGATGTGTTACATTTGTTTATGTGGCAGAATACTACTTTAACTGTATAAAGGTGTGTTATATTTGTTTATGCTGCATTTTTTTAACATGTAAGGACGTGTGTTTAATTATGTAAAGATGTGTGGTATTTGTTTCACCTTGCCTGCCTAAGGCACCTGATTGGTCTAATAAAAAACTGACCGGCCATAGTTAGGCAGGAGAGGAGGTGGGGCTGGCGGGCAGAGAGAATAAATAGGAGGAGGAACCTAGGCTCAGGAGAAGAGGAGAATGAGGGAGGAAGAGAGGGACACGCCTAGAGCAAGAAGCCAGGCGGCCCCAGACACAAGAAGCAGTGAAAGTAAGATACACAGAAGGAAAGAAAAGTAAAAAGCCCTGAGGCAAAAGATAGATAAGAGAAACAGGTTAATAAGTTAAAAGAGCTAGCCAGAAATGAGCCTAAGCTAGGCTGAGCAATCATAACTAATAATTCTGTGTCATGATTTGGGAGATGGTTGGTGGCCCAGAAGAAAAAGCCTGGTACCCTCCATCACTGAGTTACATTCCCTGTCCTGCCCCTAGACCACACTGTTGGTGTATTTATTCCTTGATGCACAATGTCAGGTGGCTCCCACTTCTGCCCATTGCGTATGATGATTCTCTGGGAATAAGCATCACGGGTACAGCAATAGATTTCTGTGTCACATGTCAACAAAAGAACCTAGAACTAACCTAAAGGTATGTAATATGCTAGAGAGAAGGTTCTAGAATTGGCTTTTTTTTGTTTTGTTTTGTTTTGTTTTTCGAGACAGGGTTTCTCTGTGTAGCTTTGCGCCTTTTCCTGGAACTCACTTGGTAGCCCAGGCTGGCCTCGAACTCACAGAGATCCGCCTGGCTCTGCCTCCCGAGTGCTGGGATTAAAGGCGTGCGCCACCACCGCCCGGCTAGAATTGGAATCTTTATCACCAGAGTTCTGTTCTCAGTTCCTGACAAGCCCCTTCCTTGCTAAATATGAGCCATGCCTACCTCCCCACCATGAATTTTGTTACAACTGCTGATCGCCTATTCTAGTGTTAATATTTGTTTGCATTTATCCATTTTATTCCTTGATGTAATCCTGTTCCAAGCAATAGTCTCTCCACATCGTGGTTTTGGTGTATTGTTCATAAAAGTTTCTCCCGTACATGAAAATAAATTCTGGGGCTGGCAAGATGGCTCTGTGGGTAAGGGCCCTTGCTGCCAAGCCTAGCGGCCTGAGTTAGATTCCCGAGGACCTACATGGTAGAAGAAGAAACAGGCTCCTTGTGAGTTCTCTGACCTCCCATCACTGTGTCCTGGCACATGTCCTCAAAAACACTCTCTCTCTCTCTCTCTCTCTCTCTCTCTCTCTCTCTCTCTCTCTCTCTCTCTCTCTCTCTCTCTCACACACACACACACACACACACACACACACACACACACACACACAGTGAATAAAATGTAATAAAAGCTTTTAAAAATAAAAAACTGGGTAGGGAGGGGGAGAGGATCTGGAGGGACTTGGGAGAGGGGAAGACTATGAAATGAAAAAAAAAATAATTGTAAATTTAAAAGTCTCCCTTACTCTAAATAAACTGTCTCTCTGCATCACCGAAGTTCACCTAGTCTGCTACTAGAACATTCTGATCTTCTTGGAGAGTATTGATCGAAAGAGATGGCGAGATAGTGTTACAATGAAGACTGAAGACAGCTCTGTGGACATACATAGGAATGTTCCAGTTCCTGTTTCTCTCACCCAGTCTGCTTGCTCAACAATCAGCTCCCCACCCCCGACCCCCCAACCCCCACCCCCCACCCCCGCCCTGTTCCACATCAATAGATGAGAAAGGGACAGAGAAACATTTTCATCAATGGCAGGGAAGCCTGTCCCATAGTCTGGCCTCAAACTCAGTATGTACTACCGGAGCATGGCCTTGAACTCTCGATCCTTCTGTTTCCATTTCCTGTGTCCTGGGACTACCGGCATGCACCACCAAGTCTAGTTTCGTCTTCGATTCTTAAATATTTAATCTACACAGAACTTTTAGGAGGCAGATACTCTTGTCACAATTAGGTAAGGCGCTTAAAGAAACCATGTGTGGGCTTGGGAGATGGTTCAGTGACCTGGGTTTGGATACTCAGGACCCACCGAAAAGCTAGGCACAGCAGTGAACATCTGTGATCCTGGCACTTCTATGTCGAGATGGGCGAGAGAGACAGGAGATTCCTAGAAGTTCATGGGCCAGCTATCCTGATACACAAAGTAGTGGGTAGCAAGGGTCTCACTCTCAAGGCGGAAGCCTAGGACTGACAGCTGAGGTTGTCTTATGAGCCCCCTACACACGTGTGCATAATAACAGCCCTGATCTTACCAGGAAGACTCAGATAATCTATAGAAATGCTAAGCAGGATGCTGCATTTAACAGGCACTAGTGGCCTATGCTTCTCATCAGCACACAGAAAGCAACTGAGGCCCGGAGAGGGCTGAAGTACTTGTTTTGAACCTGCAACACCAGAGCTGAGTCTGCTCTGGACATTCTGGGAACACCTGGTTCTTATTCTTGGCCAAGAGCTCTCAGGCAGCACACCCTCGTTTTCATGGTTTTGCCTGGAGTTCAAGAGCCCTCCTCAGCTCTGCTACAGACCCTGGCTGTCCACTCTGGAGAACTCAGTCCTTTCATACCCCGTGTTCAAGGATCCCATCACACACCCGCAGCCTCCAGGTTGGGAGCCGTTCCCAGGTGCTTTCCACATCTCTTGGCTGCGCCACTGCCAGGCGGGTCTTCATCTCAGTCTCCTAGTGTGCAGTAGCGAAGCCCCCCCGGAAGGGAAGCTATGGTCATAGTCACACAGTAGGAAGCTCAGCGACACCCCTGTTAGGCCTTTATCATAGGCCCACTTTTCAATCATGCTGTTTGCAAGGGAGTCAAGATAAGTAAGTGTGCTCCCCCACCCCACATCTCCTCACCCTCCACCCCCCACTTCATCTCTTTCGGAGGTAGGGTCTCTTGTATCCCAGGCTGGCCTTGAACCATATAGCATCGGACAACTTTAAATTTTGGACTCTGCCGGGAGGTGGTGGCACATGCCTTTAATCCCAGTTCTCGGGACACAGAGGCAGGCGGATCTCTGTGAGTCTGAAGCCAGCCTGGTCTACAGAATGAGATCCAGGAAAGGCGCAAAGCTACACAGAGAAACCCTGTCTCAAAAAACCAAAAAAAAAAAAAAAAAATTGGATCCTCCTGATTCCACTTCCCAAAGTGTTGGGATCACAGGCATGTACTACCGCATCTTCATTATGTGATGCCGGAGATGGAACCCAGGGTCTCCTGCCTGCTAGATGTATTAGTTTGCTTTTTTTGTTCCTATAAAACACTGACCCCAAGCCACTTGGGGATGGAAGGGTTTATTTGGCTTACATGCCCTGATCACAGTCAATCATCCCGGGGAAGTCAGGGCAGGAACTCAAGTAAAAGCAGAGGCAGGAACCATGGAGGAAAGTGTTTTTCTGGCTTATTCAGCTTTCTTACACCACCCAGAACCACCTGCTCAGGGGTGGAACTGTCCACAGTGGGCTGGGCCTTCTCCTATCATTAATCAAAAAATTGACTCCCCAGACATGCCCACAGGCCAATCTGATGGAGACAATGCCTCAACCCAGATTCCTTTTACCTGCATAGGTCTAGGTTTGTGTCAAGTTGACAGAAACTTGCCAGCATGCCAGGCAAGCACGCTACCATCTGAGTCACACCCCCAGCCCATTTCCTGTTCATGTGTACAGATGGGCTCAGGGACCCCAGGAATGCTAGACCTCAGGACTCCTTGGTGAGGCCTCATGCCCAGCCCGGACTCTGTGGGCCCCAAGGATATGTGGCGGCCCTGGAGGTCCCTTGGGCTGGTTTCTGGGCCCCTCTTCCTTGCTTGGGCCCTGGAACCTAGATGTTTATTGAGCAAAGGTTTCTCGTGTTGTATAACGTTTAGACAGACTCACTGCCAATGCCCAGAGCAATTCAAAGTAAAAGTGCAGCAATGGATTGGTAATGTCTGATGTGAGCACAGGCTGGGGACACGCAGCGTGTGTTCTACATGTCTCTCTGCCTTGTTCTAACACCATCTCCCTAGGTCGGGCCTCTGAGGTGTGCACTCCCAGGCCCATGTGGCTGTCCACAAAGAGGCAGCTCTCAGGAGCAAGCATTCTGTCGAGCAGTGGAGACGGAGCTTGGCTGTGAAGCCTGCACTGTCTGAACAGGCATGGGAAATCCTTGCAGGTTAGCAGAAAAAAGGCAGGTACTCTAGGTTGGAGGTGTGTGTATGTGTGTGTGTGTGTGTGTGTTTCAGGGGGGTCTGTATAGTCTTGGCCAAGGTCCCACAAATGTCAGGGAAGAGCCAGTGTAGTAATAGATTATTGATGTCTGACACAGACACAATGTAAGATATGGATTATTCTTCCATCATCCATCCCTCCCCCACGACCCAAGCACTTCTCTCTCTTAGAAGTGCTTGGGATTAAACCCAGGGTCTCAGGCACGCGACTACACAAGCACTCTACTAACAGAAGCTGAGGCACAGATGGGTTCTTTCTCCCCGTCCCCCAACCTCTGCAGTGCTGGGGACCCAGGGACTCTCGCATGCCAGGCAGGCACTCTACCAACTGAACCGTATCCAATCCAACGGACTGGTACTTTAAAAATCAGTGAGTTGCACACCAGCCCTTCTTGCCCAATAAGATGCCACCACCCTTCCTCCTGCTTGGCACCCAGCTCCTGCTTTGATCCTTCCAGGGAAACACTGTTTCGTCACCACCTTCCAAGGAACCCACCCCTTGTAGGGTTGCAAAGGTCTGATTATTAAAAATCATCCTACCGGGGGCCCCAAAGATACCTGCCCAGCCATCTCCATCCTTGGCTTGGCAGCTTGCCCAGAGCTAGTCAGCGCCTTCGGTGACCCTTCCTAATTAGTTCTCACCTGCAATCATCTTACAGCTGCTGGGCCCACCCTGTAGAGCACTGGTTTCATTGCCCCCATACTCCAAAACAGAAACACACACACACACACACACACACACACACACACACACACACACACAGCACCACTTTTGCAGCCCCAAACAAAAACACTGAGGGCAATGTTAATAAATAAGTAACACTTTAAAAATCAGAGTCTCCAGGCTGGTCCACACGGGACTGACCCAGAGTAGTCCCAGCCACCTGCCAAGCGGGGAGCAGTCACGGGAAAAGCACGCCGAGTCCCCAGGGTCCCTGCATCCCACGAAGCTTGCAGGCCAGGGGCCTAAGGCTTCCCTTCCTCCATCTGAGGAAGGTGGACAGATGAGCACCGATGCCACTGACCCTGCCAAGTGAGGAGCTAGACCATTTCCTGAGAGCCAGAGGGCCAAGGGAGGTGAGCCGGGCTCCGTGCGCCCTCCCTACCCCAATCCAGGAGCAGCAGCTGGCATCCTGCCCAGGCCATCCACAGGGTCTGGCTGAGTGGACTCTAGGTCTTGTGACCCACCAGCCTGAACTTCTGAGCATCACACACTCTGTCCCACCTGGAGCCAGAAGGGAAGACCCCAACTGTAGCAGGAGCAGTCCTCAGCAGAGAGGGGTACAGTCTGGGAAATGACATCTCTCTGGTACCTGGTGGTCACCTTTCAGGCTGGGCCTCCTTCGAGCCCTAGGGGTGACTGAAGTTGCATTTCCTGGTCCAACCAGGGGTCAAGCCCTAGTTGGGAAACTCCTGGATGTTAAAGTTATATATCCAGGCCTCTTTCTCTGGTGGCGTGGGTGTAGGATTGGGAGGTCAGAGCCAGGCGGTGGTGGCACATGCCTTTAATCCCAGTACTTGGAAGGCAGAAGCAGGTGGATCTCCTTGAGTCTGAGGCCAGCCCGGTCTACAAAGTGAGATCCAGGACAGCTAGGGCTACACAGAGAAACCCTGTCTCAAAAAACCAAAAGCAAAAAAAAAAAAAAAAAAGGAAGGTCAGTCTATAACCTGGAGTCACCAGCAGTGACATCTACAAGGGACAGAGTGAGTCACAAAAGTGACCCCATAGCCAGCAAAGGTGAACTGATCTCTGTCCTGGAGTTATGAGCAGCCCTCAGCTGACAAGAGCCACGCCTGAGAAGAATTCCTTTCCCCTGCCTGCCTTTGAGCAAGCCCACATCCCCAGCCCTGCTTTGCCTTTGTGGGAGGGGGACTGTGCAGGTCTCCCCGGCAGTCAGAAGTCAAGGACAAGCAAGCATCTCGGACAGACCCCTGCATGAGCTTCAGCTCCCCCACCCCCACCCCTCCCAGCGGCTGTGGGAAGGGGCTTTACTGAGCCTGGAGGAACCAGATCTCAGGAGCTACTTGGAAGTGGAGCCCAAGCTCTTTTGGCTGAGGTATTTCTGGTTAGGGCAATCCCTGATCTCTCTCTTCCCCCAACCCTGTTCATGGGGTTAAGAGCATCACAGCCCCAAACAGAACATGAGGGCAAATAATTTAAAAGGAAACCTGTGCTACTTCCTGTCTCCTGTGTTTGAGTCCTCTGAGCCAAGGTCACTTGGGACCACGTGCAGAGTGTAAACGTGACCTGAGGGGTGGGTTCAAGTCACTGGGGAGGTAGCAGGAAGGCTGGTGCCTCCGTGTCCTGGTTCCTCCCTGGACTGACCTGGACCCTCAGAGGCTGGCACAGCTGTTTGGGTCCAGCCCGAAGGTGGTGGGGTGGCAGGAGAATTACCCTCCAGTGCTCTAGGACTTAGCATCTGAGGGGTGAAGGGATGCCGAGTCCCTGAGGAGAGACTGTCCACCAGCCCTGGCCGCTGTGTGGGATGGCTTTGCCGATGGTCTTCTACTCTGGTTGGCCCCCTTGTAGACTCCACCTCCTCCTGGGTGGCCTTGGGTTCTGGCAGGAGACTCCCAGGAGTGGAGGAGGCGGGGGGTGGGTCCAGGCTGGCACTGGGACCTGAGGCCTTCTTGGTGCAAGACTCACAGCACAAGCGGAGGTAGCCAGGGATGGAGCAATAGCGGTCCAGTACCTTCATCTGGCAGAAGACGGACCTGTCTCCCACACAGGGCTCCACTGCACAAACACGGAGGCAGAGGGATGCCCATCAGGAGAGGACACGATGACTTGCTCCACCAGCAATCCTTCCTCCTTCTTCTGCCCTGGCTGGAATCGCTACATAGCTCATTCCAGAGGGGTCATAGTTCCACCCAAGAGGACAGAACCCTTCCATAGGGAAGAGAAACTAAAATGTCCCCCACCCCCAGCATCAGCATCACTGGAACCTTGATGGTGAGGCTAATGGTCAGGTTCTGTGCAGACCTACTGCACCAGAACCTCTGGAGTAGGGCAGCACTGTTTTAACAAATCTTCCAACAACTTCCAGTGCGTTGGAAAACCCAAGAACTAGGGCTCTGTCTGGTTCAACCATATACTCAGTTATACATTGTCTTCATCAGGAAGCTCTGCCTGGGGAGTCTGGGCTGGGGCCTGAAAGTCTAGACACCACCAAGTATGAATCTAGAGGAAGCTGGAGCCCCCGCCTCCCCTAGCCACCCAATGATCCCTGCAGCCAATGGTCAGGCGAATGTCCAGTGAGCTCACCTGTAACCCGTAGATCAGTCTCCAGCCACTTGTCGGAGTACAAGTGGAACATTAACCCCCTACCACTAAATCTCAAGCAAGAAGATTGTGGCTGAGGTGTTCCAAAATGCTGCTAGGATTGGTCCAGGCGCAGCTCTTTAGAGAAAAAACGTGATGGCAAGAGCGCAGCTTTGGACTAATTGGTGCTCAGGACTGCTGTGATCGAGAGCAGGCTCTGGAGCAGAAACAATGGAAGCCAGTGGCCTCTAGATGGCGCCAAAGCTCCAGAGTCAGAATCAGCTTCTGCTTTGAAAGATTTGCCTCCGCCTCGTGTGTGTGTGGGGTGGGGGGGGGGGGGGGGGGAGGATGGAGGGACAAAAAGGTCAAAGGGTTGCATAGGGTCACATCTTTAACTAGAACTGAATTCTGCTCTTTCTACAGCTCATCTTGCCAGACCCCGGTTGGAGGGAGCAGAGAGAGGACTCTGGTAACCTAGGGAGGAAGTGTAGTATAGCAGGCGCAGGGCAAGTCTTTATTCACAGAGACATAAAGGAGAGACCACAGGAGGAATGAATTGCTACCCCTGTGATGAGCTCACTGCAGTGTAGGAGCATCCTCACAGCGGAGGATGCTCACTCTGATAGTTCATTCTCTCAGCTGCCCTGGGGAAGGCAGTTTGTATCTACAGCTGCAGATCCCCAAAGGGTGGATGCAGCCAGGATTTAGAATTCAGAACTCTGGGGCATGCTTTGTGGATTTCTTTTTTTTTTTTTTTTATTTATTATTATTTATACAATGTTCTGTCTGCATGTATGCCTGCAAGCCAGAAGAGGGCACCAGATCTCATTACAGATGGTTGTGAGCCACCATGTGGTTGCTGGGAATTGAACTCAGGACCTCTGGAAGAGCAGTCAGTGCTCTTAACCTCTGAGCCATCTCTCCAGCCCGCTTTGTGGATTTCTAAAACAGGACGCCCTCACAACGGTGGGACAGTACCTTGTCACCAAGCATGACCAATGTCTCTGCAGCAGAAGCCTATGTGATTTCTATTCAGTCTGGATCAAGTTTGGCCACCACAGGAATAACACCAAACTTAGAACCAAAGCTCTCAGGGTTAATGGGACGCATGTGCTGCAGGATGTCTTTCTGTATGCTGTGAATATGTGTTGCTCTGATTGGTTGACAAATAAAGCTGCATTGGCCTATGGCAGGGCAGGATGGAGCCAGGTGGGAAAATCCAAGAGAGAAAGAATGAAGAGATGCTGCTAGCTGCCGCCAGGAGAAGCAAGATGTAAAGTACTGGTAAGCCACAAGCCATATGGCAAGGTATAGATTTATAGAAATGGGTTAATTTAAGATATGAGAGCTAGCTAGCAAGAAGCCTACCATGGCCATAGCTTGAAAATAATACAAGCCTCTGTATGTTTACTTGGGTCTGAGCGGCTGCAGGATGAGGCAGGACACAGGAAAAGTTCCAACTACAATCATGGAAGAGGACATGGACCACAATGGCATCATTCATACTTTCTGAGGCCACCCAGGCAGGCAGGCACTAGGTCTGTTCCATTGTCAGGCTCCAAGCCCTGCAAGGTTGGGGGAGGGGAAGGTCCCACAGCTATGCTTACTTGTTGAAGTCCTGTTCATGGGAGTCAGGGGCCTGGATTGGGGTTCCCAGTGTCCCACTTTGGTCACAGGGTCCTGGACCTCAACCTTCACTGTAGAGTTCTGGAGAGCTCCTGTGAACAGAGACAGAGCTGTAGTATACACACACCGGTGGGCATCTCTTATCCAGAATGCTTGGGACCAGAAGCACTCCAATTCTAATAATTTCTCCTGGGATGTGGAATACTCATATAGACTTAATGAGGACTCTTGGAGATGAGACCCAAGTCTAAACATGGTGCATGGATTTCTTCTTTTTTTAGTTCATGTATTTACATTTTGTTGTGTGTGTACGAGCATGGGTATGTGTGCCCCAAGCATGTACAGAGGTCAGAGAACAGCTTGGATGAGTCAGTTCTCTACTTCCACCATGTGGCGGGAGAATCTCCAAGGAGACTGAACTCGGTCATCAGGTTTGGCAGCAGGTGCCCTTCTCCGCTAAGCCATCTTGGTGGCTCCATTCGTTTCTTACACATAAAGTGTGCAGGGAATTTTGTACAATGTTTTAAATGATTTGGGAAGTGAAATGAGGTTTGTATATCCAAGTGGAAGGGGCTGGGAAGGTCTTTTTACCCTCAAGGGTGCTGGCTAACTGGGTATTATATTTTGATCGCAACATATCCTATGCAGTCAGGCATGGAATCTTCCATCTGCGGCAGCATGCCGGCCAGCTGGCCGGCGCTCCAAAAGTTCTGGATCGGGAAGCATTTTGGATTTTGGATTAGGGATACTCAACCTGTCTTTGG
Organism: Peromyscus californicus insignis; assembly: GCF_007827085.1. NCBI lineage: Eukaryota > Metazoa > Chordata > Mammalia > Rodentia > Cricetidae > Peromyscus > Peromyscus californicus. The sequence goes on along the minus strand of NW_026294491.1, from coordinate 25,433,552 downwards.
ACTTTCAAGGGGCCAGGATACGTGCTGCTGGTGGCCACGGCCAGAGGATTGGACTGGGCCTCCCGCACGCATCCTATCTGCTCACCTCCACAGGCAGGCAGGCTGCAGACCTGCACGGTGTCTGGCTTGACTCCCTCGCACTGCCCGAGGGCATTGGAGATGTTCCGGCACACCACCTGCCGCTGCTGGATGCCCTCTCCACAGGTGGCAGAGCACTGTACAGGAGCAGGAAGGTCAAGAGCCACAGTGCCAGGTGAGGGGGTGGGTAGGGGAGAGAGAAGAGGGGGCAGTGAACTCGGTGATGGAAAGGTCCAAGAAGGTTGCTATGCCTTCACTGGATCAGATGGGCACACAAGGCCTGTGGCCTCACCAGGACCCTGCTACCGTCATGACGGTTCTCCTGAGCCAGTATGAAGAGCACTACCCAAGCTTGGGACTCCCCAGCTCTTTCCACAACTTGAACTGTGAACACGACTCAGGAGATGTCTTCTAGGACCCCAATTCCATCGACCGCAACCTGGGTTCACCGTCTCCATCCACTCTATGCCCAAGTCTCAGCTATTTTATGTTTCACTCCGGTAGGCTCCTCTAATTCTGACTTACCATGCGACATGACCTGGGGCTTGCAGGAGCCTGGATTGTGGCACTTGCTGCCACCCTGGCTCCCTTTCCAACTCTGTGAACCAGGAGCCAGACCTTTAATAATGTTGGACTCCTTTTATCCAACGCTGATTTGCAAGGGTATGTCCTCAGGGTCTTCCTCCAAAGAGAAGCATCACTCAGGACAGAAGACAAACTGACCTCTGTGTGTAAGGCTATCAATGCCACTCACCTCCCTTCCTTGTATTTGACACACTCCTGACTGTGATAAACGGACTGAGGGGCACTGTGGGGGGCAGGGCAGGGTCCCTGGGAAAGTCCTATCACCCAAAGTGACTGGGTCACTTCTAGGCACTTCCTACAGCCTCTCCTAGCAGGATGGGGAAGAACTTGGACTGGGACCTGTGACTGTTGATCAAGACCCAAGTGTCACCGAACCAAAGGGAACCAGGGAACGCATAGCTCCTCCTCCCTTGTGCCTGTCACATCCTCTGTAACCCTTGCAGGTCCAGCTGTGGTGTGTAACACCTGTCACTGGCTTGTTTGTCTTGTTCCCTCACTGATCTGAAAGCTCCAGGAGGGTGAGAGGCCTGCCTGTCCAGTAATACTGGGCTTCCAGCCTTCCTTGAATAACATCCGGCATGCAGTTGTTGCTCAGTAAACATCTCTGGAACAGAAGGACGTGCCTTAATTTGTTCCTCTATGACATGGGGGGCATGAAGAGGTGAGAATGGAGGCATGGGTTTCCATGAAGACCCATCATGCACAGCGTGCCTGAGGGCCGCTCTCCTTCCATCTGAGAAATGTCAGCTCAACAGGTGGGCCCAGAAACTCCGCCCACGGGTATATCAGAACTCAGACTCCTCCCCTCCCCACCCACACCCACTTCTGTCCCACATGCTTCCACCCACTCTGCAAGGACCACTCACCTGGGACCAGGCTCCTGTCCGCCACTGGGCTGGGCAGGGCACACGGAGGCATGGCCTCTTGGCCTCTGGCCGGTTACCTAGGCAAGCCTTGGCTGGCATGGCCTTGCGGGTGCCGTTGGAGAGGGGCAATAGGCACTGTACTCCCCGGGTCTGCAGCCCCAGCTTCCCGCAGCTCCGGCTGCAGGCACCCCACTCTTCGGCCACCCACCTGGAGACAGACAGGACAGAGGTGAAGGGAGGTGGGACCATGGGGACACTTGCCCTTGGTGCTGCATCCCACCAGAGAAGGCACGTGCTTCAGAATGCTGCTGCCTCATCAGCCGGCCTCGGGGTGGTCCCTAGTCTCTCTTGCTGTCTCCTTGGGTAAGGGAAAGGTACCTATTTAAATCCTGGCCCCTCGAGTGTCCTTGGGCAGCCATGAACTCCACCAAGCCTCAGTTTCCCCCATCTTTTCATCGGGTTTGCTCTAGCACACCATAAGGAGTTCAGAGCTACCCTATGAAGGAACTGGACCGGATGCTGAGACTCCAGGGTGCCCGCAAACACACCAGAGCCACCCTTCTTGTGGCTGTCCCGTCTGGTGGGGACAAGAGTGTGACCAGGCTTGCTCTCAGCCCCTGCAGCTTTATAGCGGGGGTGGGGGAAGGGTCTGCAAACTTTTCAGCAGCAGAGCCAGGGCAACAGTGCAGGCATTCCGGGGGTAGAGGGAAGGGCCCCCCCCCCCCACTCCTTGTCTTTTAGCTAACAGGGGTGGGAGGCACATTCTCAAAGTCAACCCTTCTCTTTAAAGGACAAATCTTGCCATATGCCTGTAATCTCAGCACTTGGGAGGCTGAAGCAGGAGGACGGCTGAGAGTTGGAAGCCGGCCTGGGTACACACACACACACACACACACACACACACACACACACACACACACCCCAGAGACGGGAAAGGGAGAGAGAGAGTTGAAGAGGAGGGGGAGGGGAGAGGAAGGGGGGAGGCAGGTTGGGGAATAACCCCCCCATCCCCACCCCCAAATCCTAGACAGTTTGTCCCGCATGCACGCCTCATGGTCCCACTTGTAGGAAGTCCTATGAATGACAGCAGAAACTAACGGGGGCAGGCGCACAGACAGGGGGTGACACTCTGTCCTGGCCTGGGTGTGCACCAGGGGACCACAGTGGACTCATGCTGGGTATCAGTTCCCATCCCAGCCCCATCACATGTCCAGCCCTGGAGATCCCCCAGGCTCCAGGGTACCCCTGTTCCCAGCCAGGGGGCACTCCCAGGGAAGCAAGAATGTGAAGAAGACCCTTTGCAGCTTCCTACCAAGCAGCTACCCCCACCTCTCTGGGGGACCCCGGGCAGCACCACCCCAGGCTGAGGGGACCAACCTGGAGTTCTTAAGCCCAGCTCAAGTACCTCCCTTCACACTCTTCTGAATAATCCTAAGAACATGACCTTGGGCTCTGAGGATCAGCCTGTTCCTCAGGCTAGGGAATCTTAACCAGGGATTAGCCATGGGGGGGGGGGGGGGGCTGGTCCCCCCAGAGACCAGGTAGGGAGAAGGCGGTAGATAGCATTCTTGCCCGAGATAGGAACCCCCTGCCTCACCAAGAGAAAGCCCGGGCCCTATCAGTGAAAGAATGCTAGTTGGTGCAAGCCAGGTGGTACCTTCCTCTTTGGGGCAGTGGAGATTGGCAATGACGAAACCCAACAGGGATGGCTGGCCATGGAGGGTGGCCACAGTGCCAGCCGTGTGTCCCCCAAGGACCTGGCCGCAGGCTTTGTGCATGAGAAAGTGCCGGCGTAGCAACTCTAGCTACCTTCCCCGTGGGCCAGGGTGGAGAGAGGCAGGGATCCGAACACTCACGTGGGCTGGGGACACGGGTACTGGTTACATCGCCGTCGAATAGGCTTGGGCCTCTTTTTGTGGTCACACAGGTGCCGCTGCACCATGTGGTGGTCCCGGCGGCGCCGGCAGCCGTATTTGGTGAACTGGATTCCTGCAAAGGTCGGGCTGCTGTGGGCCAGCTGGAGGCCTTCTGTTCCAGGCCTCCTGCCCTGTTCTTGTCCTCGGTGGGGGGGGGGGGGGGGGGGGGGGGACGACTTTCTAGAGAGCCTCTTTCCCTCCTTGTCCCAGCACTCTGTCCTACACAAGTGACTTTCTATAGGACTCTTCCCTCTGCCAGCCCTGGTGAAGGGAGAAGTGGCCTCGGACAGCTGAAGAGACAACCCGCCCTGCAGCCTGCTCTTGCAGGCCCCGGCTCCACCCAAAGCCCTGCTCAGAAAGGCTTCCAGGCATGGGAGATCATCAAGGAGACACTGAGACAAGAACAGTGGCACCTCAGATGGAGACGCTTCTTCCTGACTCCCCCACCCAGAATCTCTGGTCTGTTCTCCCCCACCCCCCGCCGCTCCCCACAAGGAACTGTAGGACCCCCACAGCGGATACCTCCTCCACAGGTCTTGCTGCAAGGAGACCAGCTCTTGAGAGCCCACTCATAGGTGTCCGTCTCTTCCAGGAGCACGTTATTGCTGCCGATGAGGGGCAGCAGGTCCTCGTGGATGACGTACTTGTAGGCCAGGCTACCTCGGGGCTTACCCTTCACCGCCGGAGGCAGCACCTGAGTGGGGAGACAAGGAGGAGGCAGCGCAGGGCCCGAGACAGAAGCAGGTCCAGTGGGGTCCACAGGGGTCAGGAACACGCTGGGGACTAGGCAGAGGGCCTGGGACATGCCTCGGTGATATTGTAGCCTACAAACCCTCCCCATGAGGGAGTCTAATCACAGATTGACCGGGGTGGGGAGTGGGGGAATCACAGCCACCACCTGAAGCAGAAACAGCCACTGCCCACAGCCACCGGGTTCCAAAGTGAGCTCTTGGGTTTGTAATTGAGACACGATCCACAGCATGTAATCTGCCCTATTCAAGCGTGCAACCCAGCAATTGTTCAGTGCTTAGCTGGGGGCAGGCAGGACATTCACAAACTCCCATTCCCCAGAATAAGCACCTGCTATGTACCCAAGAGCAGCCAGGACCAGGCCATGAGCCATTTTCTCTCCCATAGACCTGCACCCTGAGGAGAGGAAGACCCTAGGCCCAAGTCTTTGGCATCCAAACTGTCTGACTTAAGCAGGCCACCAGTGAGCAACCTATTATTTTTAACTTTTAAAAAAAATTTATTCTTTGTGTCTTTCACATCATGCATCCCGATCCCACCCATCTCCCATCCCCTCGAATCTGCCCTCTGCCCCTGCAACCTCTCCCACCCCAAAATAAAACAATTTTTTTTTAAAAAAAAAAAAAAAAAGGAAGAGAGGGAAAATCTCGGCATGGAAGCTGCAGTGTGACACAGTGAATCACGCCGTAAACCCCTTTATCCATACATCTTTACATGCAGGCGTTAACTGCAAAGAATCTTGGTTGGGTTTGAGGCCCCTGCCTGGTCTCTGCTATGGTATTGACACTGGGTCCTCACTGGGACTCTTCCTGGACGTCCTGTTGCTGCCCTGTGTCATGGAGAGCCTATAGCCCTGGGTCTGCAGGACTCCCCCACCCAACACACACACCTGTGCTCCAGCAGATCACAGGTGGGGTGGACATTGGGGCGGGCCAATGCTTAACCCTGGTTCTGGGCCTGGGGAGTTGCAGGGTTGGCCAGCCCTCCATCTCTCCCCTGTCTTCACCAGGGTGAGCTCTCCAGCATTGCCCTGGGGAGTTCACCCCTTGCAGTGATGAGCAAGGGGCGGGGGCCGGTTCTCCAGCTTTCACATCCTCTGGGTCGGCTCTCCCACACCTACACCTTCATGGCCAGCTCTACCGTGTTGCTCAATTGAGGTGTAGGGGCCATGCTTCCAAGTGCTGCAGTTGATGAGGGACAGGGACAGCTCTCTCGCTCTTAGGATGTCAGGGCCAGCTCTCCCACCCGAGGCAGGGGAGTGGGGTGGGGGTGGATCTCTCCCCACGCATGCAGCCACATGACAGATGAGTAATGGGGACAGTGAGCAACCTTTTTAACTTTCCCTCTTTCCTCCTCCTCCTCTCCACAGCTCCCCTCACCCTCCCTACCCCCCCCCATGGGGCGTTTACCCAACCACCCCCACAGTTCCCCAGGGTTTTCTTGAGTGCGAGCAGCAGGAAATATTAGATAGAAGGATTTATTGCGGAGATAAACAGATAGAAAACACAGGATAGCCTCGAGAGGGCCTGGAACCTATTCCAAAGGGCCCCACTGTCTCTGCCCCAGGGTATTTATAGAGACGCCAAGGGGTGGAGCAAAAGACCTCCTCCCCCAGCACAGCCAAGTGCAGACCATCCCAGACACCTGCACTCAGGCCCGTGGTTCTAATCATCCTCTATGCGGACCTGCTGGGTAAAGCCACGAGAAACCTGAGAACGGGCTCCCCCCCCGCCCGCCCCCCCCGCCTCCCCCCCCCCCCCCCCCCCCCGCCTTCTTCTTGGGTCTCACATTGTCCGCATTGGCTTTGAACTCATTGTGTAGACCAGGCATGGAGGTTCACCCCTGCACTCTAGGCAAGCATTCTACCAACAGAGCGACATCTCCCCCTTTCCCTTCCTCTCTCTTTCCTCTTCCTTTTTTTAAAGACAAAGACTCATGTATAGTCCCACCTCCCAAGTGCTGGGATTACAGATGTGTGCCACCATGCCTGGTCATTTTTACTTCTTACATTTTTTTTTTTTAATTATTTGAGGGCAGGACTGGGGAAGGGGTGAACGCCATGGTGTGAGTATGAAAGTCAGAGGACAGGCTGAGGAAGTGGGTTCTCCCTCTCCACCATGTGAACCCTGGACATTGAGGTCAGGTCATCAGGCTTGGCATTGGCACCAAGTACCCTGAAGCAGGAACTATCTTGATGGCCTCTCTTCTTACTTCTGGACAATGTCCTTTAATGCACAAATGTCTCCAAGTTGATGAAGTCTAATGCTGCACATCTGTTCCTTTTGTTGCTTATCTTGTTACTGAAATTTTACCCATTTCCTTCTAAGTGTTACAGGCTACTATTCTTTTTTTGTTGTTGTTGTTTATTATTTTTTTTTTGAGACATGGTTTCTCTGTGTAGTTTTGGAGCCTGTCCTGGATCTCTCTCTGTAGATCAGGCTGGCCTCAAACTCACAGAGATCCACCTGCCTCTGCCTCCTGAGTGCTGGGATTAAAGGCGTGCACCGCCGCCACCCTCCCCCCCCCCCCCCCCCGACATCAGGCTACCACTCTTCCATTTAGGCCTTTCGTCTACCTTGAGTTGTTTGTATAGGGCATGAGGTAGGACCTCAACCTTTTATATGTGAAGGTCGTGTTGTCTCAGCATCATTGTTGAGACTATTTGTCCCCTGAGCAAACATCGGCTGGCTCCAGACACACGGGTGGCCACAAACACAAGGTGAATGGAAAGGATGCGTTAGAGGAAACTCTCGCACCAACAGCCTCAGAATTTGCCCTCCAGAACACCACTGACCACTGAGGGCAATACCAAGAACACAGCCCATCCAAGGCCCCTGTTGTCAGCTCAGGCTGATGACATGGGCACAAAGCTTTTGTAAACCAGTCTGAGGAATTACCAATTCCTGCTCCATGAGCCCTGGCGAAGGAATAGGAGAGGAAGTATGGGCAGCAATGGACCTCAGTTAGGATAAGGGCCCTGTCCCTTTCTCAGAGGCTGGCACTACCACAGTCTCTTCAGGCCAGCTGCCTTAAAGGTCCAAAAACCACCTTAATCCTCACACATATATTACCCTGCCACAGTGCACGTGGATGCTGAGGGATACTGTGAGGTCACAGGAACTAGCCCTAGCTTCACAGAGCTGCCCTTCCAGACCCCATTTCTCACCCCATGCAAAGGAACATATAACTGCTGCATTCGGCCTCCCACACACCTGGGGGAGGCCATTTTAAAATGTACGGACCAGAAAGTGGGCACAAAGGACAGGAAAGGCCACCGCAGGCAAGGAGGCTCACCAGGACGTCGATGGCTTCAGGCAGGGGCCCACTGGTCTTCAGGCTGTCCTTGGTGTCCTCTGCTGCATGCTCCCACTCCAGGCCCAACGCAGTGAAGGTCCTGGTAGAGGCCTCCTTGCCCTTGGGGCTGAGGATGAAGTTTCCAGTCACGTGGTTCTTCACCGCTGGCCAGGGGAGAGGGGCAGAGTTTTCTATTCCCCTCTACAGAGGCCCGTGACTCTGACATTCAAGGCTTTCCCAGGAGGCCCCTCCTCAGGTTCCTCGTCTACTTATCCCCCTGAGCTCTCCCATCAGGACCACCTAGAAGCCCGCCGCAAACCTGTGCTGCCTCTGGGCCCAGATGCACACCACCGATCCTGTATCACACCCGCCCCCCCCCCCCCCCGCCTTCTTCCACACTGATGAATGGCTACCTATAGTTATGACTCAGTTTCACGTTTTTCCCAAAGCCCAGCCCTCAGGGATGCTGCTGTCCCTGTAGGATCTACAGCAAAGCCCAGAGCACAGGAGAAGAAGCTAATCACAGGGAAGTCCCTTTGTCCCTGGGCAGCCTCAGTTTGCCCTTCTCGAAAGTGAGACTGATCACTGTAGCCAGCACCCAGGGTTGCTTGCCCAGGTAGATCTTACAGTAGTCCCCAACACACACACACACACACACACACACACACACACCGTCCCAGGCAATGAAAGGAACTCATGTATGTAACAGCCTCCGCAACCTGTGATGGGTACCAGTTGGCTGCCACTGTAGCCACAGAAATGACAAAGGCATGATGCTGGTGTTGGGAGATTAGGACCCAGGATAGTTCTGCCTCATCCCCCACGAGTGACTAAGAACCCAGAGAAGGCCCTGAACAGACCCCAGGCCTCAGTTTCCCCGTGGCCACTGTGTCCATGTGTTATGGCCTTTCGGGTGCCCTCAAAGCCGAAGAGTGGGAGCCACCGCAGCTGTGACAGAAAGAGACACAGCTCCAGGAAGCTTGAAGCGTCGCATATTACCGATAATAATCTACAACGATGATGATTGGGAACATTTTTTTGTGATAGCTGAGCTTGCCAAGAAACATGGCATTTCATGTTCGTGTTTGTGATGGATCAATGGAAAGCGGCAGGACTCGGTAGCCCAAGAGGCTGGAAAGGCCTCTGGGACGTGCCACGGAGATAGCCTGCATACTCTCCACGAGGGGGTCTGAGCAGAGACTGACATTGGAAAACACAGGCACCCCCTGAAGCAGAAGCAGTCGCTGCCCGCAGCTGCCAGGCTGGGTTCCAAACTGAGCTCTTGGGTTTGCAACTGAGATGCAAATCCACACCGTGTCATTCACCCTATTAAAGTGTGCAACCCAGGGATGGTTGAACACACTCAATCATCATCACTGTGTAAGCTCAGAAGACTTCCGCCACCCCAAAAGAACCCCAGCACACATAAGCATTCATCCCACCTCTCCCACACACAGGCCCGACCACCACGGGTCTATGGGATGTTTTTATAGAGGAATCTCTTTTGGATATGCTTATTTCTTTGACTGCCAATTTCATTTCAGTAAAAACCAAACCAAACCAAATAAAAACATCTTTCATATTGCATTAATGTCTTAACAGGAACTTTAAAAATTGAAAAAAAAAGTTTGTTATTATCGGTGAGGGGAGCATGCGTGATGACCTACGTGTGGGGGTTCAAAGGTCAACTTTGTGGCGTCAGTTTTCTTCCACCTTTTAGCATGGTTTTCAGGGATCAAACTCAGCTTGTGTGGCAAGAGCCTTTACCTGTGGAGCCATCTTAGTGGCTCTTAACTTGGATGTTTATTTTATTCTATTTTGAGAGAGGATCTCACTATGTACTCCTGGCTAGCCTGGAGTTTGCTATGTAAAGCAGGCTGGCCTTGAACTCACAGAGATCCGTCTGCTTCTGTCTTCCGGGGATTGGGATAAAAGGTGTGCATCACTACCAACACTAAGTCTGGCCTTGACTTTTCAAGTTTAATCTGTTGGGGGGTTCTAGTTTGTGTGTGTGTGTGTGTGTGTGTGTGTGTGTGTGTGTGTGTGTGTGTGTACATGCACGCGTTTTTCATATATGTACATGTTTGTGTATGTGTGTATAGGTGTGTGTGGTGTAACGTGGAGGGCAGGAATCTTCATCACAGTCTTCCTCAATCACTCTACCATATTCATCTCTTTACTTATTTTTGAGACAGGGTCTCTAGATGAACACGAGGCTCAGAAATTTAGCTGGGTCCGGCTCCAAGGATCTTTGGCGACGACTGCTCGAATGCTATGATTATAGGCACACACGGCTACGCTGGCTTTGATGTGGGTCCTGGGGGGCCAAGCCCAGGTCCTCGTGCGTACATGACAAACACTCTGCCCACTGAGCCATCTTCCCAGCCTCCGGGGATCTAATCTTCCATGTGTCTTGGCTTCGGGTTTGTATAACCATTACACCTTGTTTAGTAACTGTTTAAACAGCATTAGAATAGGGACACAGGGCCCATACGGTGGACTGCAGAAATGGTTGTCCACTCCTCTTAGCCCTGTGATTTTACCACTTCCTCCATGAGGAAACACGGAGTGTGTTTCTAACCACTGAACCCAGGACTTTGGCCACATGACTTGCGTCGATGCAATGTCAGGAAACAGTGTGGAGGCTTGCAGAGAGCTTCCACCCTGGGGGCCCCACCTCCTCTTGCTACTGCAGATGGCCACGGCACAAATGTCCAATGGATATCCCCGGATTTGCTTGTTGGGGTCAATCATGGCTCAGCCGACCTGCCGATACCATCTCCACACTTCCTAGGCCAAGTAGCTCCCAACCGACCCACCAGCTGCCAGTGTTTACCTGTCGGGGTTCAGGCACCCAGTAGAAGAACCACCCAGCGGAGCCAGCCATGGCCATGGCCACAGAACCGAGAGCCTGTAACAACTGTTGCTTCTCACCCTTACATTCTCGGTGGTGTGCCATGAAGCAGGAGTTGCCTGAGTCTTCTGTGAACCTGACTTTTCTTTAAAAGCCGTCTGCTCACATAAGAAATTCAAACAGTAGTTGTTCTTCGTGGGAAGAAGCCAGCCCTGAGGGATGGGCGTGTTTACTACATTCCCCTTTAGCCCTTCAGGAATTTGAGCTATGGGACAGTTGATCCATTCAGCATCAATTTAAAAATTAAAAAGGGTTGTCCGCCTTTATCTAAGTCTGTGAGGTCCCACCTGCTCTCTGGGACCCGCCCTGTCCTCCCCCATACTCGGCACTCACCAATGCGGTGGGGCGCCTTCTCCAGCAACTCGATCTGAATGTGCCTGGCACCTGCCGGGATCTGGACCTGTTTGAGAGCGGCTGCCACCCAGGGGCATCCAGAAAAGCAAAGAGAGTCCTGAGAGGGTGGCTCCCTGCTCGGCACCCCACCCACCTCACCCCGCTCCACCGGGAACACTAGAACTTCTCAATCGTGGAAACTTTCAGAACAAGGAAACATCCTTGGCTGGAAATTAGGGGAGGGCACATGAGATGCTGTGGCTCCAAGCGCCCTCTAAGGGTCACTCCTGTGTGCACGGATGTCTGCACAGGTAAGTTGCTTTTATTTCCCATTCACGGCCTCCTTTTCTGCTTTCTTTTCTAATCCTCCCTTCCTCTCTTTGCTCCCTAAGTGACTGCAGGGATGCAGATGACACAAGCCGTGAAGACCCTACATGGCTCTCTTGGGCCGACCCAAGGCTTGGAAACAAGCCTCTCTTGGTCACCAGCCTTCCCCTGCTTCAAAGGGCGAGGCAAAGCTGTAAACTCCTCCAAGAGGACCAGACTTACTCCACTCAGACGCATAAAGGAGTACTGGTCCTCTTCTCGAGAGAGTTTGGTAAGGATGGAGGTGGAAATGAAAGAACTCAGGGTACCAGGAACTCAAAGCAGAAAACGTCCCAGAATTTGTTTTTCAAATGAGAATAGAAAATAAGCAGTCCAGTCATGGCCATGCCGTTAATACTGTCTGGCTCCTCACTCCTACCAAAAGGTCCAGGGTCAAAGAGATGGCTGTGTTAACATTCTGATCCTGCCCTTTGGTGCCACCCTGTGTCCTGACTTAAAAAGTCTCTTTTAAAGGGAAAACTCCATCTATTTCCCACCTCCCCTCTTTCTCTCTGTCTGTCTCCCTCTTTTTGCCTCTCTGCCTCTTTATCTCTCTATTATAATAAACTCTCCATGTGGATGCAGTCTGGGTTGTGTATTACTGGCGTGCATCTGCCCAGCATGTTTTCCTGCACTGGCGAGATACCCTTGGGGTCCCCCTTCCCAAATGCACACATAATAATAAATCATAACAGGCTGAGTATATGTCCTCCCATGTTACCTAACCAAAAAAATAAATAAATACATAAATAAATAAATAAAAAGAAAAGAAGAGAAAAAGAAAAAGAAAAAACTTTTTGAGATTCTGGGCTCCGAGTCTATGCTAGCATGCCAGAAGAGAAGGGACCAACCACATGCAGCCTGAGAAGGTCAGCAGACAGCTTCCAGAACCCTCCCCTCCCCAGCGCTGGTCAAGGAGCCAGCCATGCTTACCTGCCTGCTTGGAGGCCTTCCCCAGCGTCCCCTTCACGGTCCTGCAGTGAGAGTTGTCTCCTCCGCAGACACCGCATCTGTCATCCGCCTTCATGGATCCCACTTCTTTGTCACAACCAAAGGGCTGGGGGCGGAGGTGAGGTCAGTAGAAGGAGGCTCCCCTGCCTCCACCTCGAAGGCCCCCTGGCTCCCTCCTGAGACCCCTGGCCCTGGCCAAAGGGGGAACCCTGGCACATGAGAACTCCCCCAACATTCACCCTGTGACCCAGGTGAAGTCTTCACCCAGTGTGGTAATTAATGAGGTCTCAAATCACCTCTTTTGCCTAATGGTGTAGGACAGAAAGGGACCCCTCTGCAGCAGCCCTAGCCGTCCTTAAGTGTGGCAGGTGAGCCATACCTATCATCCGGGGAACCAAAACATGGCAGGGCAGCCAGCCCTCCAGGCCCCGTGAGCCAGCAGAGCATAAACAGCTGGCGGGGGTACCCACCACACACTCGCCGCGTGCACAGACACTGTACGGGTCCCGGTAGCTGCAGCGCGTTCCATCATGGACCACTTGGTTCATAAATACCACATCTCCAGTGTCTGCAGACTGGCAAATGAGCTCACATTTCTGAGCATCTGTGAGGAGAGAGACACTGCTAAGCCCCACTGGGCTGGCAGAAAGTGGGATGGTTCAGGACGCCGTCAGCATGTGGTTCAGCCAAGGAGTCAAGGGCCAGCTCCGGGGCAGTGGTAGGAGCTCTGTCTGAGGGATTGGGTTAAGAGCCTTGCTGTGGCATTCATGGATTGGTCTTGTGACCTGAGACAAATGTCTCCAGACTTTGAGCCTCAGTTCCCTTATTTTCACGACTGCTGATCAGTTAAAATATATTATCAGTTGACCGAGAAAAATCGATCGACAAACTACCAATCGTAAGCCAACACCTAGGGCTAGAGAAACAGCTCAGTGGTTAAGAATGCTTGCTGCTCTTCCAGCGGACTTGAGTTCAAGTCTCAGCACCCAGGAGGGGCCGCTAACAACCAACTGTGATTCAAGCTCCAGGAGATCTGACACCTTCTGGTCTCTGTGGGTACCTGCATGCACATTTGCTCTCATGAGTGTGTGCACACACAACTAAAAATAAATCACTCACACACACACACACACACACACACACACACACACACACATACACACATATATGAACCAACCTAACAGATGCTCACTGGATACCAGATCCTCCCAAAGCCCTTTCACTCCTTTGAGAAAAAATAGTAAATGCTTGTCATGATGACTTGATTCATCTCATTTCAACATCTGTGTGAGGAAGGTTCTAGCATTATGGGACGTACCCAATGATTTTAATTAGGGTCACCTATGTGAACATCAGTGAGGGGTTACTTAGAAGAGCATGGACAACTTACAGTTTTACACACACACACACACACACACACACACACACACACACACACACACGAGAAGATAACCTTAGTGTTTGCTCAGGAGCTATCACTTTGGGTTTGTATGTATGTGTGTGTGTGTGTTGTATGCACATGTATGAATGTATAAGCGTGTGGAGGCCAGAGGTGGATGGGCATTGGGTATCTTCCTCAATCATTCACTATCTAATAACGAGAGACAGAGTCTCTTATGGAACCTGAGATTCACTGATTTGGCTGGGATCGGTCTGTCCCTGCCCATGCCCACCAGTACTGGGATTATAGATGTGTGCCACTGTGCCCAGCTTTTATGTGGGTCCCGGGGATCCAAACTCAGGTCCTCATGATTATGAGCCCTTTATTTACAGAGTAACTTCCTAGTCCCTACCTTGTTCTTTGAGGCAGGGTCTCTCATTGGATCTGGAGTGTGTTAGCTGGCTAGTAAACCCCAGAAACTCAACTTTCTCTGTCTCTCTTGTGATGGGATTACAAGTATATGCCACTGTGCCTAGATTGATCTGTTTTAAACAAATTTAAAGGCTTATTTTTAATTTTTTATGTATATAGGTATTTTTGCCTGCATGTATATCTGTGAACCATGTGTGTGCAGTGCCCATGGAGGCCAGAAGAGGGCGTCAGATCCCCCGGAACTGGAGTTACAGACTGATGTTAGCCATCACGTGGTGCTGGGAATCAAACCGGAGTCCTCTGGAAGAGCAGTTGGTGTTCTCAACCTCTGAGCCCTCTCTACAGCCCCAGACTTATCTTTTTATATGGAATCACTCAACTTCACATATTTGCAGGGTGAACGCTTTACAACTACATTACCTTCTCGGCTCTCCCACCCCCAGCGGTACTGGGAATCAAACCTAGGGTCTCATGCATGCTAAGCAAGTGCTCTGCCACTGAGCCACACCCCAGCCCGGGCTCTACCACCACAGAAGAAACACAGGACTAGAGGCTGAGTAATTTGCTTAAGGCCACACATGGAGTGGTTCAGCCAAGCTTCTAACTGCAAAGTCACTTGGGTCTCACAGCTGGGCACACCAGTAGGAGAACTGTATGTCCCAAAATGAAATGTTCCCTTCTCTCTCCCGGCTGATAATGTCCTAAAAAGGAAGTTGCAGCGAACATATAAACACCCGCTGTGTTTCTTAGAAAAAGTGAGGTTGGGGGCTTAGCTCACTTCCTGGAATTGGTCTAAAGTCCTGGGAAGGCCTGAGGTCCAGCTGTCCCTTGACCTTCTTGCCCTGCCTGCCCAGGCCTCTCTGCTTCTTTGCCTTCCCAGTGGACCTGCAAAGCACTCAAAGCCAGCCCTTGCCGAAGCCCATCCTGAGGAGCCCTGCAGTGTCTGCTCCTCTCTCCAAGCTCCCGAGGCACCAGGTCACTTCTTGCTTCCCCTCACACAGGACTCCCGTTTGAAGTTACAACATCTAAGGCCACTTTAGAGAGCCTGCTTGAGAGTCAGATTCCTGACGGGGTCTGAGTCTGAGAGCTTTACCTCCAGATGAGAAGCAGGGTCCTTCCAGTGGACCCGGCAGCCAGGTGTCTGGGCAGCTGACAGAGGCAAAGGAGTGGTGAGCTCCCCAGAGTGGGAGGAATCCAAGCAGAAGGAAGCTCTTGCCCACTCCTGCAAGGGCACTGCTGGGAAGTCTGGGACTGGCAGGACTTCAGAAAGTCCCTTGCAACCTGAGGAATCTGGCACAAGCCGGAGCCCGGGAGCTTAGGGTGCTGAGGTCAATTTGGGCTTGGGAAGCCACTGTTCTCACAGGAGCTGCCTGGGGTCCAAGAGGTGGGAATCACTGCAGCAGCAAAGCCCTTCCAGCTTCAGGCCAGAAGAGCCAGGCAGCCTGGCCATTCCTGGTCTAATGCTGCAGTAGGAGCTCTCACTGGGCATCCATGAAATGACTGGGTGTTGGCTTTAGTGTGGTCCTAGCATCAGACCTTCCAAGTCCTAAGGCCTGTGCCTACCCTAGGGCAGCCTGGGGTGGAGGAACATGAGGATCCCCCAGGTTCCCATCCTCCTGCCTTTCAAATGACCTTCAGCAACTGCCAAAGGGATGCCTGACCCATGACACCTAGAAGCCGGCCTGTAGTGGGTTGAAGCTCTTCTGGACACGGTACTATACCCCTAAACTCCAAGAAGTGAACTAAGCCTTTGCTTCTCTCTCTCTCTCTCTCTCTCTTTCCCTCCCTTCCTCCCTCCCTCCCTCTCATTTGTTGAGACAGTGTCTCACTATATATCTCTGACTGGCTTAGAACTCACCTTATAGACCAGGCTGGCCTTCAACTCACAGAGATCTGCCTGCCTCTGACTCCTGAGTGCTAAGATTAAAGGTGTGCACCACCACGTCTGGCTAACTTAAATGTTCTCTGTAGTCTCCTTTCTAGGGCAGGTGCCTTTTTATACAGGGAATGAAAAACATCTGAATGACACCTGCTATCAGCATTCCCGGAGAGGAGTCCCCGCCTCCGCAAGCTGCTTGCCTTATATGCGCACCAACCAGGGATGGCCTCAATGGTGATGGTGACTCCAAAAGTATGGGGCACACAGGCCTACCCAAAGGACTTGAGTGAGTCTGCCCACCAGCTCCCTGTGGCAACCCCAGGTCCTCGTGCCTCCAGAGGTGGGCGAATGGGAACGGGCACATGCTCAAGAGCCGGGCAGAGCAGGGCCACTCACCATCCTCAGGCTCATAGGGCAGCCAGCTGTGCTTGGCATTCTGGTGGACATAGTAGGAGTTGCGCTTGGCACACTGCTGGGCCCGGAAGTCCTCGTAGGGCCCAGGACAGTCCTCACTGTTGCAGATCTGGTACTCAAACATGGGCCCGGTGCATGGGCGGCCTCCGTAGGCTGGACTGCAGTGGCAGAGAGACCAGGTGATCCGGCTGGCCGGGAAGGCTGGGAAGAGGGAAGCTTCCTACATGAGACCTGGGACCGCTCAGTCCGACAGTAGCTGCGGGAGACCGCCACTGGCTTATCAGCTCAGCGGTGACCTGCCGTGTTGGGTCTGCTGAACCCGCGACCTTCTGAACCGACTTTCTCCTCCTTTCCTTCTTTTCTTTCTGAGACAGGGTCTCCTATAACTCGGGCTGGCTTGGACTATGTAGCTGAGGATGGCTTTGACCTTTGGATTGTCTAGCCGCCACCTCCTGAGTGTTGGGATTACAGGTGTTTGCCGTCATACCCAATTTATACGATGCTAGGGATTGAACCCAGGGCCGCACGCTGGCCAAGCACTCCACCAAGGGAGCTACAACACTGCCCTCTCCAGATCCCTTTCCTCCCTATTTTACCTGTAGGAAGAGAGCTAGCTCCTATCTCCCTGTGGGGGGAGGAGGGGGGGTCTCAGGCGACAGAATGACAGACACGGGCTGGCTAGCCCTCTCCGCCAGTGAGTCATCAGCCTTCCTTATTCTTTTAATCCCTCCAGTCCTTATGCAGACTGCGTAGACGCTCAGTCCAGGACAAGGAGTTCTCCCCATCCACTTCCGTTTCATAGCATGATAGACGAAGGAGCAGCCAAAGAGACTTGGATTTTGAACCAGAAGAGCTGATATCCTAGTCCCGACCCTGTGGCCTTGGCTCACTCACACTTGGCTTTGCTGTGCCTTGATTTCCCCCTTGAAACATTGGGGCCATCATAACTCACCTCCTGTCATGACAAAACGGAGACTCGGCCCTGCTCCGAGACACTAGGAGAACTCCAGGCTTACCACATGAGCACATAGCATCCTGCATACAGTGCTCAGAACACTTCCTAAAGACAGCAGCGGTTGCCTCTGGAGTACTTAACCCTCACTCCAGTGATGACCACACATATTATTCAATGTAAGCCGCATAAGACAAAAAGCTATTACTACAGGAAAGTTAATAAACGGTAACTCTGAACAAGGGCATAACTTGCTGGCAAAGACAAGGTACTTTATCTGAATAGACACCACTATGCCTTCCTACCACCTTGGCTGTGGGACAACAGAGAAGAACTGCAAGGTAGACCATGGTGATTATCCTTCCTATAAGGTCAGCATGGTTAACAGACACTGGTTGCTCGGGTAGCGGTGAGCCGCCAATCCTTGTAGGTAGACAGTGCATCACCCATAACCACTATTTCTTTTTTTTTCTTTCTGCATGTACGCGAGTGTGTGGTGTGCACGTGAGTATGCATGGTTACAAGTATATGGATGTATACATGTGCGCATGGTGGCCCAAAGCTGACATTGGGCATCCGCCTCACTTTCCACTGTATTCATTGAGATAGGATCTCATGTTGAAACTGGAGCTCACTGGTTCTGGCTAGTCCTCCCAGCCAGTTAGCCCTGAGGGATCGATCCTGCATCCCCATCTCTCAAGTGCTAGGATGATGAGCAGCCATCACACTTGCCCAACTTTTATGTAGGTTTTAGGGAATCTGAACTCCAGTTTAGCTTGCATGACAAGCACTTTATCTGTTGGATTATGGACTTTGTACCTCTGGATTATGAAGACTGCTTCTAAGGGCTCTGGACGTACTGGGGTCCTGTGACCTATTATTATGACTGTTCATTATGTCACTTGGTGCAAGGAGGGCCTGAGCCAGGCCCTGTGGAAGTCCCTAGACCAGTGAACTCACGGCAGCTTCACTCAGTTTACCCATTCCTCATTAGGACATCCTAAGCAAGCAGTTTCATCCTCGGAGATGAGAAGTGTGGGGAGCTGGGGCTAGGACGTTCCACAGCTGTGAAGTAGGGGAGGGGATCCTACCCAGATGACAAAAAGAGACAGACAAGTATCTCCCAGAACACTGAGGTGGGGAATGGAGACGTTGGTATTAAACAGAAGTTTAAAAAAAAAAAAAGGAAAGGAAAGTTTGTGTATGTGGCAGAAAGCAAATTTGATAGCGTGTAATACATTGAAACTAGTGTTTACTCAAAGTTTGGCCAAAAGATTGAGGTGGTGGGAGGTCTTGAGGACCTAGCAGAGTCCTGGGCCCACCCAGTCTCTCTGGGGATGCCTCTGGATATGACAACTTGAAACACTGTCTCAGGCACATCTCTGGAAGTCAGACCCGGTGGCTCACTAGTAAATGCAGGTAGGAGAGACCTGCCTTGCTCCAACATTCTGGGTTCTTATCCAGGGAACACGTGACTGTCTGTAGGGGTCACTGTCCTGTACCCTCTCTACAACCTTCCCCTCTGAGTGTCTCTCCTCTGGGCAGGTGGTATCTCCTGCCCTGCCCACCTCAACCCAGGCCACTGCACTCACGGAGGGTTGTCGCAGCTCCGGCTTCGGGATCTCACTCCACCTCCGCATGACCGAGAACATGAACCAAACTTGGTCCAGGAACTCCAGCCTCCGTCCTGGCCGTAGGTTTGCTCTGGTGACTTCCAGATACAGTGACCTTTGAAGCACCACTGGGGTAGAGCAGAGGGCATGTGGTCACCTTGGGCCACCACAGTGGAGCCTGCAGCAAGGGTGTTCCTTGGGGCACACAGCATAGCTGATAGAGACCGGGGCAAGCCCAGAGAGAGCCATTTACAGATTAGCCTGGAGAATGAACTGGACAGGACCCCAGTCCTACTGGAATATGGGTAGCTGAGCTACCTCAGACAAAAGCCATCTTTCTTCAATGCCCTGCTGGTAACAGCACCGCGCAGTCAACAGCAGCACACACAGCCCTCCAGAAACAGCCAACATTTATTCCTCAATGAGATTTGTGAAGACAATGAATGGGCCGCTAGTTCATGCATCACCCTGTCTGGTGTGGGCGGGGCTGAGAGGGAGGGAAAGATAACTGTCTCATCCTGTCTGAAGCTCACCTGTACCCTGAAATGTCCCCCCGAGGGACCATAAACATGCACGAGCCAAGTCTGTGGCCTGTAGCCAAGGGATAGATGCAGGGAATCTGAAGAGCCCGGGTTTGAATCCCAGCTCAGCTGTTACGAGACGTGTGAGGCCTCTTCACTTTACTGGACCTCGGTTTGCTCATTGGTTAAACTGCTCTAAGAACTGCAGGCACAGGGCTGGGTACTCAGACAAGCCTAAGGTGATGCTCTTCTAGTTTATCACGGGGTATTGGGAAAAATACAGCATTTTCTGGATGCCTCTCAAGAGATGAACTGCTCATCTTGGAGTCCCCTAGTGGGACTTAACCTAGACACCCGAGCTTCAACCTGAACAGTTCAGTCAATCTTTTAGGGTCCTAAGATGTTTAGAGTGAGGGGCGACTTACACCCCACAGGAGCCACTCATCTGGAGTGTACAATTCAACGTCTTCATAATCCAGAGGTGCACATCCTTCACCACAGCCAAACTTTAGAACGGTTTCACCACCGCCCCCAAAACTCCTCTGCACCCCTCTGTGGTCACCTCCTAGTCCGGGAGTGGGATTTTTAAAGCTCTTGAGAAGATTGCAAAGTGTAGCCAAGGTGGAGATCCACTGGCTAACCGCATGCAGGGCTGGGACCGAGAAGGATATGGAACTTTAAATAAGGCTGCTTAGGGCTCTCAAACTGGCCAGGGAATTCTCGGCACCATGCAGGTCCATGGAAGCAAACATGTGAAGGGCAGATTGCAGAAGAGGAAAAAGAGATGTGGTGTGAGGAAGAGGCAGCCAGGGAGCGGGAAGGAGGTGGGACAGCTGGAGTCCCCCCTTTATCCCTCTCCATTAACCACTCACCTTGCAGCCTGACCCTTTCCTTAACCCATCTCGGGTTCGGTCATCTCAAGCCTGCTGTAGCTCAAGGGACCAGGCTACCCCAGGCTGACCACAGAGACCACGTGAGAAAGAGCAATGCAAAAGTGTGGGGGTCATGAGAAGACTCTAGGCATGGGTACCATCCACGACACATAGAAGCAGGGCTCCGGCACTTACACCCACGCCAGGGATGGATGGTCTGCGCTTTAGGAGGGCTACTTCCTCCACACAGCCCCACACAGGTACCTTGCCCGGTGCGCACTCCGTCCCATCCAGTGGGGGCCCCTTCTTGGTCTTGCAGAAGTATGGGTTGTCGGGATGGCTGCACCACAGCTGCTTGCAGGGCTCGAAGGTCCTGAACTGTGAGGCAGGGGGATGAGGTAGGTAGTGACAGAGAGAAAAGAAGGCATGGTGGATGCTGAGACCCAAGACGCTACAAGGTAGCCAGAACCTCGTATACTATAAAACTCCACTCAACCCTAAATGCCAATGGCTCCTGGGCCTCCTCTGTGCCCCCCTGCAGTCTGAAAAGGGGTCCTTCATAGTGCACATGCTTTGTCCTCTCGCCAACCTTCACAGAAGCCACATGGAGACTCCACAGAGGTCTGGGCCCACGATGCCCCTGATCCTTGTGGAGTGTGGCAGATCTTGAGGGGACCCACATGAAGTTGAAACTTTCCCATCTCTGTCTAATATGGACACCCAGTGAGGTCAGAGGTCAGTCATCTTGTGCTCTACACTGGAAGGATACCCCCCAATTTCATCACTACTTTCTTAGCAGCTCCCCTAAGGCAGACAGGCATCCCACAAAGACGGCACTTGGGCACTGGAGTCCACACCCTGCTCTTCAGCCCCAAGGCAGTATTGTGTCAAGCTACATGTCCCAGCATGGACCAGAGAGTGGGGAAAATAACCCGGCAAGGGTTCCAGGCTACACAGAGCAGCCTATCCTGCAGAATGGAGGGGAGGGAGGCTTCATTCTCTGGGTGTAGATACAAAGTACTAGGGTCACAGAGGCCTATTCTGTAGATGTCCCTATCCTGAAATGTCCTCTTTTGTGAGTCTCTTCAGGGTAGGTCAAGCTGACCTCCAGCCTTAAGGCTAGCCCTGTCCTGAAGAGCAGGAGCAGGGTTATATTCTTTGGTAAGATGCAGACATGGGTATGCCCCCATGGGGAGGTGGCTTGCAGATACAGGGCTAAGGAGATAGACCACCATGCGCCACCACAGAGTCCAGAGGTGGGGACTCTTCTTGTCCCAGCCCCTGGCCTGACATCTGGGCTACCTCACAGGTAAACTCAAGGGACCAGACCAGCCAGGGCATCAATGGCTGCTTGCCCTTCTTGCCTCTGTGCCCAGGCTTCTCTATCTATAGGGCTTGAAGGTAGGACTGGATAGAGTCTACACCCTGTCCCCCACCTCGTCCCATTGTGCTGGAACCAAGTCTGCAAGCCCATCCATAGGTCCACTGCTGGCAGGGTTGATGGTATCCAAGCAATGGCCTGGGTCATACTAGCCTGGCACCCAGCCTACTCACAGCCAAACAGGTGTGGTACCCAGTGCCGAAGTTGAAACGGCACTGTTCATCCATGGAGTAGTCGATCCCAGGCAATTCAGGGGGCTGGGGCCAGGATCGCTCAAAGGGGTCATCAAGGAGGCAGTCGTAGGAACTGCAGGGGGACAGGGGAAGTGAGCCAGCCTGAGGGCTAGAAATCCCAAGCCTTCCCTTCCCAGGTTGGGGCTTTTAAGTATCAAGGAAGGTCTACAGGAACCTGTGCCCACTGTCCTGGGCCCCCGCTGTCTCTTTCAGGGAGGATGGGATGTCACAGCCTCCCTCTTCCTATATGACTGTCTAGCAGGAGGGTTCCAAGGGCATGGACACCAAAGGTCATCCCTTGTCCCGTCCTTCAGGGTAGGGCCAGGGTTATGTTCCCTGGTGACTATGGCCTCATAGACACATCTGAGAGTTGGCTTGTGGTGTTGGCTTGCACACATAAAAGGATGCACTGTGGGTAAGATTGGGAGTGGACTTGTGGACCCTTTGAGGGCACACTGCCTGAGTCGAAGTGTACCTACCATACAGAAGGTTATGGTGGGTGGGCAATGCCAGCCAGCTGCTATGGAAGATCAGTGACTAGTGTCTCTGTCTGCTTGGTACACTTGTCCTACATCTCCTCATGCCCTGTCTCTGGGGCCCTCAGGAACTGAACCGCCCTAGCTCCATCTGCAGCATGGCATCATCTGCACACTTAATGAACACAGATTCCAAGGCCCCACCCACAGAGAACTCTAGTCAGCACCCGGGTAGGGTAGGCAACCCTGGTTTTTACTAGGACTTCCCACGCTTTCGGTCCCTTGGTCGCACTGCGGTGGGAGGCTCACTAACCCACCTGTGGTGCTAACGTGGGGGGACGGGGGTTAGAAGGGGGCACAGAAAGACCAGGCCAGGTGGGTGGGGCGAGGACCTGACAGAGTTCGGGCTGTGTAACCTGGGCTTGCCCACCCATCCCTACCCTGGGGTGGCGGTAACCTACGGGAGGTAGCGGCTGAGCTCCAGCTTGCTGCAGCGGGACCAATGGAAACGGTGGAAGGCAGCCTGCACCAGGGGTGCCATGACACTACCCAGGCTGGTCTCATCATCACAGCCGTTCCCCTGGCCATCGTGCTCCATGCCAAGCCTAGAGGGCAAGCGAAAGTCACCATGTGGGTCCTGACCCTGTGCATGCAGGCAGATGGCCCCCAAACAGCAGACACTGCCTGGACCAGGAATTCAGACAGGGCCTACTAGCCTCTGCTTCCTGACCACGCCTCTCTGCTCCTCTCCTCCCTGCTGGAGACCCACCCCTCCCTCAGACCCTGTGCACAGCCTCCCAGCTCTTGAGGATGGCCCAGCTGGGACACCGGTGTCCACTCACCTTCTTTGTCCCCCTCTTCCCAACATTCTGAGGCTTATCCAGGCCCCTGGACATACCCAACCCACAGACAGGACTGGGAAGGGTGTGCATTCTGTTCCTCCTGCACCATTACACCCCCTTATGTGGCTGGCACCAAGCTGGCAGGCCCATCCCCAGGCCCATTGCCTGATTGGTAGAAGGTCCCTGTGGGGGCTCCTGTTGTACAATATTAGCTCCAGCTGCCACAACCATGACTTGACCTCCAAAGCAAGGGCTCTGCTATCAACAGCTCTTACATCACCCACTGAAAGGCTTCGTCATGCAAGGACCAGCCTCATTAAGTTCTATCTAATCAGCCTCACTCATGGAATCGCTCAGTGTGTGGACTTCTTAAAACTCTCTTCGATGGATGGACAGGTGGGGGTGGCACATGCCTTTAATCTACCACTTGAAAGGTAGAGGCAGGCAGATCTCTATGAGTTCAAGGCCAGTCCGATCTACATAGTGAATGCCAGGCTAGCCAGACTACATAATGAGACCCTGTCTGAAACAAAGAAAAAAAAACTGACCACCCCTCCCTCTGTGTAGGGTTCTGCACATAGTAGGCAGCCATGAAAGTTTAAACTTAAAACTTTACCCTTTAAACTGATATTTAAGACCAAAACCCAATACTCCTAATTTCTTATATACTGTCAGTGACTTCATTGGCCCTTGGCCACTTACAGGACATGGCATAGACCTGTAAGCTTGACCTTGACAAGGAGGGGCTTCTACTTAGGAAAGAGTGGGCATCTCCTGCCCTTTACAGCAAATCAAAACCCCAGCACATGGTAGGTGCTCAAGAAATAGTGAATGAGGCCAGGTGAGGTGGCACCCAACTACAATCCCAGAATGTGGGTAATCTGAAGCAGGAGAGTCCAGAGTTCAAGGACACCCTCAGCTAGCTTGAGACTAGTTTGGGCTATATGAGACCTTATCTCGAAAAACAAACATACAAACAAAAAAGAATAAACCAAATACTGGCAAGGGAGGTGAGCGAATGTGTTCTAAACAGCATCCGAGTCCACAGGACTGGCTGCCAGCCCCCAGCTGGCTTACTGCCTGGGCTCGAAGTGTGCCTGTTTATGGTGGGCTTGGGCCAATCCCTCAGAGGGCACACGCCAGGGTGAGCTGGAACTGGTCTCTAAAGGCTGCTGGGGTAAAGACAGAGTGGAGAAACAGCAAGGACAGAGGCCACCCGGACAGCAGGTCCACCTGTGACAGGCATTCTGCCTCCAGCCTGACAAAAGCCAGGGCACATGTGGTCCCCACAGCCACAGGCATTACCTCCTGCCACGGGCAGCTGGCAGATATCATGTGTCAGTGACGGAACCTGACGTTGGCTTTTTACCCTCAGGCCCCCTCTGAGCTCGATTCTCAGCCCATAGCCAGAGAGCCGCTCACTCACCCACCCTCCCAGACTACTTACACGTGACCGGTCTCATGCGCCACCACAAAAGCTGAAGAGAAGCCATCCTCGTGGTTGAGGGCACAGCTTCTTAGGGGGTGGCACATACCAGTGACAGGTGCATACCCTGCCAGGGAAGAGGAGAGAGGTCACAGGCAGGTGAGGTGGGCTGTGTGCTGACCCTGTGTGCCCAGCCTGAACAATGCAGAGACATCCCAACCTGGTGGGTACTGGAGGTTCCTGGAGAAGAAAGGTTCTCAAGAACCTCTTCCCAGAGAACAAACATGGGCCTGTTGCCACCATGCCCCAGTGTTAGGACTTGCTCTTGGCCTATAGCTTTCCACGGTCCAGCAGCAACTCCTCTGAATAAGTAGAACTTCCTGGTGAGACCCAAGCCTGCACACACTCTAATTCTGTGAGTCACTCCACAAACAGGCTCAGAACACTCTATGTGGAGGTCAGGGATGGCCCTGTGCTGAGTACTGTGAGGAGCCAGGTACAGTGGCTCCTGCCTAAAGGCCAGCTATTCTTGAGACTAAGGCAGGAAGGCCACATGAGTCCAGGAGTTTGAAACCAGCCTGGACAAGACAGAGGGACACATGTTAACAACAGCAACAAAGGAAGGGAGGAAGAGGAGAAGGAGGAAGAGGAAGAAGGAGGAGGAGGAGGAGGAGGAAGAGGAAGGAGGAGGAGGAGGAGGAGGAAGAAGGAGGAGGAGGAGGAGGAGGAAGAGGAAGGAGGAGGAGGAGGAGGAGGAGGAAGAAGGAGGAGGAGGAGGAGGAGAGGGAGAAGGAGAAGGAGAAAAGAAGAGAAGAAGAAGAAAAAAGAAAGGAAGGAAGGAAGGAAAGAGAGAAAGGAAGAAAGGAAGGAAGGAAGGAAGGAAGGAAGGAAGGAAGGAAGGAAGGAAGGAAGGAAGGAAGGAAGGAAGGAAGGAAGAAAGGATTTTTCTGCAGATACCATGAGGAAAACAGAGACCAGCCCCTACTCCCAACACACCCATCATTAAGGAGGGTCTGACTCAGCAGGGAGATGGGAATTGAGTACAGGTGTGCCCGAGGCCACCGTTCAAGGATCGGAGAGTTCTAGGTGAAGGAAAGTAATGGCCCCTCCCCTGGAAGGTTTCCTGGGTCCAGGGAAAGAGGCCAAGGGAGTGACTTCTGAGGGCCACCAAGCTGGAGAACAGGCAAGATAACTCTCCCGAGTTTAGGGAGACGTGGGCAAAGGCGTAGATGGGCCACATGGGAACAGAGCAGACAGCAACACTGTTAGTAGGCACCACTGTGTGCAAGGGCCTGTGAGCCAAGGGTCTGCCTTCAGGAACGCCTCTAGGGCTGAGGGCTGGGGCTCAGTGGTTAAGCCTCAGCTGAGCTTGCAAGGGACCATGCAGTCCATCCCAGGTGGTAAATAAACAACCAAAACAGACCCCCAACTGCAGCAGGAGTGGAGGCTGGCACAATCTGGAGATGGAGGTGTGGATGGGAAGGGCTCCTCGCCCCGGCCTGCCATGACTAGAGCGCTCTCCTGACTTACAGTTGTCCTGATCCCTCCTTCCATTTTGACAGGGTTTGGGGGGCACGGGCAGTGGTGCAGTAAGAAAGGGCATGGACCTCTCAGCCTGCAGCTCTGGGGTTAGCACTACACGCCATGCCGTTCCACACACATGTGCCTGTGTCTTGTCCAGGCGTACCTATGTCTGGGTGTCTGAGTGTAAGTGTACATATGTGCACAGTGTCTCCGTGAATGTGCACGTGTCTGTGCATGTGGCTGTACACATATGCGTCTAGATACATTTGGAACCTGGTGGTCCAGGCAAAGCAGCCCTTGGGTAGGTAGGCTAGCTGACTCATTTCCACCATTAAACGAAAAAAGCACCCCAAAAGCACTCAACATGAAATCTAGAGAACCAATGTGGGCCTCAGTGTGTCTCTTGCTGGTAAGAGGCACAGGTAAGTCTCTTCACCACCCTGGGCCTCAGTTTCCCCATATTCAGAGAGGCATGTATATAGATGCTTACGGTTGTCCATACTGCCATGGACTTCTGTCCAGCCCTCTACCCAGTGAGCAGCAGGCAGATGGAGAATGTGAATATTACATTTTCCCCCATTTGCAACTTGGGCGAATCCAGAAGCTGAAGAGCTCCTGGTTCCATGAGGTTGGCATGGGGCACAGGTTTCCTTTCCTACAGTCAAACAGTCTCCCCAAGTGCTCACAGTGTGGTTAGGCAGAAGCATGGCTTAGGTCTCTAAGGTCTTCAACCAGCAGAGGCAGGCTCCAGGCAGGATTCAGACAGTGGCCACCGAAGTGTGGGTACGTTCCCTGGCCACAGTCCTTAAGTTCCAAGGCTTACCCCTCTATCCATCTATGTCCTGTCCCCGCTTCTTCCCTGGGGTGAGCCCCACAGACAGAACATTGCTCTCCAGGTCCAACCCTGACTCTCCACCTCGGCTCTGCAGGCTGCTCACATCTGGCCATTAAGTACAGTCCCTTGCATACCTGACGGACCGAAGTTCTGGCGGGTGAGGAAGATGACGTGGTCATGGTGTTCTGTGTGGCTCGGGTCCTGGCGCTGCTGGGAGTGTGCCCAGCGACACACCTGCTCCAGGCTGCGGGCTGGGTTCCCTCGCTCGATCAGGCTCAGGGACTGCAGGGACCAGGAGGGGGTCAACAGTGGAAAGGTTAAGGACCTCAGACATCACAGAAGCTCTCCTTAGAGGGAGAACACGGAGGCCCAGGATGGCAGCGCCTCTCCTAGAGATCACCAGCTGTCCACACCTGGATGCTGCTGGCACACAATCCTCCTTACACTGTTCCATACCCATGCCCACTAGAGACTCAATGCATACTATTTCCATTCTCTCAACCTGCCAGACGGTCAACTGTGCTGAACACTTCCCTATGCTGAATACTCACTCCCTCATCCAGTCTCTATGGTAGCCTGTGAGGAAAGTGTGACCGTCACCCCCATTAGAGAGCATAAGCACCTGGTTTAAGGCTGCAGAGGTCAGGGTCCCTACGTTCAACAGTGACGGGACTTGTCTCCATCACTGCCCCACCCCCAAACCTCACTTTCCCAACAGACTCCTCTAGGAGAGGGATTTGACAGGTGACTCTCCGGCTTGTCATCCACCCTGCCCCCCCTCCCCCGTCAGCGGGGGCTCACCTGTCGGTAGCCCACCATGATCAAGCGGACGAGAGCGATGTTCACGTGGGCCCCCAGTGACTCATCGTGGTAAATCTCATCCACCTACAAGAAGAACACAGGGTAAAAAGCTGGCAAATTTCCCTGAGGGCACCTGCTGCGTGCCACACGTCCGGCCAGGCTCTACCATACGGCACTGTTTCACCACACCCCCGTGACCTTACCCAGCAGGCCGTTTCCTTCCTACTTTACCAAATAAAGAAACTGAGGCTAGGAGGTGGTTTCTTGCCCAAGGACACGTGACTGGGATTCAAATCCCAGACCCTGAATCCCAACTCTGAGCTCTTTCCACAGAGCCCGAGTCTGTGGGGAAAAGGGATGGCTTCAAGCTTAGGGGCTGACCAAGATGCTCTTCTGTCCTTCTCTGACACAGAGAGGTCACCCGACTCAAGGGTCCCCCTTTGAAGATTCCTGTAGAAACATCTCTAAGCACTTTCCAGTTATCATTGGAATGGCATTACTCGGTGGTGCCTGCACAGTAGAGCTGCAGACACGGACCCTTCTCCAAGGTAAATCCCCAGAATAGGACAGTACTCAAGAGTCTTCGGATGGGCAGCGGCAGCGTCACCCAGGAGCATGTTAGAAACCGTCTTCACAGCCCGGCAGTGGCGCATGCCTTTAATCCCAGCACTCGGGAGGCAGAGCCAGGAGGATCTCTGTGAGTTCGAGGCCAGCCTGGGCTACCAAGTGAGTTCCAGGAAAGGCGCAAAGCTACACAGGAAACCCTGTCTCAAAAAACCGAAAAGAAAAGAAAAGAAAAGAAAAGAAAAGAAAAGAAAAGAAAAGAAAAGAAAGAAAGAAAGAAACCGTCTTCACACCCCAAGTCTCCCCAGTCAGATCTACATCTGAACAAGATGTTCTTAGACTCCATCGAGGGGAGGAGCTCAGCTCAGAACAATCCTTTTGTCTCACAGGTCCAGGGTCTGGGAGACTGAGGAGTCCCCCACAGGCTCCACCCAGAAACCCAGTCTCAGTCTGGAAGCCTGGACAGTGAGGGATTCAGCCTGTTTGTCTACTCCCAAGGATGGGATGTTCACCCTCTCCTGAGGATGTCCACCTCCTGAGTTAGCCCAGGACACTGGGTTAGACACTCCAGATTTCTTTGTTTTAAATAGCCTTTTTAGGGGCTAGGGATCTGAGTAAAAGCAGGATGAAACAGTGCACACACGCCACCTCCACCCCGCAGTGTTCCTATAGGGACATGGGAGATGGAGACAGAAGAATCCCACAAGCTTGCGGACCAGCCATGGTTCGCAGCAATGACTGAGGAAAAGGACCCTGACTCAAGCAAGATAGAAACCGATACCCCAAATTACTGTCTGATCTCCACACATACATTGTGCCATGCACACATCTACACACCTGCATACACATACATTCACACACACACCACACCACACCCTCACACACAAAGGCTTTTTTAAAGGCTTAAAAATCAAATATTTCACTGTAAACACACACACACACACACACACACACACACACACACACACACACACACACACGGACAATTAAATCACTTAGCAACCAACTATATAATGACCCCAGTTAACAAACTTCCTGTCACACGTGCATGCCTGTGTGCTAGTTTACACTGAACACACTGTTCGTGTTTTGCTGGCTTCGTGGAAAACGTTCTGTGTCTTTAATTGTGATTCCTGGTGTCTGCATCGACTACGCCATCGTTAATGGGACTAACATCCCAGATAGCAGGCGAGAGTCTTTGGAAGAAATGACTTCTTCAGCCAGTCTAGGTAGGCAATAATAAAGCAGCTACTTGGAGTCCTGGGTTCAAATCTCAGCTCTGTTTTGTTTTGTTTTTGTTGTTGGTTGTTGTTTTTAATTTTATGTAATGAGTGTTTTGCCTGCCCGGATGCCTGTGTACCAAGGGCATGCAGTTCCCACAGAGGCCAGAAGAGGGTGTCGGATCCCCTGGGACTGGAGTGACAGATGGTTGTGAGAGGCCTGAGCTGGGAGTCGAACCCTGGCCCTCTGGAAAGGCAGCTGTAACTGCTGAGCCATCCCTCCAGCCCCCTTAGCTGTTTTGTTTTAAACATTTAGCTGGCTTGGGGCACAGCACAACACTCCTTTTCCTACAGAATGGAAATAACAACGGCTGTTAGAGGGGCTGCCTCATATAAATGTCTGGAAACCACACGTGAGACACAAGCCCAGAGGCACCATCAGTGACACACAGTGGTGACTTCTGACTTCTGCCACATGGCTTCATGGGAGCTGGATGGTTTCATGCATGCCCTTGTCTCACCATTTCTGTCTCCTGGGCCATTTAGCAACCGTTCCTTCTCACGCATATGGGAAGTAACTAACCTACAGGCCGTGCGGGGGCGGCCGTCCACCAGAGAGGAGTCATCCTTTTAACACCACACGTGAGTCCTACAAGGAGGGAAACCCAGGAGGGAAACTGGAGACCTGGTGGGGCCAGCAAAGGATGAAACCAGGCTGTGGGCCCAGAGCCATGAATTAGAAGCTGCCTACACCACAGAGCCCAGCCCCTGCCCATCCTCCCAGTGCCCAGAGCTGGCAGTGGCCCCCTGTATATGAATGTGCAGACCTCAGATCAGCCAGCTTTGGGCTTCCGCCATCCGCTTTCCTGGCGCCTGTGTCTGAATCCAACTGAGTACTAAGATCAGAGTCTAGCACTAGATCCAACTGAGTACTGAGACCAAAGCCCAGAGCCTGCTGTGGACAAACAGACCCTGCCAATCCCCACCGCAAGACATGATGGAGAGGCCCAGCGCACAGGGCTTCCTCCCATCTTCCTGGGCAAAGGCTTCATAGAAAGTGTTTCACTGTGTAACGATGGCAGCTTCCTTAATCCAC
Organism: Peromyscus californicus insignis; assembly: GCF_007827085.1. Taxonomy (NCBI): domain Eukaryota; kingdom Metazoa; phylum Chordata; class Mammalia; order Rodentia; family Cricetidae; genus Peromyscus; species Peromyscus californicus. Next base: position 25,403,037 of record NW_026294491.1, on the reverse strand, counting down.
ATGCCTGAGACTTTATCCTAGGAGGAGTGCGGTTCCCGTCAGTCGTACCCCGGCACCCGCAGAATGCCAACCTTATGATATTTTACTGATACCTGAAAGCCACCCGCAGGGAAGTGATCTTTTTTGTACGTATAAGCCTGCACGTATGTCTGTACAGCAAGTGCATACCTGTTACACACAGAGGGCAAAGAGAGCGTTGTATCCTCTGGGACTGAGATTACAGACAGCCGTGAGCTGCCGTGTGGGTGCTGGAAATCAAACCCAGGTCCTCTGGAAGAACAAGCAGCCAGTGCTCTCAGTCACTGAGCCACCTCCGCAGCCCCATGAGCAGTGACTCTTGACCTGACTTTTCAGCCCCTCCAGCACCAGGACACAGCCCTTTCTCCTACACAGGGCTGGGGCAGTACAGTTTGTGGACTCTCAGATGACCCAAGAGACACCGGAGAGGCGCACACCATTCAACCCTATCAGGGACACACACGCCACAGCTGTCCCAGGGAAAAAAGGGAGAGACAGCTGGGACATTTAAGCGGGGATGTATCCTGGGTTCTGGACATCTGGAGGGACTCCTGGGTTTATTGTCTTCGTCCATGTGTCCTCTAGTTATACGGGTTGTTGAAAATACGGTCTGCATCCTGCATGTGGCAGCCAGGCCTCTGTGTTGGACGGCTTTGCACCTGCAGGTCTAACCGACTGTTCACTGAAAATCGGAGGGAAAACTGTTTATATGAAACACATGCTTTTGTTCTGTTTTTCCCCTGCCATTGACTGCTCCTAACCAATACAGTCCAGCAGCTGTGTGCACAGCGCTTACACTGCATCCATTTTTTAGAGTTATCTAGAGGGCTGGAGAGATGACTCAGTGGCTAAGAGCACTGGAGGCTCAGCCGGAGAACCTGGGTTCAAGTCCCAGCATCCACACAAAGCAACTCACAACTATCTGTTAACTCCAGTTCCAGGGGATCTGACTCCCTCTTCTGGTGTCCATGAGTACTGCATGTATGCGGTACACAGACCCGCAGGCAAAACAAAACACCCCTGTACACACGACATAAAAGTAGCGCTTGCCTAGCAAGTGCAAGGTCCTGGGTTCGGTCCTCAGCTCCAGAAAAAAAAAAAAGTAAAACTTAAGCCTTGAGGCAGGGGGAGGAGGGGCTTGGAACTACCTCTACTAAATGTACCTCCCCATGGGAGGCCTTACCTCCTTGTAGGAGGGACTAGGGGGTGGGTTGAGAGGGGGAGACTGGAGGGGCAGGAGGAGGGAAGAGGGAGATCTTTGGTATGTAAAATGAATTAAAAGAAATTTGTTAATAAAAAAATAAATCTTCAATAAAAATTCAATCAAAGTCATCTTGAGATGCTGTGAATCACAGGGCTGAGGGCTTTGCAGCTCAGGGGTGGAATGCTTGCCTAGCACATGGAAGGCCCTGGTTCAAGCCTCTCCTGGTTTGCTTTCTACTGCCGTGATAATAATAATAATAATAAAATAGGCCGGGCGGTGGTGGCGCACGCCTTTAATCCCAGCACTCGGGAGGCAGAGCCAGGTGGATCTTTGTGAGTTCGAGGCCAGCCTGGGCTACCAAGTGAGTCCCAGGAAAGGCGCAAAGCTACACAGAGAAACCCTGTCTCGAAAAACCAAAAAAAAAAAAAAAATAAAATAAAATAAATAAAAAATAAATAAATAAAATAAAATAAAAAACAAGAGGAAAAGCAACTTGGAAGGAAAGGGTCTATTTCAGGTTACAAGCCCAATCACAGGCCATCATGAAAGGAAGTCCCGGCAGGAACTCAAGGCAGGAACTGAAGTAGAAGCCATGGAGGAACACTGCTTACTGGCTTGCTCCTCAAGATTTCCTCAGCCTGCTTTCTTATAGCACCCAGGACCACCTGCCCAGCGGTGGCCCCTCCCACAGTGGGCTGGGCCCTCCCGCATCAATAATTAATCAGGAAAATGTCTTACACATTCGCTTACGGTCAATCTGATGGAGGCGTTTTCTCAGTTGAGGCTCCCTTTCCCAAATAACTTCTGTAAAGTTGAGAAAAACTTAACCAGGACAAAAATCCAGCACTGGGAGAGGGAGGAGGGGAGAGGGGGTCAGGACAGGAGAGACAGAGGGAGAGAGGGTGGCAGTCAGGAGGTTGTATAGATTACAAAGGAGACTTGAGCATCTACAAATTTGGGGACTCAGGGCAGGGTCTTAGAACTGATCCCATTAGGACAGAGGGACAACCGTGCTGATTTTGGTCACTTGCTCAGCCAACCAAATCTACTCATTATGCATATATATATAATATATATATATAATATATATTATATATATAATTTAACTTTATTTTATGTGCATTGGTATTAAAAGATCCCCTGGAACCAGAGTTACAGACAGCTGTGAGCTGCCATCTGGGTGCTGGGAATTGAACTCAGGCCCTCTAGAAGATCAGCCAGTGCTCTTAACCACTGGACCATCTCTCCAGCCGCCTCATCAAGGTTTTCAACGACCTTTGTTCCAATTGCCATCCAGCCTAGGACACTGGCAGACGGGATAGGCCCTGCCCTCCCAAGCTCCCTGGTCCAGTCCTCTGGGCCCTGGCATGTTCATCTCAAATACCCCTGCCAGCCCTGGCCCTGGAGTTGGGAGCTCAGGTTCGATCTGGCTGGAACTATCTCAATGCTTTACGTGGGCCAGAGAAGTGACTGGATAGGGCCACCATACTGGCAGAAACTGCCCCTGCACACGGTGCCACAGCCAGGGGGGTGTGGCTACCTGGCAGGCCCAGGAACCTATCCTCCCTAGGACACGCTCACAGGGGCCCTCTGACAAGCTCCACCCTGGCTGCACACCCAGGGCCTGGCCAGGCACCCTCAGCCTCCACGGCTGTGGAGAGGAGTGGTCAGGGAACAGTCGGAAATGACTTCCCACGGTTGGACACAGAATGGCCACAGGACACACCCACAGGGCCGAAAGAACAGTGCATCTGGTTTCCTTGCTTCTCACCTCTAAGCCAAGTTCAAGGCCACCTTTGCCAGGACTCCTAGGTGAGGGTGTGACATCGCCTACTGGCCCGAGATAGCCACTGGGTGTGTCCGAGAAAAACAAGCAAAGGTCAGCGTGCTGGCCGAAGGGAGACAGCACAGCACGAGGGAGGGCGCAGGTGGAGAGTGCCGGGCTGGAGGGGCGAGCTGCTGGCCCCGGGATAACCGCTGTGCGCCAGGCTCTGTCCCAGGCCTTCTCCTCCACCTCCTGACCACCTTAGAGAATGGAACTATTCCGCTCTTAGAAGCAAGAAAACAAGATTCTCTTTCTTTCATCCATTCTTTCTTTTCTTCTGTGTGTGTGTGTGTGTGTGCACATGCGTGTGTGCATGCAAGCATGTGTGCCCCATGTGCAAGTGTACATGCTCATGCCAGAAGAGGACACTGGGCGTCAGCTCTATCACTGTCCACTTTATTCCCACGAGACAGGGTCTCTCACTGAACCGGAACCTGGGTGGCCAGCCAGCGAGGCCCAGTTATCCTCCTGTCTCCGATTCCCATAGTACTGAGGTTAAAGATCATGCCCAGCTTTTTATGCGGGTACCAGGGACTTGAACTCCTCATGCTTGGTGTAATGGCTAGCTTTTAGGTCAATTTGACACAGGCTATGGTCGTTTGGGAAGAGAGAACCTCAACTGAGAAAATGCGCCAACCAGACCTATGGGGGCATTTTCTTAATCATTGATTGACGTGGGAGAGCCCAGCCCACTGTGGATGCTGCCACCTCCAGGCAAGTGGTCCAAGAGTATATCAACAGATTGAGCAAGTAATGGAGAGCAAGCCGCTAAACAGTGCTTCTCTGCTTCAGCTCCTGCCTCTGGGGTCCCGCCCACCCTGACGGACTTTGATGACAGACTGTGATGTGGAAGTCTAAGATGAGCTAAACCCTAACCCTCTGCAAGTTGCTCTTGGTCAGTGTTTTGTCACAGCCAAAGAAAGCCTGAACTAAGACCCTTACAACAGCAAGCATTCTTACCCACCGACCATTTCTCCCCAGCGCCTACAAAGAATACAAGCTTCCTGAGGGCTGGGGATAAAGCTTCCGTGGTAGAGTGCTTGCAGAGTACACACAAGGCCTGAGTAAACCGGGCATGGAGAGCGCCCTGGTGCTCGAAGCTCTTAGGAGGTAGAGGCAGGAAGATCAGAGGTCCAAGGGCATCCTTAGCTATGTCATAAGATCTTGTGGAAGGACAGAAAAGAGGGAGGGGGAGGGAGGGAGGAGAGGAGGAGGAGGGAGGGAGGAGGTGCAAGATTCTGTGAGGCTAAGTAACTGTCCGAGGTCCCCCCTCTGGGAAGTGGGAAGCTGGGATTTAAACAGATCTCCGTGACTCTGCGGCCCCTATTTACACTCAGGACTGTCCAATTTCTGGGTGACAATGAATAGTTCCCACAGCCCAGTACAAAAGAAGAGAGCTCAGGGGACAAAGTCAGCCTTTCCCAACACTGAAGCTCTGAGCCAGCCAAGGGTAGCACCAGGAGGAGAAAGATGGAAGCGGAACTCGTCCTGGCCGGGGCCACAGGTGTGGCAGCAACACACAGCCTCTCGAGCTGTGTCTCCTCAGGCCTCCTTTCAGAAATATGGGAGGGTAGGTTTGTGTAGGAACCCTGTTGCCCAACGATTGGGCAGTCCCACTGACATGAGCTGCAATTCGGGGAGATGTGGAGGGTTCGTGGAGATGTGATAGGGAAACCATGGGAGCGCCATGCCCCTGAGCCCTGAACACGGCAGGCTTCAGAGGGACAGATGTGGGGAGGAAGCATCCTCGGTGACAGGGAGGAGTGAAATAGGGCTACCAGGGAAGGGGACACTGAGCCAGGGCCCTCCGAGCTTTCTGGAACCTTCTCCCGAACAACCCCGGCTTCCCAAAACACACAGCTTCTGGATCACAGGAGACTGCCTAGGTTGCAAAAGCGGGTGGGGCTGGGTTTCCCAGCCCAGTGGAGAGCAACACAGCCACCCAAGCAGCAGCAAAGACCCCCTCCCCATCACCCTGTGTAACCCTGGGGGTATCAGGCCCCTAAGCCCTGCGGTATGAGAACTATACGTTTTCAGACTCTGAGCCTGAGAGGTAGGAGAACCCCAGCTTCAGTCTGTGGCTGGAGGGGTAAACCAGATCCCCAGGAGAACATGAGAGGGCTGTGGGCAGTCTTGCCTCGTGTTCCACACCAAGCCCAGCCTCTCCTCGGCAGAGCTAGGGCAGAGAGCGGCACAGAGCCCAGTGTCCAGCAATCTGCACTCCCTCTCTCCTGAGGGACGATGCTCAGAGGAGCCACAGGACAGACTGTCCACCTCTGTCAGAGGGCTCAGGCAGGTTTCAGGAGATAAGAGGAAGGACAATACCAAGAAGGCAAGACCCTGGAGTCTACGGCCACCTGTGCTCACACCAAGGCAAAGGCACCAAGTGCCACTAAGTGCTGACCCGGCCTATGAGGCTCCTCCGTGCATCACCTCCCTCCCCGAATCCCAGCAAGCCTCCCAGACAGCAGAGGAAGCCCTGTCTGCCTGCCTGCACAGTGGGGTCCAAAAGCTGAGTTCAGGAGGCAGGAAGTGTTGGGTAGATGTCATAGGCCTGTTTTCTTTTGAATTACAGGTTGACCATCCTGAATCTGAAAATGGATTCAAATTTTTAGGGTTTTTTTTTTTTTTTTCTGAGTGCCAGAGTAACACTCTAAGTGGAAAATTCCACACCTGGGCTTGTGATGGGTCACTGTCAAAAACTCAGGTGCACTAAAAATAACACGTAAAATTACCCTCCGGCTGTGTATCCAAGGTGAACATGAAACACATGTGAACTTCATGTTTCGACTTGACTCCTCTCCCCAAGATTGCTGCGGCTGACCTGCAAACATTCCAAACCCCAAATGCTCTGATCGCAAGCGTTCCAGAGAGGAGATACTCAACTTGTAAGGAATCTCTCCTTATAGAGACGCCTTAGGTTTGCCGGGGTAGCAGGGACATCCTATGTACCCTGTACCCATCTGTTCCCACTACTGGCATCTTGTGTAAGGATGGTTCAAGTTGTCAGGATGAACCAGCCTACATTTGGCAATTATTGACTCAAGTCTGTACATCTACTGCTCTGGTCCTCCCGTTTCCCTCTAACATCCTATTTTGCAGGGGAGGAGGGAGGGTGCCAGGGGGGTGGGGGGGACACACAACCTCATCCAGGATAGAATAATGCACCAGGTCACACATTGGCCACAGTTTCTTAGCCCTTCCTGGCTTTTGGTGGCTTTAATGATTTTGTGGAGAACTACCCTGGGACTTTAGAGACCATCAATCAATTTGGGTGTACCAGATGTATTTTCCCCTTTTCTTTCATTTCCGTATGAGGAGGGCAGGGGCAGGGTTTCACTAGGTAGCCCAGGCCAGATTTCAACACAGGATTCCCCAGCACCAGTCTGTTTCCCTGGTGCTCGGCCTGACCCATATAGTTGCCCGGCCTGGAGCCAAAATCTTGTCCCCTCAGAGCACACCTTGCCAAGGCGCCACACTGCCTCATGGGCCACATCAACAAGCCCTACCTCTGGTCACCAGCAAGGAGGTGAAAGGAGGCTGCTGAGTCTCCTAACTTGTCCCCTGGCCCAAGCTCATGACCATGACCTTTTATTTCAAAGGGCTGGTGTGGTCTCCCAATGAGTGGTGTTCCCTGCCTGCCAATCAGCACACACTAAGGGAAGTGGTGTCTCCAAGGCTCCCCAGAGCCTAAGGGCTGGCCTGCATAGCTCCCCTGGGATCAGGCTCTTTGGTCCACCTCAGACCTAGGTTGTTTGTGCAGGGTGGCTCCGAGATCACAGGGACAGACCCACCCAGCCCAACAGAGTCCTTTTCATCAATCCACAACGCTCAGCATTTATTCCCCCCGCAACCTACTTAGGAAACACAGCAGCCTTGATGTCTCAGGCAGGCCTGCCTGCGTATAAACAGAGGCACGAGGAGACCTGGCAGGCCCGGAGCTCCACACTTCCTGCCTCCTGCACTCAGCTTTGGGAACCCACGGTGCCTCTCTATGGTGTGGAGGACGAGGACGGACAGATGTCCAGTTCGGGAGCCTGGGCTTAGTCGATGGCATCTGTTAAGTTTTAAAACAACCTTCTACTTTGGGAGGCCGTTACATCACCCCAGAAATAGAATGTCGGGAGTCTCCTCTGTGGTTGATAAAGTGCAATGCTATGTGTGAAAGTGCTCTGGGGACAGTAGTGTCCTCGTCACTCATTGCTAACATAGTCTTGTGCTGGCGGAGGACATGAGTCATGCTGGGGGAGGGGCATGAGTCTTGTACTGGGGGAGGGGCATGAGTCTTGTGCTGGGGGCAGAATCTTTATTGTGCTTTCTATTGGGGTGACAGTTGTTTCCTCTCAGGGTGGAAAGGCTTAGAAAACATCCATACCTGTGTAGCTTAGAGCAGGGGCTTCACCTGCCACTGTGGACAATTTGACACTGGTCAGGGACCTGCCTCATGCACTGTACGATACTCAGGGTCTCTACTGGTCTCCACTCATGAGATGCCAGCGGCATCTCACCTCCTTCGGTTGTCATAACAAAGAAATACAACCAGAAGCTGCCTGCTCCTTCTCTTTGGTCCCTTTCCTTTTCTTTATATCTCCCAAAACCCACTGTGTGTGTGTGGGTGTGGGTTTTTTTTTTAATTTGGTTGTTTTTGTTTTTGTTTTGTTTTGTTTTGTTTTTGCTAAAAGTTAAAAGCAAACCCATTTCAAGGCAGTGGTGTGTGTGTGTGTGTGTGTGTGTGTGTGTGTGTGTGTGTGTGTCCCCCAGTCCCCACTCGCACATGTTCCCTGCACATTAGGCTGAGAGCCCAGGATCTTCCTTCTCCCCTCTCCACAACTGCCTGTCAGGTTCTGCAAGGGCAGCAGCGCTGGGTAGGAAACACACTTTGGGATCAGACAGATCTCGGTTTGAAGCCCACCTCTGGCACTTAGTTGCTGTATAGATTCTGAGCTGGTTGCTTAACTCCTCCAAGTCCTAGAGGTAATGGATGTGGCCTCCTAAGGAGGGGTCGGGGGTCAACAAGCCAATGGATGTGGCCTCCTAAGGCTACAGGTAGGGGGCCAACAAGCCGGCTGAAAAATGCTCAGGCTGTTGCTGCGTGGGGCAGGTGAGCCTGCCTCTTGGGCCTCCGTCTCCTCTAAGCCCCTCTGCACGGTCCTCAATGAGTCTGACCATCCCCAGAGCACTGAGGCTTTGCTGTGCAGCCAGACTGAAGCCTTGAGAATGAGAGTCGGTCTCTGCTGACAGGCTCCCAGCAGGTGCACGCTACATCCTGAAAATAACGGCTCATTATGTCTCAGGGATCAAAGCGTTCCCTAGCACTGAGATCTGAAGACGCCCTAAGGACGGGGGCCAGGGAAATGGGGAAACTAAGGCACAGAGAAAGATCAGGCATCCAAAGCCTACGATCAGGGGACAGAAGAATGAAGAGGCAGGCCCTGCCCATCAGCCGTAGCTGTGGATCTTTCTAACAACCCACGTGAGTGCAGAATTAAGGCTAGGCTTGGCATGAGAGGCCCACCACCCTCTGTTCAGGCTTCATTGCTCTGGGGACAGGATCTCCTTGGATGGTGGTGACTGCTTCACTCTCTGAATCTGCTCCGACTCTCCCCCCACTCCACCCCGGCCCCCATGGACGAGCACTATAAAAGCATTCCATCCTGGCAACCAGGCCAGCCCTGGCAGAGACAAGGCTGCTCTGGTAGACAGAGTTTCACCGCAAAAGTAAAACAACACCCGTGTACCTGGATTCACGAAGTCTCCCCAGGGGTGCCCATGCTTCCGGCATCCCAACCAAATAAAAGCCTCACACAATGAAGAGGATGAGTTGTGGGTCCCACGGGAGGATAAGGCTGTCTGCCCATCTGCTCACCTCCAGGGGCAGGAAGTCTGGCTGGCCATCCTCTGTTTGGCAAAGTCACAGCCCCACACAACCAGCTTGCCTGATGGCAGTGGCAGGTATGTATAGCCATCCCTTAAGCCGTAGCCTGTGTGTGTACCATGAGCATCCCTGCTCTGGAAGCTGGGTTCCATGGGAAGCATGGCCTCAGCTGCACCATCCCTGGCCCTGTGTTTCCTATCCATATGGCAAGGCAGCAGTGACCAAGCAGCCTAGCCTATGGTGTTGAACCCAGGTTGGACATAGCGGCCCATCCCTGTAATCCCAGCACTTGGGAGAAGGTGGCAAGTTCAAGGCCAGCCTGGACCACATACTAAGTTCAAGGACAGTCGAGGATACACAGGAAAACACCATCTCAAAAACAGATAAGCAGAACAGGTAGGAGGGGGATGGAAGGAGGAAGGGGGGAGGAAAGAGAGAGCGAGAAGGAAGGAAAAAAGAATAAACCCAGGCTACCCACATAGCAGTCTGCTGTGGGATGGTCTGTATGTCAAATGTGTTGCTGATTGGTCAACGAATAAATCACTGATTGGTCAGTGGCCAGGCAGGAAGTATAGGCGGGACTAACAGAGAGGAAAATTGAGAAAACAGGAAGCTGGGGGAGGGAGACACTGCCAGCCGCCATCAGGACATGGAAGATGTAAAGTACCGGTAAGCCACGAGCCACGTGGCAAGGTATAGATTTATAGAAATGGATTAATTTAAGCTGTAAGAACAGTTAGCAAGAAGCCTGCCACGGCCATACAGTTTGTAACCAATATAAGTCTCTGTGTTTACTTGGTCGGGTCTGAGTGGCTGTGGGACTGGCAGGTGAGAGAGTTTGTCCTGACTGTGGGCCAGGCAGGAAAACATTAGCAACAGCAGTCTCCAAAGAAGTCCCTCAGAGCATTGTCTCTAGGGGAAGTTAACAATGATTCCTGGCCAAGGGTATAAGCCACAGGTTAGGGGTCAAGGGTCAAAAATCAGAGCATAGTTATTGGACATGCCAAGAGAGCCAGGACAGGCCACGGGCCTACTTTGTCCAACAGTAAAATATGGAGAAGTGAAGAAGGACCTGGGAAGGAAGGGTATCGGGACATTGACCTCCACACACCTAACCACCAGGTCTGAGAAAGAACTTCCCATCCCTTCCCCGCCACGCCAATGGCATTCCCTTGGAGCTCCCAATCTCAGAGGTTTACCACATCCTTCTGAACCAGAAGGATCCTTCTGAATCCTTCCAAGGGGTTTACCAGATCACACCTCTCTGATCAAGTTTCAGAAGTGCTCTGGCCTTAGAAAGGAACGGTCTCTTCATGATTCATCCAAAGATCTCTTCCTCACCTTGGAGGAGGTGTGACGGCCCAGGCTCTAATCTCAGCACTCAGGAGTGAGTTCAAGGCCAACCTGGGCAACTTAGCAAGAGCCTGTCTCAAAATGGAAAGTAAGAAGCAAGGAGCTGGGGTCAGAGCTCTGCACAAAGCTCTAGGATCAATTCCCCCAGGACAACCAAAAGGAAAAGAAAGAAGAGAAACACCAGCTTGAGCCGTTAAGCAAGAGCGACTCTCAAAACAACGGGGGCTAAGTTGGGCATGCAGCTGGGTCTACCGAGCGAGTTCCAGGACAGCCTGGTCTACCGAGTGAGTTCCGGGACAGCCTGGTCTACTGAGTGAGTTCCAGGACAGCCTGGTCTACAGAGCGAGGTCCAGGATAGCCTGGTCTACAGAGGGAGGTCCAGGACAGCCTGGTCTACCGAGTGAGTTCCAGGACAGCCTGGTCTACCGAGTGAGTTCCGGGACAGCCTGGTCTACCGAGCGAGTTCCGGGACAGCCTGGTCTACAGAGTGAGGTCCAGGACAGCCTGGTCTACAGAGCGAGGTCCAGGACAGCCTGGTCTACAGAGGGAGGTCCAGGACAGCCTGGTCTACCGAGCGAGGTCCAGGACAGCCTGGTCTACAGAGGGAGGTCCAGGACAGCTAGTACTGTTACACAGAGGAAACCCAATCTCACATTAATTAATTAATTAAAAACCAGGGGTTAGAGAGATGGCTCATAGGTCAAGAATACTTGTTGCTCTTACAGAGGACCCAGGTTCGGTTCCCAGCACCCATTGAGTTGGTGGCTCACAACCATCCATAACTCCAGTTCCAGGGGACCCAGTGTCCTCTTCTGAACTTCTAGGGTACCAGGCGTACATGTGGTACACAGACATACATGCAGGCCAAATGCCCAGACACATAAAAGAAGATAAATAAATGTAAAACAACAACAGAAATGCATGGCCCTTTCCTGTTTTCAAGGGAAGCCCCAAATCCAGCTGGTGCCAAGTTCCTGCCCATCCTCTCATCCTCCCATCACCCATCAGCCCTGAGCCTCCCAGTTTCCATCCCCTGGTCATTTAAGCCCACCTCTCATATCCCAGAACCCACACACATGAGTACCACCCTAAGCAATGACTCAGTGACCCAGCAGAGGGTCAAAGGCCCTTCCAGGACATACATGCATGTCCTGGGAGCAGCTCTTGGACTATGGGGACCCACTTGGAACCCCAGAGTGGTCAGAATACTTTAAGATGAAAACATTTGAACAGATACAGCAAGAAACCTCTGGAACTTCCCTTACTGAAACAGCAGCAATTTCCAGGAAATGGGACCACAGAAAATCCCCTTGGAAAACTTCACACCATAAAGACAGAACCCTGGGGCCTGACTGAGCACCAACCACAAACTTCCTCATTTCCATTTGCTCTCTTCCCTTTTTTTTTTTTTTTTTTTTTGGTTTTTCGAGACAGGGTTTCTCTGTGTAGCTTTGCGCCTTTCCTGGAACTCACATGGTAGCCCAGGCTGGCCTCGAACTCACACAGATCCGCCTGGCTCTGCCTCCCGAGTGCTGGGATTAAAGGCGTGCGCCACCACCGCCCGGCTGCTCTCTTCCCTTTAAGAAGCCATCTGAGGGTCTGAGATATGCTGGCTCAGCAGGCCAAGGCCCTTGCTGCCAAGCACGAAGATCTAAGTTCAATCTCTGAGACCAGCATGGCGGAAGGAGAAAAACCAACCCCCCAACCCCCCCCCCCAGATTGTCCTCTGACCTTCACAGGCCCTGTAAAACACACACACACACACACACACACACACACACACACACACACACACACATGCACGGACGCACACATGCATAATATAATTTTAACAGAACCTGTTTGACCTAAGCAAACTTTCCAGTTTAGGTCACTCTTTTGAGTAACTTACTCATCTGAGTTACTCAAAATAACACCCCTACCCCACATCAGAGGACCTGGTAAACTGCTTCCTCTTGCTAATCTGTCTCAGACATGGGACATAAGAAGGGAGAGAAGAAATCCTCTCCCACTCCCCCAACCCATGCACCCACACACCTGGGTCACCAGTCACGGATACCACCTGGCCTAAGGCCACCATCAGAGGCCAGGCTTTGAGTGGACACAGTAGCACTTAGATTCCCCACCCCACAAGAGACCAGCAAGTTACAGCTGGTCCCCCCTACAAACCCTACCACACCCTGCCATGTGGTCCTAACTGGACCTGCCAATTTCTAGTCATTGAGCAGTCAATACTCCGAGGAGGTAGGTGCGTCCACACCCATGGACATCCTCACTTCCTCTTCCTGGAATTAGTTTATGTGTTCTTCTAGCCACCTACTAGGCTAGAAGAAGCCACCAGGCGGTGGCCAGCCAGACTTGCAGTACTCACACTTCCCTGCACTAAGTTACAAGCAGTCACTCCCCCACACCCTCTCTGAGGAGCTCCAGGCCGAGACATCAGCATTGGGAGCTGCCCACCAACCCACACCACCCAGGCCACGGGGGCACTCACAATGTTCATGAGCGTGAGGACGTAGTTCTGCGTGTGCTCCTTGCCATGGAAGCGAACCACCGAGTCATCTACGGCCAGCAGTACCTCAATGCTGTAACTGCCAGGCTTGGCATGTCGCCGCTTCCGCTCGGTGTCACCCAGCTGGTCCCCAACCAGATTCAGCACGTTGGGAAGGTCACCAAGGCCAAAGGCTGGAACCAGATAGAAAGAGTGGGAGGCTGTGACACATGTGGAATCGGTCTTTCTTTCTTATGCTTCTTTTTTTGTTCTTTTTGGTTTTTTCTCGAGACAGGGTTTCTTGAAACCTGTAGCCCTGGCCATCCTGGAACTCACTCTGTAGACCAGGCTGGTCTTGAACTCAGAGATTTGTCTGCCTCTGCCCCGAGTGCTGGAATTAAAGGCGTGCACCTCCACCACCCGACAGGGTCTCCTGTAGACCAGTCTGGGCTGAAGATGACCTTGAACTTCTGATCCTCCTGCCTCTGCTTCCTGAGATGAGAAGCATGTGCCACCAGACCATTTCATGAGATGCAGCTTGGTGAACCCAGGGCTTCCTGACTGCTAGGCAAGCGCTCTTCTCATGAAGTTGTATCCCCAGCCCCTCAAACCGTTCCTCAAAACACAAAAGAATCCACTTACCTGAAACCCACTAGAGTGGGCCCAGAACTAAAGGTATAAAGACCCCACAATCACCCTTCTAGCGGCTGCCAGATGGGGAGACGGACAAATGGCATTTGGGTGATAATGGGGAGGGGGCTGCACTTGAGTCTATAGTTTAGCTTGGGTAACAGAAATGGGGTGGTGCCAACATACAGTATGCGGGCTTCTTATCCAAAATACTTCAGACCAGCATTTTTAGACCTTGGAACTCACATACACTGGGACAGCTGAGCAGCCCTGATCCAAAAATCCCAAACTGGAAATGCTCCAAAATCCAAAACAGTGAAGGTTCCCAGCAGCCCGGCATCTAAGTCCAATGATGATTCCAGTAGCTCAGACAGGTCACTGGAAGGAGGGAGGAACCCTGGGGGGGGGGGCGGTAAGGAGTAAGGACTCTCTTTAAGAGAGGGGAGTAACAGTCACCCCAGCATGTGAGCAGCATTCAGATACTCAACAACCCTGGAGCCATTTCCTCCATCTACTAAAGGGAGGCTCAGAAAGGTTACCTAACTCACCCTAGGTCACACAGCAAATTAACGGCAGGAGCCCAAACTATAATCCTGAGTCTCTCCCCCCTCCCTTATTACCACACCCAGGCTGGGACCACCCAAATTTCCCTCTCAGCCAATGAGAAAAGGGGAGTCTTGTGTCAACGGGGGTGTCATAGGGACCTCAGTCATACCCTCTTCTTCGTGACCCTCCAGGCACAGCGAACCAGAGCGGAGAGCTATGAGGGAGCCCACCCAAGAAGCCCCAAATGAACGGAAAATGTACAGCTTCCCAAAAAAAAACCATCCGCAATCTCCAACCCCTGAAACCTAGAGGGACCCACGGATTCCATTCGCAGACCACACCCAAAGCCAGCTGTATTCACAGAGAACCGCATGCACGTGTTCAGACCAGCCCCGTCACAGCAGCCCCAAAGGTGTGCGGACACAGGCGTGCGGGCATAAGCCAGAAAAAAACGACTGCGTCATGAAAATGAGTGACGTGCTAAGACAGCTGCAATGTGAAGCCTCACGCTAAAGGGAAGGCATCCAACAGGCCTTGTTCTGAGGAATCCACCCTCATTGTGGGGAGGGCGGGAGATTTTAAAGAGAGTGACAGGAATGTTTTGGAATTAAACTGGGGTCTTGGTTGTACACATTGTGAAGACAATGTAAAGCCACACTATTCTGTATTTTAGAATGATGAGTTTGAGAGCTGAGGAGATGGCTCAGCCGGGAAAGGGCTTCTACAGGAATGTATGGCCCCAAAGTTGGATCCCTGGCCCCCAGGATAAATGCTGAGGGTGTGTGGCTGCCTGCCTGTAGTCTTAACATGTGGGAGACAGAGTCAGACTCTTCTCAGAGCAGGCTAGCTAGACTCCCCAAATCCTTGAGCTCCAGATCCAAGTGAAAGAGCCTGCCTTGGTATATAAGCACATTGGAGGAAGAGAGTCACATGCACACACTCCCACAAGTACCCACTCATGCACACATAAGCAGAGCACGCACACGGACACACATGGACATACATATGCCTATGGCCGAGGCCCAGAGCTCTGCCATACGAGTCTATGCTGGTTTACATCCAGTTGTCTCTCACGAAGTATGTGGGAGGAAGGAAGTAGGCACGGGGCAGGCCAGGGCTGAAAATGAGGGCAGCGTTAGGGGATGAGCAGGGAGCTGGGCACTGAGGTGCAGCCAGAGCATAGGAGTGTACCCTAACAGCCTGGCCTATGCAGTTCAGACTTCTGAAGGTTAAGGGACAGCTGACTCCATTTTCTTTTCAGTTAAACAATGTTAGACTCTGGTCATGTCCCTAGCTAGAGGTCAACTTATTTGACTAGTTCTTGTGACTAATCAATAAACTTGTGAATTACACATTGTAAATTGTTTCCATTGTTCTGAGAAATGACTGATCATAAGATGTTTTGTGGTATGTTAACTGTCTGACCATAAACCCGTAACACATATCTTTCCTGTGATCACAAAAAAACTGCAAAATTCTACTTTCAATCACTTGCGCACTTGGTATAAAGAGGTTATGCATTTAACCTGGGCCATTTTCATTCTCTTACTATGGGAGACTGAAAATATGACCCAGCCATTATGAAATTTTTACTTTCCAACATCTCAGTGTCAGCTCGTGGTTTTCAACACCATAACTCTGAAGGCAGGCAGTTGCGGCTTGACCATGCCCTGGAAGAGAGCATTGCTTAGCAATTCTTTGGGGACACAAGTCTCAAGTGTCAGTGGGCAAAAAAGTGTGAGGGTCTGTGCATTGGATGAAGAAGTGTGGGCGCATGGCTTGAGAGTGGAAGAGATAAAGCCCCTCAGGCCTCCTGTCTATCTTCCTCCGGGACAGCTGGACACCCCCAACATACACAGAGAGATGAGTCCATAGGAGTGACACAAAGATGAGGAAACCTTGGGGTCTGTCCCTCAGGAACCCCACCCTCTGCAGAAGATGGACCTATGGGAAGCAGTGCTGACTGGGAGGGGTTAGGAGAGAGACCCCCACACAGAATGGGGTGCCAGGCAGATATGGGGTGGCTCAAGCTGGGGGGTGCCTCTGCCAGGTTCAGAGCTGATTCCGCACAGGCCACCCAGAAAGCAGGTCTAAGAGAAGCCTTCGGCTTGCCTGTCACACGGGGACAGGTACACCTGGGATCTTCTCACAAGAAGTGTTCCTATCACGTGCTTCAGAGTCACAGGTGTCCAATAAAGTGCTCTGTCATGCCTGGTCACTGGCAAAAGGCCTTGGGTGACTAGGCCCTGACCATTGGCTGGCACACTGGGGGTTCACCCAAGTAGCTTGTGGTCCAGAACACTGGACACAGTTCCCTGGGCTGATACCTCAACTGCAAGCTTGGCCTTGGGGCCGCCATCTGTGTGGCTACTAAGGAGGCTGGGGTCAGGCTAATGGAGAGGAGCTAGGCTTCCCCAAGCCTCTCTTCAAAGACAGATCTATGGCCTTTTGGTTCAGAATTGGGAAAGAAAAAAAAAAAATCCCAAGTATGACTTAATGTTCTCCTTAGAGAGGAGGTACTGTGCCCACCCCAGCCTCACTCACACTGGTCAGAGCGTCCACCAGCCCCTTGTTCCCACCTGCAGGCCTGCGGTTCTTACAAATAACACTTGGAGAACAGCTGGAACCTCAGAGAAGCCACTGCACTTGGAATAGCTGGTCTCTGGGCATTCCTTCACACGAGGCCCCACCCCATGGGACCCTGGCATGAGGGTGTGGCCACTCAAGACCAGATTCATCCAGCCCTCTGCACGGCTCCTCAGTCAAAGGAACTCCTTGACAAAGCGAAGCCTCACTGTGAAGTGTCCCACAGGGCCAAGAGGACAGCACCTGTCACATTCCTTATGTCCTTCTCTCAACAACGGCGTCCAAGTACTGTTCACCAGGGAGCCAGCTGGCGCCTGCTTTAAGGGGTTCCTACCCGAGCTTGCCGATGGACGGCCACTCCACTGACTACGGTGAGACCCCACCATTTCTCAAGGGCCTGCCGTTTGCCGGCTTTGTGCAGACTTTAGTGTGCACTCACCAACACACCAGAACAGCCTCCGCAGGTGGCACTGGTTGATTTCACCTCACTCATTTGGACAACGAGGCTCTGAGACCGTAAAGCACTCGCCTAGAGTCACAGAGCAAGAATTCAAAAAGGCGCATTGGACACAAAGCTATCCCCGCTGCTCCAGACACCAGGAACTAACCAGCAAGGACTGTAAGGATCTTCTTGCGGCTCCCACACAGTGGGGTTGATTTTCAGGGGGGAAAGAACCAATGGTCATTCAACCTTCTGCTTCAGCTTAGCCACAGCCTTCAT
Organism: Peromyscus californicus insignis; assembly: GCF_007827085.1. Classification (NCBI taxonomy): domain Eukaryota; kingdom Metazoa; phylum Chordata; class Mammalia; order Rodentia; family Cricetidae; genus Peromyscus; species Peromyscus californicus. The sequence continues at coordinate 25,385,788 of NW_026294491.1, read as the reverse complement.
CGGAAACACGGAGCATCCTCAGAGATGCTGGGATCCCGAGGACCCCTGTTCAAGACTGAAGTGGCTCTCTCTAGCACCTGGTTTTGGCCAGTTCTAGCAGCCCCTTCAACCCACTAGAGCTTGGACGCTCCTCATCGCCCAGGCCCATTTCACAAACAAGAAGACTGTGAGGGCAGGTACTAAGAGCTTAAACCGGAAGTGACCCCAAAGATAGGGACAGAGGTGCCTCCTGGGGCCCCTGGCCATAGCCTACCTTCATTGTGAAGGTCCCCATGAGGCTCTGCCCACTGCTGCTGGACCGCTTCCCGGCGGTATACCACGTGTGTCCTTCCGCCGGCCTCCTTGGCCTGCTGCCCTCTCTCCAGAGGCTCGATGAAGTAGTCGGAGCTGTCTGTGCGGATGAGGCCAGCCTGCGGGCCAGGGAGGGAAGGGGCAAGGTGAGAGACAGAAGAGGTTGAGAACCTGGGACACAAAGCAGACACATGTGGAGGCTCTTCCTCCAGAGCCTGCGAAGCCCTGGGACTCCTGGACATCCTATGACAGAGAAGCGCAGGGGAGTTAGGGAGGCTGATCATGGGAGGGGGAGGGCCCCCATTTTAAGCACCGCAGGACCTGCATTGCTTATGCTGGTCATTTGAGGCTTCCCATGAACAAAGAGTTCTATTATTACTTTTCAAGGTAAGTGGGGCGCACGCACACAGCCAGGCACAACATTCTGACAATATGCTGCTCCCCCTAAAGGCAAGAGGGAAAACCCCAGAACAAAAGGGAAATCAGCCCTTGGATAGGTGTGGACCCTGCTCCAGGACAAAAGGTTATTGTTTCAGACCTAAAGCACACATGCATGGTACAGCCGGGGGTGGGGGTGGGGGGTGGAGGGTGGCAGGGGGTGGAGGCTTTGGGCACCACAGGAACCTAGCCAGGATGGTGAACCAAGGGGGCAGCAGGCTCCCCTTTCAATCTCACATTCTGTCCACATCAAAATATTGCCTAAAAAATAAAACTAAAATAAAATCAAGAGCTGGCTTTGGAAATCAAAACACAAAAATCTAACCTTGGCCAAACCCAGAAAAATGTGTTATTAGCCACCAAGCAAGACCATAATGAAAGAGGCCAATAAAGCATATAAAGAGATGTGTGTTAACATACATGTGCCTGCAAATGTATACAGACACACACGCACCCACGTCATCTCTATAAAGTAGGCTCGCCCACCTACCACGGTGCACAGAATATAGCAGATAATGTTTAATAAATAAGTATTTGTTGAATTCATTCACTTGTTCTGACAAATACCTACTGAAAGCCTTCAGCATCCCAGACACCAGGAGCCCAGCTGTGAACACAAAGCCGTGCTCAAAGGCACATTTTTATAAGCTGACGGAACTTCTCCATTTGAACCAGAACTCCCCTTCTTAAAGTAGCCACTGCACACCCTTCAATTCTGCCCACCTCCCCAGCTCGGCCTGTTTGGGAGTTGTGTCTCAGGGAAGTCCTTCCAAGGCTCCAGTGTACCTGCCCCTGCAGCATCAGGCCCTTTCTGTTTGTTAGTGAAGCAGAAAACCAAGATGGTCAGGACCAAGATGGTCGCCTTCACACCTCGTTACAGACCCATTCGGGAGGCCGAGAAGTGCTCCAGGGAAAAATGGTGGCATTGTGATGGTGCGTGGCCTCCCCAAGGCTCCATTTTATCAGGTCATGTGATGGTCTGAGAAAATCTTGGTGCTTTTGTTAGAATGCCAGGGACAGGGTTCTCCGGCTGGGAAGACAGAGTGTAAAACACTTGCTACATAAGCCTGGCAACCCGCATTCAGATTCTCAGAACCCACATAGAAGCTAGACCCAGTAGCACAGGCTACCCCCATAGTCTCAGCACACCTGGGTGAGGGACTGGTGGTTGAGGCAGGAAAACCTCAGCCAGCCTGACATAAGCCCCGTGAACAAGAGATCCTGCTTAAATCAAGGTGGAAGAAGAGGACTGGACCCAAGCTTGTTCTCTGATTGCACGCACATGCTTGCAACACACACACACACACACACACACACACACACACACACACACACATACATGCCACATGCGATGTCAGCATTAGCATTCCTTCAAAAGACTCAGCACCTACCACTTGCTCTGGGAAACAGGTAAATGGGGCTCAGCCCCTGGCTCTGGGAAGGAGCCAAGGACGAGGAATGTCCTACCCTGCCCAGCACTAGGGCAGGTGTGGCCCTGAGGGATAGGTGTGCACCAGGCACCTAGTTACAGGAGCTAAAAACACAACCTGACACCCCTGCCTGAAGCGGCCTGTGTTGGCCCCATGGAAATACTGGCAAGGAGAGAGACTTGCAGGAAGGGACTCAAACCCCCTCGGCTTCCTGGCACCAGCTCCGTTCTCTCCCATGTTGGCAGCACATCTCCACTCTGCCATTAGACAACGCGACCTCCCTCCAAGGCCTGTATGCCGTCTGAGGAGAGCTGTGGTGACCCCAGCTGTCCATCAGGCACCTTGAGACGGGCCGCCTGGGCTAGACCGCCACAGCTCGATGGAGGGGGTTGAATGTACGAGAGGAAGAAAGTGGTAGGGTAGTCAAAGACAGCCACCCAAGATGGATAGGGCATGTCGGGTGGAGGGGGACCTTGGGCAGCGTATGGAGGCATGGACTGTGCCATAGACCAGAGAGGCATTGAGGATCACAGGCAGAGGCTGAGCAAGGCTAAGAAATAATGACTGCAGTGGTTTGAAAGAAAATGGCCCCCAAAGGGAGTGGCACTAATGGGAGGTGTGGTCTTGTTGGAGGAAGTGCGTCACTGTGGGGGTGGGCTTTGAGGTCTCCTGTGTTTAAGATACAGCCTAGTGTCTTAGACCACTTCCTGTCGCCCGCCTGCAAGTCAAGATGTAAGGACTCTCCAGCACCATGTCTGCCTGCACGCCTCCATGTCCCACCATGATGATAATGGACTAAACCTCTGAGATTGTAGGCCACTCCATTAAACGTTTTCCTCTATAAGAGTTTCTGTGGTCATGGTGTCTCTTTACAGCAATAGAAACTAAGGCTGATTGGCCTCAAGCAAGGACATGCCCCAAAGCTATTGCAGCTGGGCAGCCTTGACAGGATTAGTGAGAAAGACCAGACCAGCCCACCACCACTTTCCATACTCCTTCCTATGTCCCATCTACTAGAGAGGGGCTGTTCCTAGTACAAAGAAACCATCCCTTCGCCAGTCTATCCAGGCCAAGGTCCATACAATGAGGCTTGCCCAGGGGGGTGGTCTGTGCCATCTCAGCCCTCATGCTTCTTAAAGCAGCCTGGCAGAACAGAATTCCCTAGACCAGTAGGCAGAAGATTCCATCCACCTTTCTCATGCCTTGGCCCTCGTGGCCCAGATCCTCTCTTCTATTCTGCAACTTGTTTAACCAACTGCACAAAGCAAAGCTTTCAAACGTTGACACCTCCTGCCTCGTGGTTCCATGTGGTTCCATGTGGTTCAGAGCAGAGAGGCAGGTTCTAGAATGATCTGGATGCCGTCATGACTGCTCAGCCCACAGTCACCGACCACATGTTTAAGCTCCAGATTGAGAGTTCCTAACTTAATAACAAAACCAGCTAGGGGACCTCTAACTTATGCTTGGGTGTCTCCAGTGACAAAAACCTTCCTCTCTTATGATGCATGAAAGTCTCTACAGGGGTGCTCCATACATATCGACTTGACAACAGCCTACAGTCACCAAGAAGGGTGTCTCAGCTCTGTGACTATCTTTATCAGGTTGGTCTAAAAAAATGCTTGTGAGAGACTGCCTTGATTGTTAATTGTCATAGGAGGGTGCAGCTCCCTCTGGGTGGCACCATTCCCTAGGCTGGTGGTCCTAGGCTGTATAAGAAAGCTAGCTAAGCATGAGCCTGAGCAAGCCAGCAAACAATATTCTTCCACAGTTTCTACCTTCAAGATCTTGCCCTGATTTCCCTCAGTGATGGACTGTGACCTCAAATTGTAAGCCAAATGAACCCTTTTATCCCCCAAGTTGCTTTTGATCGGAGTGTTTTATCACAGCAACAGAAAGGAAACTAGAATATGTCCCTATGTTCTACCCTTTATAAACTGCCTTATTGTCTGTTATTATTAAAAAGTAATACCTGTAAGCCGGTGTGGTAGTTTGAATGTAATTGGCCCCCATAAGTTCATATGGAGTGTCACTATTAGGAGGTGTGGCTTTGTTGGAGTGGGTATGGCCTTGTTGGAGGAAGTGTGTCACTATGAGGGTGGGCTTTGAGGTTTCCTATGCTCAAGATACTGCCCAGTGTCTCAGTCCACTTCCTGTTGCCTTCTGACCAAGATGTAGACAGCACTACATCTGCCTACACACCTCCATGCTCCCCACCATGATGAAAATGGCCTGAATTTCTGAAACTGTAAGTGAACCACCCCAGTTAAATGTTTTCCATATAAGAGATGCCACGGGAGCTGGGCAGTGGTGGTACACGTCTTTAATCCCAGCACTTGGGAGGCAGAGGCAGGCGGATCTCTGTGAGTTCAAGGCCAGCCTGGACTACAGAGTGAGTTCCAGGACAGGCTCCAAAGCTACACAGAGAAACCTTGTCTCAAAAAACAAAAGTTGCCGGGGTCATGGTGTCTCTTCACAGCAATAGAAACCCTAAGACAGCCCGGCTTGGTGGCACACACCTTTAATCTTAGCACTCGGGAGGCAGAGGCAGGTGGATCTCTGTGAGTTCGAGGCCAGCCTCATCTACAAAGCAAGTTCGGGACAGCTAGGGCTGTTACACAGAGAAAATCCATCTCAAAAAAATGGGGGGAAAAAAATCCCTACAACTTATGTTATCTTATGCCTTTTCACCTTCACAGCCCTATACAAAGGCACTCATACTAGACCCACTTCATTAATAAGTTTTAGAAGTTCAGAAAGTAAAACAACTTGTTCAAGCTACCCAGTGAGGTTCAGCATTGAACAGGAGCCCAGGTCTGTGTGGTCTGTAACTGATACACCGTATAACCTTGGCTCATCTGGGCTGGGATCTGCCCTTGGGGTCCTTTCCTAGTCCCACCTGGAGTTCCCTTGGCTTCTGTTGGGATCTGGCCTTTCAGAACAAGAATGCTCAATGTCACTTCTGAACAGTTGTTGCCATGGACACCTCCCACCATGAGTGTGACAGCAGAGGAGACTCAAAGCACAGGGCTCATAAAGGGAGCAGTGCCCTCCCACTCCCGAGTGACTTCCCGTCTCAACCAGAAAGGATCCTCAGCCCACACTAACCTTCCTACCACACCTGCAGCTCTCCATCACCTCCGACTCCTCAGTCCCTCTGACTCCTCAGTCCCACCGGCTCCAGCTCCTAACCTCAGGCCTTGCCCCAAGGCCAAGCTGAAAAGTGTCTCCCAAACCAATTTACTAAGCAGGGCAAAGGAGCTGGACCCAGTAACAAGGGGCATACCTTGTGACGATGTGTCTCATTGGTCCCCAGAGATCAAGAGCAGAGCCTCTCCAAAGATAGTTCTTATCCCATTTGGGGTATGATGTCTAGGCCTGGGCCAGATGTGGGCTCTCTCTGAGCCTCAGAGACCCTTCTCTTGGAGAGAGGATGAGGAGGCCCCCAGCTCCAGCTATTCCTAACCTTCATGGAGACTACCTCTAGGGTGTGATCCACCTGGGCAGCACAAATGCTGACCCTTCCCCACCAGCCCTGCTCTCCTCCTTTACACACAGGGAGATTTGGCACAAGTTCCCTGGAATCCCTGCCCTGGCCAGGAAGCCAGGCACCACGCAAAGCAGACAGCCTGGCAAGCTGAGCTTCCTGGCTCCCTGCCTCCTCACTAAATCACCCAGTCTCTCAATTTATGAGATGTTTATATTTCTGAAAAGTGGTAGCTAATTTTAAAGTACTAAAATCAAATCAAATTTCTGGATAAAACATCAAGGAGAAGGGGGGGAGAAATTATTTGTGGAAGGCTGGAAAATCAGCGTCGGCCCTATCTATTCCCACCCATTGCTTACTCTTTCACAAAGAGTACATAAGGAGGAAATGTACACTAAAAAGGGTTCCTCACTCAACACAAACAAAACAGAGATTGAATCCTTGGTTACGTCTAACAGAGCCAGATACCAGGTGGGCCCACAGCCAATCGCGCCGCTCAGGATGGAAACCCTCCGGGGAAGGCCCGGCCACCCTAGCCTTGCACCAAACTCCCTTTAATGTGGCTATTTCTGAAGTGTTCTTCCTGGGAGGCATGCACTAGTAGGGGCAGCGGTTCTACTTGGATTTTTCCAGTGGGCCTCGCAGTGACATCCCTTCAGTGGCAAAGGCAACGGCTTTTTCTGTCTCTGCCCAGAGGCCTCCAGGCCGTGCTGAGGTTTGCCCCAGCTGCCCAGGTGGGGAAGAACTCTCAGTTTCAGTGTGAAATCCCAGAGCACCTGAAGAAGTGGTCACATGACAACTGAGGAGGGGGGTGAGGCTTAGAAATCACCTTGTGTAAAGCCGGGCGGTGGTGGCGCACGCCTTTGATACCCACACTGGGGGAGGCAGAGATAGGCAGATCTCTGTGAGTTCGAGGCCAGCCTGGTCTACAAAGTGAGTTCCAGGACAGGCAGAGCTGTTACACGGAGAAACGTGTCTTTAAAAAAAAAAAGAAAAGAAAAAGAAGAGAAAGAAGGAAAAGAAATCACCTGTGACCTGCTATGGACCTAACTGAGCAAGCTCACCAGGCAGTGGTGGCGCACGCCTTTAATCCCAGCACTCAGGAGGCAGAGGCAGGCAGATCTCTGTGAGTTCAAGGACAGTCTGGTCTACAGAGCGAGATCCAGGAAAGGCACCAAAGCTACACAGAGAAACCCTGTCTCAAAAAAAAAAAAAAAAAAAAAAAGTGAGCAAGCTCAGTTCATGACTGGTAGCAGTCTACCATCAGGACAAAGTCCCAGACATCTTAGTAGATAACAGAAGCCAAATTATTTGGAAATTTGTTCATAAGTGTGCCTTTGTATGTATGTGCATGGAGATCTAGAGGTAAGGAGACGTTGAGACAGCAAACAAATCTCCAGGGTAGCCACAGGAAGGTCTGGGAAATACGTTCTCAGGTGAAATGGGCCAGACTCGGCTCCTGCAAGCATGGCGGTCTCTTTGGCATGATCAGACTCCTCGGCTCGAGGAGTGTTGCCCTCAACATTCAAGCCCTTCCAAGTACCTCCCCTCCCTACCCAGCCATTGTTCCAGCCTCATGGGAAAGAGCTGCCTATACCCACTGCCTAACCATCTCCCTGCCTCCCTCTACCATGCAAATGGGCCTCCGGAGCTACCACTTCCCGAAAGGTGCTACCCTGTAGCCAAAGCTGGCTATCCCTTCCTTGCCCTGGCCTGGTCTCCTCTGATCACATTCTCTTTCTAAGCTTATCCCCAATGCTAGCTTAGAAGACCTCCTGCTGGCAGATAATCCCTGATCATACCAGCCATCCCAACTCCTTATACATATGTGTATTCCTTTCATGTTTACCCAACAACCCCCTGGGTAGATAGAGACCCAGATTTCTACCAGGCAGGCAAACTTCAGGGAACTCTAGGCTGTGTCCAGACCTGCTCTCTCTTCTTTGTTCTACCCATTTCTGGGGGGAAAAAAATCAAGGTAGTCCAGGACTCAAGACCTGCAACTTCTGATACCCTAACCCTGCAGTCAGTGCATCCAAGGGTCCGTCAGGGCCCAGACCCTGAGCAGCCATGCTGGGCTACTGTCTCTGATATGACATGAGAGAAGTGCCATCCACCACCTTAGGGCAGAGTTCCTGTCAGGGCTCCTCTGTGCACAGGCATGATGGAGAGCCGTGAAGGGGGGCGGGGGCGAGGGGAGAGACAAGCCTCTACTAGTCTTAACGAACTTATATCTGGATGATACAACTTTTACAACTTGATAATTAAGACAAACAACCCAATTTAAAAATAGGCAAAGGATCTGAGTAGCCATTTCTCCAAGGAATATATTTAAATGGCCAATGAGAAGGTGCCCAGTGTCATTAGTCAGCGGGGGAACTCAAATCCAAACCACAATGAAAAGCTGCTTCACACCCACTAGGTTGGCTCGAATCAAAGTAAGATAATAACAAGGGTTGGCAAGAAGGAGGGGAAACTGGAGCCATTACACACTGCTGGTGGGAACGTAGAACGCACAGCTGCTGGAAAGCAGTCTGGCAGCTCCTCACACAATTAAACAGCTTTAATACAGCATCCAGAAAGTCTCCTCCTAGGTACAGACCCAAGACAAACAAAAATACATCCACACACACAAAAAAAAACTTGTCCGTGGACTGTTAACCTTCATTGTGAACTTGGTTGAGTCGAGAATCACCTAGGAGACACACTTCTTGACTTGTCTGGGAAGGCATTTCCAGATAGGCCTAACTGAGGAAGGGAGACCCATCCTGAATGTGGGCAGCAGCATCCCACAGCTCCAGTAAGAAGGGAAAACTGGGGACAGCAAGCCGGCAGCAGCACTCACCTCTCTCTGCGGCCTGAACAAAGACGCAGAGTGGCCACCCGCCTCACACTCCCGCCACCATGAGGACTGTACCTCTTCTTAAACCCTGTCAGACGCTTCGTCATAGCAAACCAGAAAGGCACCGAATCCCAGTGCTTATAGAAGCATTGTTCATAGCCATCAAAAAGTGCGAGAAGCCCAGATGCTGACCGTCAACCTATGACATATCCACACAATAGAGTATTATCTGGACGTAAAAATGAATGAAGTACCGACACATGCCACAGAGCAGATGAGCCTGAAAAAAAAAACACTGTGCCAAGTGAAAGAAGCCAGACACAAAAGATGACAGGTCTGTGAGCACCTTTACAGGAAAGGGAGTAGGAAAATGTGTGGAGAAAGCACATGAGCGGCTGCAGGAAGGAGGGATTTGATTGGGCGAGAGGTAAGGGACACCCACTTCTCTACGAGCTGACGACAAAACTTTGTGTTGAATATGGAGACAGTTACGCATCCCTGTCTAAAGAAAACCCACTGAAAGCCAGGTGTGATGCCACACTTAAACCCAGCACTCGGGAGACAGAGGCAAGCAAATCTCTAAGTTCGAGGCCAGCCTGGTCTATAGAACAAGGTCCATAGCAGCTAGAGCTACACAGAGAAACCCTGTCTTGAAAAACCAAACCAGAGAGAGAGAGAGAGAGAGAGAGAGAGAGAGAGAGAGAGAGAGAGAGAGAGAGAAGAGAAAAATAAAATCCACTGAACTGTGTGCTTTGAATGGGTGAACTCCGTGGTGCATGAATCACATCTCAGTAAGGTGGCTGCGTGCTCAGGGAGACCGAGACACACGCGCAGCACCAAGCTGCCTGCTTCCTTGGAAGTGTGAGTCAGCACGGCTCAGATGAAAAGCCCAGGGATGTTGCAAACTCAAACCTGATGTGAGGCCCCAACTCCGGGAGATCTGCTAGAGGCAAGGGCAGCCAAGGCCTCGGCCTGAGCCCAGGAAAGTCTGCAAGCTGATTCAGACGGGGCTGAAGCATGGAACCCTTCTTACAGGATGGGGCTGAAAAAGCCAGCCTTGTCCCCAATGGGTGGGCTTTACTATACCCCAACCCAGCAGCATGAGGACTCCCAGGACAGGACACAGGCTGGAAGAAACATCAGGAGTCAGCTGGGGCCAGTGCCTGGGACAGGATGACCACTGAGTCTCTGTGTTCAGGGTCATGACCCCTGCAGACTCTGAGAGGGGCTAAACCTAGCCTATCTGCAGCAACATTGTGGGTGATATGGGGAAATGCAGAGACCCTAAGTTCAGTGATTCCCCGATTCAAATCTTGGCTTTGCTGTTGTTCATTCAGGTAATCTTGGCTAAGGTGACGTTCTGTGCACTTATCTGGTAAAGAGGTAATACATATGCCAGACATCGTTTCTGCCTTCCAGTGACAGATGTGTGGCAGCTATAGTTTCTGATGTTGCCATTAACACCACTCAAAACTATGTTTCAGAGCAGTGGTCCTCACCCTCCTGATGCTGTGACCCTTCAATACAGTTCCACACGTTTTTTTTTGTAGTGACCCCCAACCATAAAATTATTTTCGTTGCTATTTCATAACTGTAGTCTGCGATTATTATGCACCACAATATAAACATCTGTGTTTTCTGATGGCCTTAGGAGATCCCTGCAAAAGGGTCACTGATGCCTCCACAAAGGGCCACAAACCACAGGTTGAGAACCAGTTTTAGAGCCTGGGGGTTCAGAAAGGAGATGGTGGGCTGAGATGGGAGCACCGTCCTTGAACCCCAGAAAGGTTTGTCTCTGACTCCTGGTTCTGCCACAACTGGATTTACCTCCTCAGATCCTCTGCCTGTAATTGGGAAGACATTCCCAAGAAGAGGGAGAAAAAAAATCCCACTGGGTAGGAAAAATTCCTGCCAAGAATAGGAGACTGGCAGAGGGCAACTTTAATCAGGTGTGATTTCTTTCTCTTTAAAATACTCTTTTTTTTTTTTAACTTTTCTATGGTTCCCTTATCTCAAAAGGCAATCCTGTTCTACACAGATGTCTACAACTCCCTTCCCCTAAAGCAGTTTGAAAAAGGAGACTGTGTTCACCAGCTTTTCATGGCGGTGACAAAATGTCTGAGAAAATCAAGTTCAGAAGGAGGAAAATCTATCTGGCTCATGGTATCAATCCACGGTGGTTTGGAGCTACTATTTTTGAGTCTGTGGCGGCAGAGGGCAGCATGGCAGAGGACGTATGGTACATACAGCAAAGCCTCTCATCTCATGGTAGCCAGGAAACAGTTGGGGTCTCCAAATGCCCTTCAAGGGCTTGCCTTCGATGACCTAACTTCAACGAGTCTGAACCTCCCAAAGGATCCTCCACCTCCCAGGAGCAGCACAAGTTGGTGACCAGACCTTAACACTAGAGCGTTTGGGGGAACATTCTAGATTCTGACCATAGCACCAATAACAATGGACTCCTCCTCCGCTGCCATGGGACTTTCCTGCCAAGTAAGGCTCCACAGGGAAGCGACGCATCTGAGACCCTACAGTGCTAGGTGGCACAGGTCCTCTCCAAGCCTCGATTTCCACATTTGAAGCCAAAGGGTTGGGGAGATCAAATGAAGGAGAGGCAGGAGAATACCTCCCCGGGTCTGATGCCAGCAGGGCGGGGCTTCTATTTCCTTTCCTTCCTGGGCCCAACCTTCCTGATCCTCCATGACCTGACCCTCACTTCTCTGTCAAATACATGGCTATGACAACTGTCCTCCCTCCCGGATGCTCATGTCAATCATTCGAGGAATTTGTAGCTCTATTGCCGCCCAGGCCACACCCCAGACCCATGACATCATACCTCAGTTGGAAGGGCTCGGACATCATATGCCCTGAAAGCTACCCAGGTGATTCCCACACACGGTCAGGGCCAAGAATTACACACCCAAACTGAAGGTTCTCGGTCCATGGAACGGTACTCAAAGGGATGACTGAGGCTTTCCAGGTCTTTTTCACAAGATGAGCAGGTCAGCATGGGGGTAGCCAGAATAAATGCAGAAAATGGACAGGAAATAGAAACTCCAGGGGACCATCTGTGCATGCCCTGAGTGGGGTTAAGCCAAGCCAGGGTGGTTCTGCATGCCTCTGGCATTGGGAGCATCCCCACCCTTGTAGGGTGTGACCAAGGATTCTCGAGATCACTCTATCAGTGCCTCATGCCATCTCAGGACCTCACTCCCTCCTCCCCGCAAAGACAATGCCTCTGTGAGTGAAAAATAACTGGCCAGGCAGGCCAGTGGTGGCTCAAGCCTTTAATCCTAGCACTTGGGAGGCAGAGGCAGGTGGATCTTTGTGAGTTCGAGGCCAGCCTGGTCTACAGAGCAACGGTGACACAGAGAAACCCTGTCTCAGAAAACAACAACAAAAAAAAACTGTCCAAAACTGCCCCCAAAGACAATGAGGGTCTTGAGGTCCAGGAAGTGGCTGAGGGGTTATGATCTTCAGTAGCCAATGGCAAGTAAGGGATGTCTGTGGCTACCCAAGGTGGGGAAGTCCTCAGTGCCGATAAGTCCAAGTCCCTCTGTGGGTTTGATGGTGATGATGATAAGGAGGACAATGACAGAGGTGGTGATAATTAACTGTCCTCTGTTGCCAACCAGAACGCAGTTGGTTTATGTCATTAACAGTTTGATAAATACACTTAAAGAAGAGTGGCTGTTTTATTTCCACCTCCAGAGGGAGGGGTCCTGATGTAGGTGGCGGGGCAGGGCTCACACCAAAAGGTGTCCTGAGCCTCCCCCTTCCTCTGCAAACCATGCCCTGGGGTCTGTCCAGAGTCCGAGCATTTCCCCCTGGGGGGCTGAAGCCACCCATGTTTCCATTTCCCTATGCCCAGAAGCCACACGGCTCCAAGGCTCCCCTACCCCACTCCATCATCGCCACAGCCCACCATGATCGGGCTGGGAGCTCTGCCTGGCCCCTTGCTTGGCTCCCAGTCCTGGCAGCAGCTGTGGCTTCAGGACGAGGAGACAGGAAGCAGGCCTTGAGTGCCAGAAGGCAGCGTGGCTGCCAAGCCTTGAACTGAAGAACAGCTCCCTGCACGGAGGCCCCGCTGTCTGCACCCTGTGGCTCAGATGCCAACCAGAGCACTTGGGGAAGCTCCAGGGAAAGGGTACAGGCAGCCCCCTTAGCCTGGGAGAACCGGCCAAGAGAGAGCCCAGAAGGTCCTGCCTCGGCTGTAAGCCACCTCCCTCCCACGTTAGATCACAAGTGTGAACGTCCATCTCGGACTCTGATACAGGGTCAGTCTGTGGCAAGGGACGGATGAGCTCTGTGGCAGCCTAGGAGAAGAAGGTTCCTGTGCCAGACAGGGAAGCACAGGAGAAGAGGAAGTGGGGCACGCCACACACCCAAATCCCATGTCAATGGGCTCCAGCCCCAGTGGCCCTAACAACACACCGACCCTCTCGGAAATACCAGTTTCCTTTATAGAGGTGCGAGAGCAGACAAAATACAAATAAAGCCTCCGTGGGGACTGCACCCCTAGAATGTTCCATATTGCCAGGCTTCTGACACCTCGTCACTGTGTCTATTAGTTACCAGAAGCACACATTTCCATACCGCAGCCATAAGGCCTCTTCTCCTGCAGTGTCATTCATTCCCTCATCCTTCCATCCATCCATTCATTCATCCATTTACTTGTTTAATCATTCATCAGAGAGGGTCCATTCTAAATACTCCCAATACAATTTTTTTTTTTAAAATGTGTCTCTGTGACCCGGGGAAACAGCCCAGAGGGTAAGAACACTTGCACACATGTGCAGACCTAGCATCAGATCCCCAGTATCCATAGAAAGAGCTGAGAGCCGCTGTGCTGGGGAGACAGAGACAGGAGGATTGCTGGGTTTGCCGGCCAGCCAGTCAGCCTAGTTAAAAACAATAAGCTCCAGGTTCAGTGAGAGGCTGTGTCTCCAGCAAATGATTGATAGAGGAAGCCACCTGCCATCCTCCTCCTATTTCTGTGTGTGCATCGATACACACACACACACACACACACACACACACACACACACACACACACACACACAATTCATCTTCACACTGAGCTACCACTTCACTGAGCTGGAGGCAGACAACAAACACACCCGTAGAACTATAGCATCCCGAAGGAGACAGTGGTAGATGATATAAAACAAGTATAAAGGCTGCTGGAGATTAAAATTTTATTTGTGGCACTGAGAAATTGAACCTGGGGCCCTGTGGATGCTAGGCAAGAACTCTATCACTGGGCTACATCCCTAGCCCTTTTTTGATTTATTTAAATTTTGAGACAGGATTTCACTAAGTAACCTGGCCTTGAACTCAGACAGGCTTTTATTTGTTTCTTTTTTAATAAGACAGGGTCTCATAGTGTAGTTTAGGTAGCCTGAAACTCACTATATAACCCAGACTGACATCAAACTTGCAGCAATCCTCCTGGCTGAGCCTCCCGGGGAGCTGAGATTATAGGTATGTACCACCAAGTCCACTGAGGTTGGACTGTGGCCCTTATAAGAGATCTGTTTTTGAGGCTGGAGAGATGACTCCATGGTTGAGAACTCTTGCAGAGGACCCAGGTTCAGTTCCCAGCATCCCAATGATGGTCCACAAGCATTTGTAACTCTGGTTCCTAGGGATCAGACACCCTCTTCTGACCTCCTCAGGCACGCATGTGGTACACAGACATACGTGAAGACAGAACACTCATACACAGAAAATTAAACTTTAAATAATAATAATAAATCTGCTTTATAAAGTGGCCATGGGGAACTCTGGGGACATAGTAGCCCCCACATCTCCAGGCCAGTAGCTCTGGAAGCAGTTTGTGTCCTGATGGATGCTCTCACCCACAGACCTCCATCTCAAGCCAGCCTTTCTACAGCTCCTAGCACCATGTCACTGGAAGCTAAGCAGACCCTGAGGCTTGCCGTGTTCTATGGCATGCAGTGAGCATTTCACAGCAGCCCACCCACTCCGAGATCTGAAAACGGATAGAAGAGTAGCCATGGTGATTTGAGGCTGAAAACCAAGAAGGTTTCATTGGAGTGAAAGCCCACTCACTTTTCCTTGTTGGCCTCCAAGTTCTAAGAAAGACAATGTTATGCAGAAGTGGGCACCCTTAGATCAGGAGCCTTTAATAAACCTCCTTTAGGACCCAGCCAAGACCAGGAGTCCTGAGGACAACCCTGTGGCTTTCAGTATCCAGCATCCTGAAGCTGTTACCATGGCTACCATCTCACTGGCCATCTCTGGCCTTGAGTCACCACTCATGTGAACTTTATCCTTTTGCATTGAGTCAGGAGGGGCTGAGGGATTGTGGGAGGTGCCTTGGCATCTCCCTGAGGGGGACAGTCACTTCCATATGTACCCTGAGTCTCCTCCCATCCCTGGGCCCTGGCCTTCTTAGCTAGGAAATAGAGGGACACTGAGGCCCCAGAGCCTCTTCCAGACATAGCTTCTCCAAGGACAGGGACTGTTCTGAGCTGAGACCTACTACAGGAATAGTTGTGACAGGGCCATCTTCAGACACAGGAGTAGCTGTCACAGCCACTCCTGACCTGCCAGGGCTGAGATGTCATGTGGACATCGGTGGCAGTTTTAGGACTTTGAAGGCAGGGCAAGGCCCACGTGCTGGTAACCCCATGCCAGGGAGCTGGCAGGAACTTAAGAACTTTCCACTGCAGAGCTGGGGAGCTCCTGCAGGAACTCACTGGGAGCCCACCCGGGTCTCTCCCACGGAGACCAGGAGGCAGATAGGCAGGCAAGTCCAGCCTTCCACCAGCCCCAGCCACCCTCCCTCTAGCCAGCCTGAAGACACAGTTAAGGAAGGAAAATCAAACCAACCCTTGTCGGAAGGAGAGTTCTCTCTGCTCCAGAGCAGCAGCAGTGAGGTGATGTCTGGCTTTTACTCCATATCATAAATAGGTTATTAACCCAGGGCTGATAGCGAGGCAGGGCTGTGCGGAGACCCGGACAGCAAGACCGTGATAGTGACTACCTCCAGGGCTGGAAAGTCCCAGAAGCCGGGCTTCTCCACTCGCACAGACCAGGCAGCCCAAGGCAGGGGCAACAAGGGAAGAGCACTCCAAGGAACAGGAGGTAGGACCTGGAGCAGACGGGACATCCTGGGGTCCATAAGGGAACCTGCTGCACATCCCACCATTCTGTCCTTGCTCATTAGAGTTCCCCCAACTTTGAGTAGCAACTTAACTGTAGCATTTTAAAAAGATAGTGTGTGCTTGTGCATGTGCCTCTGTGTGTGTGTGTGTGTGCATCTGTGTGTGTGCATGTGTCTCTGTGTGTGGGTGCGTCTCTGTGTGTGTGTGTGTGTGTATCTGTGTGTGTGTGTGTGCCACATGTGTGCAGGTATCCGAGGATGCCAGAAGAGGGCACCAAACTCCTTGGGACTGGAGTCACAGGCCGTTGAGATCCACCCAGTGTGGGTGCTGGGAACCCAACTCAGGTCCTGGAGGTGCAGCAAGAGCTTTTCAGCACCAAGTGCATCCTTTCCAATCAACAAAACTACAAGGTAGTTTGGGGTGGATGTAACTCAGTCGGCAGAATGCTTACCTAGCAAGTGTGGAGCCCTGGGTTCCTTCCCTAGCACCACATACAGGGCACAGTGGTGCACGCCTGAATCCCAGCTCTCAGGAGATGGAGGCAGAAGAACCCCAAGTTCAAGATCATCTTCAGCTACATAGCAAGTTTGAGGCTAGCTTGGACTATATAAGACTTTGTCTCAACAAAGAAGGTAAGGACATCACTTTATAGGTGCAGAAATGGGCTCAGAGGTCAAGTCCCTCCATGTGGAAGAGCGTTTGCAAAGATGGCAATGTCATCAGCCCTGTCCCTGTGTGTCCATTCTTTGTAGTGAGATGTTGCTGCTCATCCCTTCAAGAGATAGAGTCCATGTCCTTGCCTGGGAAAATCTCCCCTAGCCTTAAAGTGTGGCTTGGCCAATACAAAGAACATCACAAAGCTTCCAAGGCTGGACCTTAAGAGGCCATATGGCTTCTGCCTTCCCCATCTTGGAATGCTGCCTGGAGACTGTGGGGAAAGAGCCAGGCTGTCTGCTGGAAGAAGAGAGGCCGCAGGGGGAGGAGAACTCAGGCCATCTAACTTATAGCCAGCACCACACTGGTATGAGGAAGAGACCAGAGGGGGCCTTCCAGCCAGCCCACCCAGCAGCCTCAAGAGAAGGCCCAGGAGACAGTCAGAATAAGGACCACCAGGAGAGGGCCTGGGTGAGGTTAGATCAGTGTGGGCTTGGACTACCAGATGAAGCCCAGAGATCCCTGGGTGGCCTTCAGACAAATAAGATGCCCTTGACTTCATCATCCTGCCTGCCACCAACTCAGACTAGGAAACGCAGATGACGAGGATACATCAGCAGACGGTCATTGCTGCCAGGTCTGTAAGGGGCCTTTTGCACAATGACAAGTCCAGGAAGTAATGGCTATGATGACCTCTGCTTTCGAGATAAGAAGACTGGGAAACAGATAGGTTAGGGAGTTGGCCAGGGTCACAGCGCACGCACAGGGCAGAGCTGGAAGTTCACCCCAAGTAGACCAGTTCCTCATTCCAAATACACACTGCACGGCCTACTAGTGCGGGCTGAATACCCTTCAGTACCTGAGTGTTGAAATCTAGTCATAAATGTGACTGTCTAAAAGGTGGGGCCTTTAGTATGTGATTAAGCCATGAGGATGGAGTCCTCAGAAAATGGATTAGCCACCTTATAAAAGGGCTGGTAGCAACTCCCTAGCCCCTGCTGGTCCTCCTTCTTTTCTGTCTCTATTTTCCTTGTGTGATGCCTGCCATTCACCCTTTGAAACGTGTTCCAATCCCCTGAACCCCTGTACCTCTGCACCCCCCACTTCCCAGTGCAGTCCCTGGGGCTGAGTGCAATTTGTTTTAAACGGTGTAATAGAATGTCAAGCATCAACTCTGAAGCCCCAGAACCTGGCCGGAGCCTGGCTCTGTGCAAGGCCCCCAGACTGTTAAGAGTGCTGCACCTTGGAATGCTCCCTTGCCTGGGAAAGCGTCTGAGTGGTGTCAAAATCGTGCTCCCTCGAGCTGGGCAAGCATCCTCACACCACCCCCGCCCCCACAAAGCTACCACGGTGTGGGTGGGTGGATGGCCCAGCCTGCCTGAGGAGCCAGGGGGCCTAGGTGGCCACTAAAATAAACCACTGGACTGAGCCCCACTTTTCAAGACCCACCATAAACTCACATGATGAGGACCCTAAATCCAGGGACCGTTAGAAACTTACTAAAGGTCCAGGTCACACAGCTCCTCGGCACCAGAGTTGAAAAGACTACACTTCCCGTCTCACAATGGCTACTAGCAAGACCTTTCCAGGCCTTTCTGTAGGCCAGGTACTTTCCATAATTATGTGATTAAAATACAGTCCACACATGTGTAAGTGCATCGTGAAAGGTACAGCTTTCGTGATGTACTGCTTCTCCAGATAAGCATAGTTATGTGCCCACAGCAGCGGCATTCACGTCTAGCCCTAGAGTGCATGCCACTGTGGTTGTGTGTGTGTGTGTGTGTGTGTGTGTGTGTGTAGTGTATGTGTGTGTGTGCATGTGTGTGTGTGTGTGTGTGTGTGTGGTGTATGTGTGGGTGTGTGGTATATGTGTGTGTGTGCGTGTGTGTGTGGTGTATGTGTGGATGTG